>NC_071531.1:37127126-37441949 GCF_026979565.1 Vidua chalybeata | reverse complement strand
TTGACTCTGTCTTTTGTGCTAAATTAGTTTGTATCATTCACTTTAAACAGTGTAACTGAGCTGTTCTGCACTGTTTAGTTGCTTGGAGCACTCTTGAACGCCCATGTTGGACTATTTTGGGTTGCTGTGTAGTTCAGTGCACCTCAGGATATTTTTAGAATGACATAAATAATGTAGAGGACCACAAAATACAAAGGCTTTGTCCTGTAGGGTGATTTTACCTTTTATTTTGTCTTCTAATGAGAAGAAAATCTGTCATTTTTTAATATTTCTGATATAGACAACAAGCTGATGATTGTGTGTAACATTTTCTGCTTAATGTTTTCTTTAATTTCTTATGCCACTTGTTATTCTGAAGATGCATACAAAGACTTTGAATCCCACTGAGTCTCTTTTCTGGTGCCTATCTAATGATGTTGCTATTGCTAAGTTAATGTAGAGACATAAATATAATGTCAATATTTTTGTTCTGTGTGCCATGGTGACATGTAGGAAGCCCCTAAGTTATTTTCACCTTCGAACAGGATAATGGCTGCTGGTATTGTAGTAGTAAAGTTAAACATTAAATCTGTGTGCCTTTTGTGGTGTGAAGTCAAGAGAGTAAGGTCCATCCTCTCAAACAGGAGAGGGCTGTTCCATACTGTCCTCTTGATCCTGAAGTTTTGAGAGAAAAAACTACCTAAGGCTTTGCACTGTGAGGATGATTTGATATTCAGAATATATTTTTATTTTGAATGTCCTTTTTTTTTTTTTCTTTTTATTGTTTGGTCTCACTAAGGAGAGATACTCTTTCAGTCACCGCCTTATTTAATTGCATCCCTACTGGGTGTTTAGTCATCTGTAGATTATTAACTGTATGCTGCCTGTAACCATCCTGGAAAAAATCAGTCAAATTTCCACATAAGAGTGGACATTTAAAAATCATATCAAAGTATCAAAAATAATCAAAGCTCTGTGTGGTTTGTTTGTTTGTTTGTTTGTTTTTTCCTGTGAACTCAGCGTTCTTTCTGATTGTAAAATATCAAGAATTGGAGACTGTTGGTTGTCTGTTTGCTTTTCTGCAGACAGCTGAAAGTTGTATTGTCCTCTGTCTGACTTTTCCTACTACTTTTTTCTCCAGCATACTCTTTGTCTGTTCATATAGGCACATATGCTTTCTGTTCAGCACATTATTTATAGATCTTGCTCCCTTATTCTCATGTGCAGCTTTTACTATTAGATTGTTTCCTTCCCTTCCAAGCCAGTTAATTCAAACAAGATTAGATCATATTGGAGCAATTTTTCTTCTCTTTCAGGAATTTGTTTCTACCTTTCCTTTCAATCCTTTATAAGCGTACCGAACCCGACTTTAATTGATTCTAACTTTAAAATTTCATAAAATAGATCTACACATTAAGCAAAACTTTGTTTTGTTTTTAATCTGTTCTTTTTCCTCTGTGAGAATATAACAGTTGAACTAGTTTGCTGTGTCTTGTACTTTTATGCCTTGAATATTGATACTTATGTATCTTCATGTCTTTACTATCAATAGAAGTAAATTGTAGCATAATATTTGTAATTATTTTTTTTTTTAATGAAGCATTTGTGTGAAAGAAGAAATGAGGTAATTTTATTGAGACAGACTTGTGTTTCTCTGTTCTAGGGTTTGTGGCATAGTATGGATTTGACATCATCACAGCATAATCATCTAAAGACTCAAGGGGTCAGAGAATTCAAAAGACAAGAGGGTAAAATGGTTCTTATTTCACTATGTTTCCTTGTTGCACTTAAGAATATTATTAAGGAACAAAGTGTCTTGCTGACAATGAGCTATCTTCTAATTATTTTTTTTTCTGAAGAACTGTGTTTATGGCATTTGTACAGATAACATGGTTGTAGTATGCTAGCAATGCACGAGGTATTTCAAGTATGTTTTACCTGCATACTCTTGTCCTGGCAGCTTCCTGCTGGTGCCTGGCATCTGTCCTCCAGTTACTTGCCTGTGTTTGGTTCCAAGGAATGAAGCTGTGATTATGATCAAGCTTTTCAGACAGATTTGTTTACAGGCTGACAGTTAGGAGAATTGGTTATTACAAGCCCGATTTCTGTCTAGACAGCCTCAGACCTTACCTTCAAATACCTTCAGGGGCTGTTGGCAGTGGTTTCTCTTAAGTACTTGCATGGCTGCACACACATCTTTGAGGATTCTAAAGCTTCATAAATAGTCCCCTTTTTAGTGGTTATCAGGAGTAGACAAGGTATTAGGACAAATGCATGTTTTGCCATGGGGTCTAGTTATGTTCTACAACTGAGTGCAAAAGGAGGACATTTGAAAAAATATTTTATTTTTCATAACATTTTTGTGTAAAATCTCAGCTGAGTTGTGGTCTCTGTAGAGCCAGGTAGTTCTCTTCCATGTCTAAAAACATTAATCTAAGAGAATGAGGAGACATGAATTGGATATCTTTACAGACTTTGCCATCTTAAATTCTGTGCCAGGTTCAGGAGGTTGCTCATTCTGGATGTTCAGATCATGCATCATCTGAATCTGATGCATGGAGATTTGTCTGCTCAATTACTTTGAGCCTGTGCCTTGTTCTCAGCCTTTTTCTCTACTGCTTTCCCCATTCCTATTTCATTATTTCACCTGCCCAGTCTCAATATCTGTTTCTCAGGGTTCTTATTCCAGTTTAGTTTCTTTGCAAGTTTCAGTCATAGGATCATAGACTCACAAAATGGTTTGAATTGGAAAAGACCTTAAAGACCATCTAGTTCTAAACCCCCTGCCATGGGTAGGGACACTTTCCACTAGACCAGGTTGCTCAAAGCCCCATCCAACCTGGCCTTGAATACTCCCAGGGGGAGCATCCATAATTTCTCTGGGCAACCTCTTCCAGTGTTGCACCACCCTCACAGTCTGAGCTCTTTATATTTGGTGCCTTCCACTTTGCTTATTAATTTACTTGTCATACATTCTCCAGTTTAAAACTCCTTATTTTTGTTCATGGTTCCCATTACTACTGGTTCTCACCCAGTCTGATCATTCCTTTTGTGGCTTTAAACAATCAGTTCTCCACACCTGCATTGTTAGATGTCTCTCTTTCCTCATAGGATTTCTTGTATTAGCTTTAACTCTCCTTGGCTAAATGTTTCTGAGACCAGATGCTACCACTCCTGTCTTAATTTCTTGGGAAACTAAATTACTTTACCCTAGTTACATTATGTAAATTCACCCCAGATTAATTTTATCTCTGGGACGAAAGGAGAAGAACAAGTTTGCAAGGTGTACTTGTCCTTAACAGTCCATCATCTCACTTCACTTGGCCATGGCTCAGTTTTTAATCCATCAATATCTGAGAAAATGCTGACCTAGTAACCTTCTTGTAACTCCTGGCATTTTAAAAGGGACACTCCTTCTACTTGCCCTGCCTGACAGGTGTCCTAATTGATGGCAATTCCTGCCCTCATTTAAAACATCTTGGTGGAGTCCAGAGCAGTACCTTAAATGGGACATACACGGAATGGAGCCAAGTGAAAAGCATCCTAACCCTGTAATTTACAATTTAAGATAATTCAGCTGGAAGGAGGGAGTGATGTAGCACCTCATTCATATTTCCTGGGTTACTTCTAAAGATACTTCTTATCTCTCTCATTCTCTTCTGCACTGACGCTTTTTCACTGGCTTCAAATACTTTGTTGTAAAATGTGAAAAACATCCTGGGACCTGAGTATGGACCCCAAGTCTGCCTCTTCACAACTGAGTGCTTGATTTGTAGTTGGACTTTCCCTTGCTTGTTATCCTTCCAGCATGATCTTTGCAATCCTGGTTTCCTGCTGGCTTATCTTATTAATTTAACACTTCCCTGTTGTCTTTCTCTCCCCTCAGTAAGTAGACACACCTAAGCAATGTCTTTGCTTAAGACATTGCTAAACTCAAGTGAAAACTTCTTGTGTATGGGTAGAACAGAGGCTGGAGGCAATACTCAAATAATCAAGGCATACGTGACCTTTGTAGGGAAGTCTGTAACTTATTCTTCCCTCTCAGCCATGTGCCTATCTTTCCTATTTTCACATCTTTAATCTTTGCAGTAGCTGCATTTTGACAATAAATAATATATCTCAACTTCCACATAAGAAAAGTGGTATGACTGTATAGGTTGGTGTTGTTAGGTTACTTTCAGGTCCTTTATGCAAAGGAATATTTTAGAAATCAAGAATTATTGGTAGGTGAATACTGACAGTGTTTTTTTAGGTCTCTTCCTGTCTGTCAGGAAGTCAGCTGCCTTTTATAATGTATATTAGACAATCTAATTTAAGAATGGAGTCTGCTTTGTAGTCAAAGGAAAATAATTTAGTTATTTTTAGAAAGTAAATAGCTTCTGAGCCTAGACTTGGTGATGTTTTCAATGACAGACAAACATGATGAAGTAACAAGGGAAGAACTTGGCAAACTTGAATTCATTATGTGTTCAGGAGATAAAATGACTACAGTACTTCTATTTGCAGCCATTTAATGGTTTTTAGATGACCTTTGACTTGGATAGGGCTGGGATATCAGTGTTGTAAATTTGAAATTGAAAACACACCTCTCAGTCCTGGGTAAATACATTGACTGGATGCTGTGAGCAAACCCTTCTCTTATTCTTGTGTCCTCATGCTCTGGGCTAAGTGCATCTTGTCTCTTGGCTGAGAAGAGGCTGCCTGTGGGTTGCAGTTTTGTATTTCTGCATTTCAAAGTATAAAGTCTCAAGCATTTTGTTACCCTGACATGCTACCTCAGATTAATCAATATAATACACGCCCTCATTGCCATCACTTCAGTGAACTGTGCTTGTAGTGAATGTAGTGGAATGACTACACTTATGTGATGATATCCCTTTTTGTAGGTAGGGATGAAGTAAGGAAAAATTAACTGTGCAGTTTAGACATACTGGAATGATACTTTGCTTTATGTTCTTAGAAAGCTGTAGGTTACATCTGACTTCAGTGAAGTCAAGAGCACAATTAGCTTTCCCTCCTAACAGCTTCCTATGAGAGCCCTTAGGCTGAAATGAAATAAATGAGAAATAAGTGGAAGGAAATAAAGATACTAAAGTGATGCTGCATGAAATTTAGGGCCTACGTTGTGATTCAGGATTGTGTATGTTTCCATGGAGCCATCTGTAGTGCTTGTAGGACTAGGGCTCTGATCCTGACATGTCAGTAGCTCAGTAAAAATTCTGAGACTCCAGAATCCCTTACTATTGTGACCTTTATGTAGTTTTAGAATAAATTTGGTGTGAGCCATTGGAAATCCCCATTTGGATTTATTGGGATACCTTTGGATAATTTCTATCAGTGGAGTAATGTAACTCTTCTCCAGTCACCTTTTACAGTCACAGAACTGGTTGCAGGTATGTTCCCTTACTGATCTTTTTGTAGGTATCCTCTTGACTTTGGGGTATATAGGTAGCAACAATACATATATTTAATATAAGCAATCTGTATTATATCTATTATTTCCACATTATATAAATAAAATACATCTTAAATATCTAGTTTGGATGACTTCACTCCTGTGTGTCCAGAGTGGGAAGGTGATCTGAAAAGTCCTGGATATTATGAATTCTTGGAATCCCTTAGAAACTCTCTAGTGTCACTCAATCAGTAATATCAGCACAGGTAGTCCTCCTTTGTGGAGGCAGTTGCTAAGAAGTCATAGGGGGACCATCTTCACAGCTGTTGATGCATGGTATTAAAATATTTGTAAGAACAAGTCTAAATGGTAAACTTTAAATCTAAGCTCTACAGATGAGAGTATACTGCTTCTGAAGATGGGAGAATATGTTGCTGTAGGGCTGAACTTTGTCAGGGCAAGTTCATGCTAAAGTCTTAGATTTCATTCTTTTTGCCAGTTGGAGAAAATCCATCAAAGCAGTAGAGAAGCAGGTGACTGGATCTTATTTCCTTATGACATTGGGCTGTGACACCATTTGACCTCCTGAGATTAAGAGTCAGGCCAACACTCGAAAGAGACTAATATGTTTTTTTCTTCCCTGTAGTCTGTTCCCATGAATCAATGGGTGAAATTTTTTTTTTTTTTTGAATGAATGCTTCTTCTAATCCACTGGCAAAGTACTTGGAGTATGTTTTGTTACTGTTTGTGATTTTTGTGAATGAGTCTGAAATTGGAGATATTGAGTGCTAGTATATTCTTCATAGCTTCATGGTAGAAGGGTCTTTTTTAGCTATGTTTTAGTTCAGGTATCTAGATTTTTTGTGACAAGTGGTGTAAATAGCTGATCATGTAGCTTGTTTCTAAACAGGTAATATTTCTGCTAATTCTAAGCAGAATTGTGCACATAAAGATTGCCTTCATTTTTATAGAAAAAGATGCTGCAGTTTGCAATTTTTTCCATTCCGACTTGGTTTATTTCCTGTTAATTTCTTTCTACCTTCCCTTCCCTACTTGAAGGACTTCTCCAGCTTTCTCCTAGCAGAACTCATATAATTTTGTTTCTTTAGGCTTTTGTTCTAACATATAATATTTTAACATTTGTTTAACATGACGTGTGAATATGTCAGCAAAATCCTCTGGTTCCCTACATAGGATTTTGCAGCTTGACACACATTTCTCTAACTAACCTGCCACTGACTTCACAACTCCAGGTTTTCATATGATTAGTACATCTGTCTGGAAAACTTTGTTTGCATTTTAGTTGCTTTGCCTTTGTGAATGATGTTTAGGCTCATTTGACGTAGTTGATTCAGTGCAAGATGTGTCAACAGTACATGAGGTTTTCCTTCAGTCCTGATAGGAATGTAAAATAAAGTGAGCTCATGGAACATGCTCCAAAGATGTTAGACTTCTATAAAAAGCAATACTTTATCTAAAATATTCCAAAGAACAGTGTAAGTAATTAACCTATTAGGCAAAAGTCTTAAGAAGCTTAAAGATATTCTTGAAAAAGAAGCAACATTTGTACACAAGTTCAAGACAAAGGAGTTTGCTCTGTTTCACTAAGAAAAATTATCTCAATTTCTATATGTTACCTCGACTGGATCAAACTTCCTCATCTTACTGTAAATAAAGTTCTGGCACTAGAAACTCCAGTGGTTTCTGTGCTTGTTTGCTCATGCAAATAGCTAAATAGGCTGAAGAACACAGTTCTGTGTGTATACCACTTCCATACTTCTCCACATCAAAGAAGAGGGGTGAGGGCAAAACTCTCTGGTTGAACACAACCTGTGTGTTTGTCTTCTTCTGTCTCTGTGAAGAAGGGAGGAGCCAATCCTGGCAGACTTCTAAGTTGTAATGGTTCAGTATCTCTGCTCCACTACTATTGCTGGAAATGCCCATTATGCACTTCCATTCTTACAAGAATTGATAGCCAGGTCGGTCAAACCTCCTCTTCTCTTATCCTACCCTATTCTACTGATGAGTCATCTCTTTTTGCTTAAAATGTCATTAGAGTCCATTAATTGACTCATAATTTCATGGCTTTTTTTTTTTTTTCTGAACAAGAGAATATTCATTAGGTAAATACTTCCAGGAGAATAGCCCCCTTTCAGCTTTTTACACCTGTTATCAAAGAACTGGTTTGATCAAAGTACCAGCAGAATTTCCTTAATGTTTTCAGATATTAAAAGAGTTAATCTCACTTGGATTTTACTTACTCTTACAACAATTTTTGTGTTGCTTGAAAGATTTCCCACTAGTTCTTTATTTTTCTATTCTCAGTGCTTTGAGGGCAGTTACAGAAAAAATAGCATGCACTTTTGTGCACTCCCACAAGAAGTTGTTCTGAAAGATAAGAAGCAGCAAACAGGGGAGTGTTTTGCTCTTCAAAGGGAAACTTGTATGAAATAAGTGAATCTGACTAAAATTCAGCACTCCTTGATTGTCAGCACTCTTTGTCAGGATCATAAACATCCTGGTTCTGATAAAGTTTCTCCTTTGGGCCTTGTCTAACATATGATAACTCTGATGAAACAGGTATTATTTTTGATTCTTCACAATAGTAGTGTTTTCATAAAGGGCAAGGAAAAAAAAAAAAAAAAAAGCATAAACTTCTCCAGATAAGCCACCTGGAAGATTACCAAAAGGATAATATGGGCAAAAATTCAAGAGGTGTTATCTACAGATTTGGGATTCTTCTTTCAGGGGTACTGACAGTGCTCAGGAAGAAAGCAGTGGCTTACAAACTCTGTTAGTGTAGGTGCTATGCAAACCTGAAGTAGAAAGTTTGCTAATCCTATAGGGAATAGGTGGGAAATGTTTATTGAGTGCTAGAGGGTCAGCTGTAATACTGCTAAACTTTTATAGATCTTCTCACAGGAGCTTTATAAGTTAAGACCTAATAAGTTACCAGCTTCTCAACAAAATTGGATCCAAAACAGATGTCAAGGGAGGAAAATCAAGAAAAATGCTTGTAATTGAAAGGTAATAGAAAGAACAGCTTTTACTTCCACAGCTAGTAATGATCACAGAACAAAATCAGACTTCTCTAAGCAATCGGAGAAGATTAAAAGTAGGTTATATCTGGTATGCTTGGAAACAGGATCATCTGTTAAATATACTTATGATATGTGTAATAAGACAGGTTTTTATTATTTCTTTCATAAGATAAAGATTAATTTTGCCCTGAAGCAGCATTTCCCTGGCACTAAGCTCATGTTTGTCAAGAGCTCCCTGATTACAGGCACAGTGATGCATGTGTTTTCTCTCAGCTTAACATCAGAAGCTTGAAGAGGCTGACACATACTGCTTGTTTCCTGACATCTTAAAATACCATAGTTTCAATGTTGGGCATTTTATTTTAGTTATATTAATAAAATTTGTGAAAACGTTTTTTTCCCAGTAGTATATGCATGATATTGTTTTTAATTTTGCTGAATCCCATGATTCAGGTTCTTTCCCCCTGCAATAAATACTACAAGTACTGTGGTTGGTTAGTCAGTTTTTATTCAGTTTTTGTGTCTTAGTGTCAACATAACAAATTCAAATATTTTTGTTTTTTTTTCCTTGTTTGCTGCTATTCTCTATTTTCCTGTGATGCTGAAATTTGAGTTATAAGCTTAAAGCAGTGCCTAATAAGTTTGAGCAGATTCATGATGTCTTTTTGTCTGGTATCATCTTTTTCTTTGTTCACTCCTGCTTTTGTTCCTTAGGCCTTGTATCACAAGGAAGGAAGGGAGACTTTGTCCGTAAGTTATCACAATAAAAATACGGAGGCATATGGCAATATAAATGATAACACTTGGGGCCATTATGTCCTGTGACAGTAATGATTCACGGGGGAAGAAAATGTGAAGAATCCTCAGTAGAGCAAAGTCTTTTATGTTGATGAAATCATAAATGGTTTCATTTTCCAGAGGCAGCAGATCCCAGAATTAATATCTTTGATTTTGATGGGAACTGCAGGCTTGATACAGAAATTCTGCTTTGGACAAGGTGGTAACTGAATTAGCTAAATCTCTAGTATGCTTTCTAGAAAGTGTCGCTTGTAAACATGTTTTTCTTTCACTGGTTTGCCAACAGATCATAGTTGGTTATGAAAGCAAAATTCCCATGAAAACTTGGAATGAATCTAGACTTTGCTAAGAAAATGCACTAGACAGCTTCACTTACATATTTTCTTTTCTGACATTGTGGTTCAGTTTTGTGTGATGATGGCAAAACTGAAACTAGCTTGGTATTCCGCTAAAAAGGAATGAAGCCTCTTCTGTTAGAACAGTTATCCAGGATTTTGTTAGTTATCATAAATATTCTTTGCTTAGCAACAGGGATGGCATTGAGGATATCAAGCCAGCTGGAAAGAATCCTTCTGACAGGGCTCTGTTGGGGTGGGTGAATAAGCTTTCCTGACAACACAAGTGCTTTCACTCCTGTCTGTCATAATTTGTGTTGCTAGGATCTGTTCCACAAGTTTTGTGACAGACTTATAAATGATATGCTAGCTCCTTTTGTTTACTGTCAAAAAGAACCAGAATATGGGGAAAGCGAACAGTAAAAGGATATGGAGAATAATGAAAAATCCAGGTGCTTAAGGCTGTGAGTGTCTATACTAGGGCAGCTGTTCTTGAAGGGAAAAAGAAGTTTTAAAATTTCCTTTGGGTTGCTGAAATGGAAAGCATTGTATGCTAACATTCCCCTTCTTTACTTTGTATGAAATTGGCTGCTTCAGTGAAACATTAAAGAAGTTATTTAGTCACACACTGAAAATTTAAATTAGAATTCAGGAGAATAGCTGTGTACAATGCTAACCATTAATGGTGAAATGTATTTTATTCACAGATGTAATTTATATTCTTGCTTCCAAATCAGCTTTTCAATATGAATTAGTAGTTTTATTATCAGTCCACTCAGCCTCTCTGACATTTTATACTTTTGCTTCCAGGGGAAAAAGAAGATGAACAGATAGTTGCAAAAATCATGGAGAGGCGTTTTTTTCCTGATCATATAGCTTATAAGACTTGGGAAGGCTTTCACTTTGCTGGCCATGAGATAAGAATTACAGAAGCCACTGATTGTTATGGGGCAGTCGTCTGGCCATCGGTACAATATTTTTGTAGTATAGTTATTTTTAATTTGTGGACCCATCTAGCATTTTAAGATTTGGTTTGTATCATAAATATACTTTTTTATATGTTATAAACCCAAGGAAATAATTCCTTGCTTCTCTGTCTCTGTTCTGCAAATCCTAAACCTGAATTTAACCTGGTTTTGTGTGGATTTATGTTTCTCAAAGCTTACTTAGTATTTCTTGTGCGTGCCCAAATCACCCAAGATGTATCATCTTGTGTCCCCTCCTTGCTTGCCAGTAGCTTTTAATCCTATTAGCCAATTACGAGCATATTTTGAAAGAAATATGGCAGTTTTATGATGATTGCATTTCTATACGTTTTATAAATACAGATGGCTGCGTGGCAGGCAGATCCAGGTTGTGGAAACAACAGTGATATGAGCTCACAAGGTGTTAGCACTCATAGAAGCAATTCAACCTATTCATGTAAGGAACAAATTTACCTCATTAACACGTAGACATGGGAAAATGTTCAGCTGGAGCTTTCAGTTTCTTAAACAGCTGGAAATCTAATTGGAGAGAACCATTGTCCTTGGCTCCTGATATAAGAACCATCAACACATTCATCATACAAGTAGTCTTCTTCATGTTTTGAGTCTGTACAATGCAGTAAATTTACTGTTTTGAAATAATTGAGACTGAAAGAAATCTCCAGGGAGGTGCCAAAATGCATGATTAAATTTATGTCCCTAAAGGAGAGACCCAGGATGCTCCGTTTCTTTACCAACTGCCTCAGCCTCCTAGGATCATACTGTTTTTCAGAAGTATGACCATAGCACAGCTGAGGATAGTTGTCCTACTCTCCTGCTTTGAAGTCCAAATGATATTCCTGGTTTTAGGAGACCAGGACCAGTCATCTGTACTATATGTTTTGGTGACCTCAGTGTGGGTCTTCATGACAAGTTTGGCTGACTACCAATTATTCGCACAATGTCATGGACTTCACTGAAAAACATATTTTTTTTTCTGGAAGGGCTTAGCCAGTTTTGTTGTGGAAGGAAGATAACCCTTTGATCTCTGTCTCTTGATGTTCTCCCTTCTACTTCCATCTAGCTGTACTTGAAATCTTCTGAAAAATGTCAGCCAAATTTGTCAAGAGTGCAGAAACTTTAAGGAAAGTAAAGTTTCTGCATGTTTAATGGAAAGGAATGCAGATTTCAAAGTTTCCCTGATTTAACCCTCAGAAACTTTGATTATGCCAGTCAGTTTCTACAATAGAATATAACAAAATCCTGAGGGAAGGATTTATAGGAATTAATGTAACTATGAGGAAATCCTAATATAAGGTCAATTATAATGTCAATATAATGTCAAATATCAGACCCAGTCTTTAGGAATCTGACTTTAATTATTCCTGGTATTCACAGACTGAATTCTATATCAAAGTGCTGTTGATTAAATGATATATGTAAGTTTGGATTACCTTATCTTCTGTGCTCTGAATTAAGAGGTAGGAAAAAAACCCCTTTGTTTTGCTTTCTAGCATGTTAACACTGGGTCAGCAGTCCTGCTGTTCCTTTCCTCATTCATAATTAGTCAAAAGCAAAACTAATTTTGCTGTGCCAGAGCAGCCTGCTAATGATTGCCGATCCAAATGGTCATCTGTATTGTGAGAGGATATAGCAATCATCTTATTTGTCAATGGAGATTATATAGCTATCAAAGTCTGAGAAAAATATAGAAGTAAATATGGAAACTATCTTTATGAGAGAAATAAAATTAGCAATTTCTATTTCAACAGTGAACGAAAATTCACTGGTCAGTGTGAGATAGGGCAGAAAAGCTGAAGATTCTTAATCACTTTAAGATTAACTGATTCTTAAGTATAAGGAGTCTGTTGTAGATGCTCTTTGTGGCTATATTTACTATGAAAGTTTGTTAAGCTTAACAAACTTAAGCTGAAGATAAGCAAATAGAAACTACAAACAAACTGAACCAGAAGAAAAGGGGGTAAATCTATTTGTCCCATTTGAATCCTCACAATAATTAATTATTGTCAGAAATAATTGACTATTGGAAGAACTTAACAAGGGTTGTTGTGGATTTTCTCTCAGAAAGTCTTTATATAAAAATGTTTTTGTGAGGGACACATTTTATCTCAACCAGAAGTAAGTCCAGTTATAAAATTGATGACCAGAATTTTACAACTCATGTCATGTGTCGTGACAGATTATCTAATTGTAGTTGCTCCTTTTTTCTGTAATAATTCACAGACCTATATGGATTTTGCATATGAAAATGCATTTTGTAGCATTTATTTTGTGACCTATAGAGCCCAAAGAACATAAAGAGCTGTGGTCCATTAGGGATAGTGCTTGAACAAATATTGCTCATTTGAACAGACAACAAATTTTTTGCATGCTTTTAAATGACAATTCATATTTAGTAAAGGGATTTACTTAATTATTTTGTTCAGTATGTTCATGAATTTCCTTCCCTACAGGCTCTTGTTCTGTGTTATTTTTTGGAAACTAATTCTAAACAATGCAATTTGGTTGACAAAAATGTGATTGAAATTGGAGCTGGAACTGGCTTGGTCTCCATAGTAGCCAGTTTGCTGGGTGAGTATGTGATATCTCTCTTATGCTCTTGGAAACACCTCTCAGATGAATAATGGAGGACAAATGATGTGGCTTGGTTCTTCTAAGAGACTGTTGCATCTACATTTTTTTATTGTCCTCAGTGAGAGTTACCTGATAAAACCAGTTGCTTGTGCAGTGGCTTTTGTGAATGGGCTTTTACTCAAGTGGTGATGTATATTCAAATACTGTATTTGTTTTCTCTGTGTCACAGGTGCCTTTGTGACTGCCACAGATTTGCCAGAACTACTGGGAAACCTTCAGTACAACATTCTCCAAAATACAAAGCAGAAATGCAAACACCAGCCTTGTGTTAAGGAGTTGTCTTGGGGAATTGATCTGGAAAAGAACTTTCCTAGGTCTTCCTGTCACTTTGACTACATTATGGCTGCTGATGTAGTTTACCACCATCCATTCCTAGATGAACTCCTCCTAACTTTTGATCACTTGTGCAAGAATGATACTGTTATTCTGTGGGTCATGAAATTTAGGCTGGAGAAAGAGAACCGATTTGTGGACAGATTTCGGACACTATTTGACTTAGAGATGATTTCTAATTTTCCCAGTTTGAACATAGCCTTGTATAAAGCAATGAGGAAAGGCAGGATGAAAGCCAGACCTTCCAAACTGAAGGTCTGAAAGAGAGATATGGGGAGGTGACAGTTGCAGCTGTTCTGCAGCTTTTTCTCTCTTTAATAATTTCCATTTTAGTAGCTGCTGACACTTACATGAGTGACATTTCTAGAGATAGGTAAAACAAATCATCAAATTCCTAGTCCATTCCTATAAATTCCTAAATTCAATTTGCCAATAGTGATATATACAGAAGAGATATATCTGTGACATTGTCTTGACTTTTATGTGCTAAGCTGACAACTCTAATAACTTTTACAAGTCTTACCATGATTGTTATGGGTCATATAATGAATATTCCCAGAAGTTTTCAATTACAGCTTTGAACAGTCTCTTGTAAGTTTGAACAATTATTTAAAACTTTAGACTATAAATCTTTGTATTTAAAAGTTTTGGTGTTAAATCTGATATTTCCCCATTTTCACTATCATGTTAATCCTTCCTTTGAATACTCTTAATAGGACATTAAATTAGCTGAAGAAACCTCACCACCTGGAAAACACATTTTTGTGATAAAGGGATAGAATACATTAATTACTCCTAATGTAATGATCATGCTTTCATTTTTCTATTTAAATTTAGGGATTCTTCAACACAAAGTGCACATGAGGCAAGAGGGATTTAAATGTTTTGCTTGTTGCTTGAATAAAGGTCATGTATTAGAAGCATACAACAGCTGCCCTTTACAAAGACTTTTAATTCTTGGTCTGGAGCTCTGCTCCTCCAAAAATAGACGGTTATCTGAACCTGAGGGAGTAACAATGGAAAAAGGACAGTGGCCATCAGGAAAGGAGTTTTGCACTGCTGGCTGCTGGTGGCTGGAGGCAGAAAACTAAAGCAGCCTGTCATGATGTGACTAAGGCATGGATAGAATTAGATATTTGTTTGGTTTTTTAGTATGGGCAAACAAAATACTTTCCTCCTAGCCACTCAGTACTGCATGCTCCTGTTTTCGGTGGCCTATCAAAGAGTTTTCTTTTGGGGAGGTTAATAAAATTATTCTTTCCACACACCACATTTTCTAATTCTGTTTGTAGTTGATTTTGAGGCCTTCAAGTCTCTGTCAGGCTACAGAAAAGAGCTTTATCACCTCTACTGTAGCAGGCAACTGCCCTAGTAATGTGGAGGCTCTGGGGACTGTCAGTATTTATCTTTAAAGTCCTATTTGTATTTTCTCAAGGAGTTTTTTATTTTTTATTGCTGACTTCCTGAACATACTATTATTTTCATCTTTGATTGTGGCAGATGCATGTTACTTATTTACTCTGGCACAAGTCTGGGGCAGAACTGTGGTAAATGTGATGTGGAATGTACTCTTTGTCCCAGCTGAACACTGGTGCCCGGTGTTAAAGGTGAAGTGGTGCAGAGAGGAGAGGCTGATCTGCAAAACTTTTCCAGTGGGAGCTGGATATCCTAGGGCATCCTTGGTGAAACACAAGGAGTGACTCTAGGATAAAAATAAAGCAAACAATAGCATGTCTTAGCCCAGAAGCAAAAAGAAAAGAAAGGAAGTTTACCTCTCCTGCTGAGAAATCACATGTGAGATTTTGGCTTGGAGGGTATTAGACAAAAATCTAATCCTCATCAGTAAATTTCCTGTGACAAAGTTTGTAGAGGTAGAATCCTGTATTGGATCAATCAGTATAGCTAGAAAATTAGACTCTATACCAGCTGACAGGGAGTATTATCCCTCCTTACAAAAGTTACTGTGCCTATGTCCTTAGATAATTACAGCTGTAGAAAAACAGACTGCAGAATGGAAATATTTGGAAATAATTTTCTTTCTATATTGTGTAATAGAAATAGTTTAGTGTAAGTGAATAAAGAAACAAACAGGGATCTCTGCCATTGCTTGATTTCCTCTCCCTGCTTCCTTCCTCTTAACTTGCTTGCAATCATTGAATCTACTGCAAATGTAATTATAATCTTTGTATCTGAAATGGCATCTCAGTCTACAAATGTTTCATGGATAAATGGATTGGCACTATAATTAGTGAAATGACCTTGTGAGCTCCAAAATGGTGAAGGCAAAAGAGGAAGACTACAGCAAAGCCACTAAGTACAATCACTTTAAATAGCTGTCCTGCTGACTACCCCTCCTGTTTGAGCCACAGACTGACCCCTGCTGAGCTTCTGCTGAATTCAACAGGAGACGGGTTTGTCAAATGGAATCAGGATTCAGCACTTTAGGCCCGACAGCTTGTTAATATGTACTGGAATGTAACATCAGCTCTCTTTCTCACAAGTCTGCCTAGCACTGCTGTGTGAAGCTTCTTGGGAAATCTCTAGTGACTGGCTGCTCTATTGTACAGCCACTTTTTGTCCTCTGGTGTGATGGGCAGGTTATTAGCCATGACCAGTGGAGGGTGAGCTTGTATTTGGCATTTGCCTATGGAGTTTATTTCTGCTCTCTGAGAATAAGTCTCACATAAACATCGAGTATTACTGACCCCTGAAGTCACTCATAATTTTAATAACCACTTATTCTTTGTTCTAATACCTCAGATAAAGGATCAAACTGTCATTCAGTGCATTATATTACTAATACAGATGGCATTTGTAGCTGTGGTTTCTGAAAGGCAGGGGGCAAGAAGGTCAGTTAAATTTGTGGGTGAAAGAGCTCCACTTTTAAAGAATGCCAGAGGAGGATCTGCCTATGCTGGTAGGCTTTTACAATCTCTTATAGGGTGTTATGGTAATCAAACTTAAGAGATAAATTTGGATGTATGGTATAAGTTCAATCCATTCCATGGGTTTTATGTATTTCAACCTAAGAGCAGCAGTATATTTAAGTAACTTGATGGTATTTGCTAAATTTTTCACAAACAATATGTTTTTCAAGTGCTAATATTTTCAGAAAGGGTTCTTTTTGAATAAAGTGTATGTAGAATTATTACAGTGATTTACTTTGCTGCTTATTTTATATTTCCATCAAGGTTTTTTACAAATCTTTGCCTTTTCCTTCTCAGAATTAAAGAAACAAACATTTTCAATGTTGTAGCATTTCCATATGGTCATATTTTGGTTTTGTCTCTCTCTTGCTGAATTTCAGGTTTGCAGCTCTGAGTTATTTGGTTTTGTTTGCATTATTACACCCACCCATTTGGGCTTTTACCTCTTAAGAGGTTTTTTTTTAAGGGGCTTTTAAATCTCTTCTACCTGTAAGAAAAAGCTGTAGCTGCTGAAAATTTAGGAAAAAAAATCAAATGGCAGTACAGATCGACTGTGCAAATCTCATTTTCATTTAGAAGCAGTAATGGAGCCCCAGCCTAAGAAATACAACTGCTAAAAATACCCAAATAACTACCCCTGGCCCAAACAGTAGTTGAATTATGCACAACTTATATTGGCCATCATACAAGCACCAGTCAGTTGTAGGTGAGCAAAAAAGACCAAAGAATACCATGTGTGTCCTCCTGAATGGATCTTCATTGCCAGTCACATTGAGTATATCAGGTGACTCAGTCACCTGAAGAAATAGTACATATACCAAACAACCCAGGACCTTGAAACCTAAATGGATTTAGAAGTCACCAATTCAGCCAACACCCTTTGAAATCTGGAGACCTGAATGGTGCAGGACTTTTCCCTATTCAGCCACTGCTACTGCACTGGTAACCTTGAGGTGATCTCAAGATAAGTTCAGTGGCAAAGAAGAAGGAGCTGTCAAGATGTCATTGCTCCATGGGTGTAATTAAGAAATGGACATGTTCATTCTTATAATAGGTCTGTGACTTCAGGCAAATGTTGGTACACACATGTAAAGCAAAGAGGAAACTGAGCTAAATGTCAAGGGATTTAAACCTAACTAACAGGGGAAAGTCCAGTATCACAGTAAAAATAACACTTCCTGTGCTCCACCTTGTTTGAATTTTTACATTAGGGAAAAAAAAGTAAATTAATTTTATTATTGCATAAAAACAAATACTTCTGTGCCACTCTAGATAAATTATAAACACCCTAAAAGTATAAGCACTCAGCAGTAGGTCAGAATAAAATAACAATTTTTCCTTTTGCATAATTAATCCATCCAAACATATAATACACAGACTGTATTGGATAGTCTGGAATTTCAGAACCATTCAGGTTGGACAACACCTCTGAAGGCTATCTAGTCCAACCTTCTGCTCACATCTGGGCCATATTCAAAGTCTGAACAGGTTGCTCAGTTTCTCCAGTAGTGCATGAAAATCTTGAAGAAAGAAGATTCCACAATACACCTGAGCAGCCTGTTAATTTCTTCCCCTCCACCTCACATATCCAACTGGAATTTCTCTTGCTGCAACTGGGCATCTTTCTATTGTCATTTTGCAATGCACCTGTGGCTTCATCTTCTCTATAACCCTCTTGTTATGTAGCAGAAGACAGCTATGAGATCCACCACTCAGGCTGAAGAAAGCTAGTGCCCTCAGCTTTTTGCTTCCTCCTGCCCCTTAACCCTTTCAGTCCTCCTCCACATTCTCTTTTGTTTGTTAAGATTCCTAATACTAGTGGGTCCACAAGCTGACACAGTCCTGCAGAATAATCACTTTGAATGATCTGCTGGCCACACTCTTGCCAGTGCAGTTAACTTGCATCAACTGCAAGTCTACAGCACTGTCTTTGTTCCTGTTTCATCTAGATATCCAGTTCCTCTTCTGCAGATCCAGTCTCTAGGTTGTCAACTCATGAGTTGCCATGAGTTAAAGCCTGTGTTTTTGCTTTCTGCTACTCTGTTGGATCTTATGTGAATTTTATTGGTCTATTCCTTCCATCTGCCAAAGTCGCTCTGAGCAGCAGCTCTGCCCTTCCCCTGTTTGGTGTCTTGGTAGCATTTAAATTCAGTTTATATAGTCCATTCTCCAAGTTACTGATGGAAATTAACAACATCAGTCCCAGCCATGACCCCACCTGCATCACTGCTACAAACTACTTGCTTGGGCTTTTTCTTATTCACTAGTTTTGAGTTAAAAGGCCCATTCAGTTTTTAACCACTCATCCATCTGCATCTCTACAATTGAGCTACAAAGCCCCTATAGGAAAAAAATGTGATAAAGGGATGGAAGAAAAAGCACTGTGCTCTGCTTTTCCACAGGAACAGTCATAGAGAGCAGTTAGTTTGTTCAGATCCTTGGCAAATTTGTATTGGTTGTTTGCAAACATATGTGCTTGGAAGTGTCTTCCAGAAGCATTTCTTGCATAGCCTGCCTGGAGATGGGATGATACAGACTGGACTGTGGTCTTCTTGAGCCTCCCTCTAGTTCTTTTTGAGTATGGACTAATATTTTCTTTTGTTCTCAGAGACTAGGAGCTGCCTCTGTCACCTTCCAGAGTTGATAGCACTCTTACAGTGACATCAGCCAGCTTCCTTGGCATCCTCAAGACACTGCCTTATCCCATGGATTTTGGTGTGCCCAGAGGGCTTAAGTGGACCCCAGCTTGGTTGTTCCTACGCCTACTGCTTTCACCAAATTCTGTCACTAAACAGGAAGATACAGAAATCTTGAGAGCTGGCTTTGCCAGTAAAGACCAAGGAATGGATTAGCTCAGCCTTTGTCACATCCTTTTTTATACGCTACCCCACTCAGAGTAAAGTAATATTTTCAGTTGTCTTCCTTCTGCTGTTCCTGTGTAAAACCCTTCACATCCATATCTTTTTATCCAGCCTCAGCTTTCCCAACTCCTGCACTGCCTGTTTGAGCTATGGCTCTTATTCCTCCTTGGTAGCCTATCCATGTTTCCACTTTTTGGGTATTTCTTCTTTTTTCCATTTTAGCTCAGTCGGAATATATTCCTTTTCATACATGCTAATTTTTTTGCAGTTTTCTTGGCTTTCCACATGATAGGATAGACCAAATATCAGTGAGGAAGTTGCTTCTGAATATTAATTAACCTCTTGATATTTTTGCTCTTCAGGGTTGTCTGCAATGAAATCTTATCTACTCATTTCCTGAAGCCTTCTCTTGGGAAATCTAATTCTTTAGAATATCTTTTAATGTCATAGAATCGAAGTCTTTATTCTGCAACTTGCCTTCTTCTCTTTTCTCAGACTGTACAACCCCCATTTCAGGGTTACTGCAATCAATGCAGCTACAGGCCCTACTCATTTATGAGACCATTATTATGGGTAGAATATCCACCAGAGCACTTTCCCTATCTGGCCAGTCCAGCATCTGCTTCAAAAAAGTTGATTTTTGACCTCGAAGTGCTCCAGAAACTTCTTGAATTGTTTGAAGTGTTGCAAATTACTTTTCCAAGATACATCAGGGAGGATTAAATTCCTTGTGAGAACCAGGGACCATGATCCTGATGCTTCTTCAGACTGTTTAAAGAAGGCTTGCCCACCACCTTTTCTCTACGGGATGGTCTACAGCAGATGTCTGTGTTAGTCTTCTCTCTGATCTTATCCATAAGCTTTTGGCTCACCCATTGTCTAATTGATAGCAGGGTGTGATTTGTTTGAATTTCTTCTCATAGAGTGCAAATCCACTCCTATTTTTTGTGGGAAGATGGATTGTGAGAGAATAGAGATAGTGCTGAAAGCAATCTTGTCCCTGAGGAGGTGCAGCTGTACTAATTACCAAAGAGTTGGAACAGCCTTGCCCTTAATAGGTCACAGCTGTGTCCAATAAAGATGGGTGTTATAAAAGAGTGGATTAGTTGGTCCAGTTGGAGTCAGTTGGCTGTGCTGTGTGGAGTAAGGGCCAGGTGGTCATGCAAGGAACAATAAGGGTTAGTATGTGCTGTGAGGGACAAGAAGGAGTCAGCTGGCTGTGTGGAAGGAAGAGAAAGGGAGTCAGTGTTGCGAGGAGCTGCCTGTGAGAACTCACAGAGAGAAGGTATGAAAGTTTTGCAGTAGGATGGTAAACTGATGGTGACAGTCAGTTCCTATCCACCGTTGACTGGTGCTAAGCACCAATGCTGACAGTTTTTGTCCTCTTTTCCTGTCCTCCTTAAAGACCTGTGGATTACAGTACAGCAGTTATGCCATTTACCTGAAATACAAGAGCCTAAAATATACCAGTGTGACTATGATTACCTCTGAGGAAGAAAAATAATTGGAAATCAAGAGAGAAGTAAATCAGGATTACTTAGGAGATGCTGTAGTCTTAGGGGCTATCCAGGCATCGAGTCCAAATGCATTGAAATCTTGAACGCTTATGTCCTAGAAGGTCCATAATTAGATGAATTTTCTAGAGAAATTGATTTTTAGAGATTATTAACCTCTAGTATGAGTTGATTGCTTTATTGGATAACCCAGATTATATATTATCAGATGATTATTGTAACAAATTAGCTATAGGCCATCTGTCCTCCATGTTATTGACCCTACTCACATTCTTTCAAGCTTGAAAGCCATTTATGTAAACAGAAAATGTTGTTGCTTGTGGGATGCCTGTGTGCAGCAACGACTGTTGCACTCTGAGGGGCTTAGCCTTGGCAACAGAGTAGAAGGGTCATTAAATTTTGGCTGTGTTCCTGTTGCATCCCGGGTTGGTTCAGTTAGGGGTTTTAATAATGTTAGTTAGCCGGTTCTATGTACCCCCATTTTCCCCTCACAATGGTCTTCTCCAGGTTGTCTGCCATAGGAGCATTCCCATGTCAGTCTTGTAGTCACCCCCTGTTTGTTCCTGAAACTTCTGTGTCAGTTACCCCATCCCCATGTTCCTGTTCATCCCTGAAACCTGTACCTACCCCTGTTATGTTCCTGTTGGCTGCCGTGGTCCACGTCACTCCCCCGTTGCCTGTCCCCATTGAGCAAGGGGGGCTTCCGCCCCTGTCTGCCCACCCCCTATATAACCCCATGCTTCCTTTGTCTCGCCGCCATCTTGACCACACGTGCACTGGGAGCGGATGCCGCCCTCCGCCGTGGCGGCCACGCGGGAATAAACTCTCTCCAGCCACACAGGACAAGGTGTGCCTCCTTCACCCCTTTATCTCCTCTCAGTGCCAGCTACAGAACACGGCTGGCCCACGCGGAGGCTCAACCCCAGAGCTCCACACACACACGGCAGACCCGGTATTCTGGACAAAACGCAGAGCCTAGCCGGGCTCCCAAGCTGTCTGGACCGGGGCGAGAAGAATGCAGCGCCGCATGCTCCTGCCAACAGTCAAGCAGTACTCTATCAACTGGTAAAAGTGTATGAGCACTCTGGGTAACTGTGCAGATTTCTTCATGGTAGAAACCATCTTTGTTCACACCTATTGCCTGGGGACCTCTGTTAGTGCTCTGTCTCCCAGAATGGGTGGAACCCAGTGCTCCAAAACAGGTGCCTGAAAGACTTTTGCTCAGATGAAACATTGGATGCAGACTCTTCAACTTTTGAAATCTGGTTTTCCTAGAAGCACAAAACCCAAGTAACTTCAGTTAAAGTGTGTTTGTTGAAAACGATGTGTGCTGTTAAACTCACTGTTTTATACTGGAAACGAACTTTGTCCGTAGAGTCCCAGCAAATTCTAATCAGGAAAATGCAATGGGAAAAAATTTTATTAAACAAGCTGTGCAAAAGTTTGCAGACATAAGAAATCATATGCAAATTATTGCTGAGCTATGTAAAATAGCTCAGCTTTATTCAATGTTTGTTTGCAGCCCAGTGTCCATTTTTCAGTAAAATGGATAGTCCATATAGGAGCTCTAAGCAACTGAATAATAGATTCAGGAAAAAGTTTTAGAATACAAATTGTCTGACACAGCATGTGAAGAGGTATCTGCCTTTTATTTAGTAGGTAAGGATACCTACTTGTAATCTCAGCACTAACAGAAGTTGTGATAGCTGTGGGAAAAAAGGATGTCAGATTATAGAAAGAGGAGGAAAGAATAGATCTGGGTTTTTTTTCTGTGTGTGTGGCCTAATCCATTTTTTTCTGTCTCATAGAAGTTTGATATAAAATGTATATTCAATTTAGAGAGTTATTGGGAAACTCCTTGCTGCATCTTCTCACCTGAAAGGGCTTTGTCATTTGTCATGCAAGGCTAAGCTTAGCCTTGGGTCTCTGGTGTCTGATGCCATAACTCCTACCTTGCTGGATGCAGAGCAGTCCCGATGCAGAACCAAAGCAGAGATTGTTCTCATCTAATTCCAGGATGAGAAAACATTGGACTTCAGTCTTTATCTTCTTGAATAAGTGCTGTAATCACTAGACAAATACATGAAGTCCTGCACCACTACTTTCCAGTCTGGATCAAGAGACACCTGCTCTTTTGGTGGGAGAAGGAGATCTATAATTTAAGAAAACTAGATCATTACCACGGTGTTTAAATTCTGTGTAATACAAATGGACATACGGTGACACTGATGACAAGTGAATTTGAAGACTTGACAGACCTCTTGAGGCATTGTTTCTCTGCTAATTGTCTAAGGAGTATCAAAAATAATACTGAAGGGACTGGATATATCCTTGCAGCCCCAAGCAAACACCTAATATTTCACCAAGATAATGTTGAAGACAAGCATGCAAATTAAAAATATTTTTTTGGCGTATATTACATTTCTCTTAGCCATTAGAAGAATTTACTTAACCAGTTCTTTAGATGATTAGTATTTTCTTCCAAGAGGATCTTTTCTCCAGCTAAGACAGCAATTCAGAGATAAGCCTATGATATTGGACAGAGAGTTCAGTTAGTTGTGGTCCATAAGCCAGATACCAGATGGCTACATGAGATATGGATTCCTTATTTGTATGAAACAGAGCCCTTGAAGCTGTGTCCATTACAGATAGATGCAGACACCATGAAGTTCCCACAGAGACTCAAATTTGTATATTGCCCAAGGAACAGGTAATCTGAATCAAAGCAAGCACTTCAATATATCAAGAGCTGTGAGTCCTCTCCCCTCCCCTCCCCCTATGCCATTTGTGTCTCTGCTGAAACACAAACCCTATTTTTCAGTCTCTTTTTACAGGGTTTCTTCTTTTGAGGGTCATTGCAACAGGAGGTAGTGCCCATGTTGCTATGCAAGAAGTCTCACTTGACCTTGTCTTAGCATTTGGAGTTCATGCCACCCTTCTGCTGTTTCTTGCAATCCAGGTTGACAGTGGCAGGTGTCTCCTCCTTCAGCCAGAAAGTTCTTTCCAACAAGCTGACAGCCTGTTCTCTCCTGTGAAATGCAATCCCCACACAAATGTGCTGATGCTCTGAGGCGTTAGAAAGGAATCACACCACCCTTTTTGCGTGTTTAGGGCCACTTTGTGCCAATAGAGATGCACAGCACCACCATGGGCTGAGGCTTCAGTGATCAGGGATCTGTTCATACAGGAGGCTAACACACTGAGTAATGGGTATGGCTCTTGCTGATGCATTTTCCCAAAGCTCAGCTGTAACTGAGCTGAATGATGAACAGAAAGATTGTGATAATATTTTAATAAAATTGGGTGTAAATGTGGGTTTTAAATAACTGGAGAACATGACTGTTCAGGAAGACCCTGGTTGTATCTGTCTACAGCTGAAAAACCTAGAAGCCTTGCCATCTTGAGACAAAGACGGGACCAGGCACTATGATAATTCAAAGTGGATTCTGTCACTGTTTAAGTGGCTGTCCTGCCTCCCTTTTGAGTATTATGGAATGCTACTTGAAGTTTTATGGTATTACTGGGACATGTCAGTTTGATGACACCTCTGTTCCATTGTCCTTCAGTCTTTTTTTCAACCAAGACCCCCTCATCTCTCAGGGGGATATGTTGATGTGAGTCACCTGCACCATGAATGAACCTGCAGGGAAGCTCTTGACACAAAAAGAAGGAATACCTATGCCTTTCAAATATGTAACTTCTGTAGGTACTTTAGCACTTGTCCTATCAAGGCCTAGAAAGTTTTCCTGGAAATCTGGTGTTGAGCTGGAGGGACATGAAAAAATGCAGGTAGTTGTGTGGAGGGGACTGGGAGCCTGTGTATGCAGAAGAGAAAAAAGGTTGTGCTACCACTAGTGGTGAATGCATGTGTAAATTCCATAGCACCACTTGGAAAAGGATCAGTAAGAATTGCTTTTTCATTATTTGAGCTTCTCTTTTCATTTATGCCTACAAACAATCAGGCTTCTTACTGCATCAGTATATATCCTCAGAAACCATGGGAGTACTTTGGTAACCTAGAAACCATAATGAAGAATGTTACTTACAAACATGAGTGGTAGACAAGATGATATCTCCCACCTCAAACCATGTCTGAGGAGGTTGAGTGTGCTGGCTAGAAAATCTGTCTGCCCTCTGAGGCAGGGGCTGCTGACAGAATAGGATTTAACAGACTGTGGGCTATATAAGGGGCTACACCATTACAGCCTTTCTCCAATGACAGTTCATTAGTCCAGCATGGGACTGAACAAAGCTGTTGCACACATCTGAAGCGGAAATTGATAAAGTTGTTGAAGTATAGTACCAGAAAGTAGTTAATGTTTAGTATATGTGTTTCTGCACTTTTCTCTCACACTTTAGCTGTTCATTTTTGTGACTTGGAATTTGCTTTTCCGTACTTTACAATATTTGATGGTTTTTTTTACTGCTTGGGTTTTTACTGTTTGATGAGAAGGCATGAAATTTATTCCCCTAAAACGAAACTGTAAATGCAGAGATGCTGCTAGAAGGATTTATAGATAGATAAACAGACTCTGTTTAATTAAAAGCATACCAGCTAAAGAAATGTCTAGATAATTAATACTTTAAACTTTTCTCCTGTTACTTAATTCAAGATAACGATGATAGTTAGTCTTCAGCTTTGATCCAGAAGTACAGGGATCCAGTTTCCATCTCCATTTCCAGACCCACCTGTTTAGATAATAATCAGGGATAGTTTTACCTTTCCTAAAATAAGTCTAGAAGCGTGAAAGGCTTCTTTTGGCCACTGGAGGTCACTGTAGCTCTACAAGAAAAAAAAAAAAAATCCAAACCCACACAACACAACAAAAAACCAAGCCAAAACCACCCCCACCAAAAGCCAAAACAAAAATACAAACCCCTAAAAAACATTAATTAACAACTGACCAGGGAAAGGTTTAAGGATTGAGTGTTCTGAGGCTTTCTTTACTGTGTTTACAGTGTGAAAACTGTGGGATATAAAACAAAAACAAAACCCACTGAAAAATATGACATATTTTTGCACTTTTTTCTTTCAAATTGTGCATGTTTAGGATATATTCTGAGCAAATAGTGTAGGAGTCCACTTCCCACGTGCTCCTCTACATGCTGAGAAGATTTCATGTGCTCAGTGTGAGATAGAAGGCACTAAGCTAATGCTCATTCTCTCATCTTTACATAGGGAAGGATTTTTTTTCCAGCCTCATGTGACTGTTATCTGAAGTATCTGCATCCCTTTGCTGGCCACCTCTTCAGGCGATCTAATCCCTGAGGATACAGGAAGCATAATAACTGGAGTTTTGTGGTTTCTCAAAATTTCACCTTTGTCCTTCTTTGCCCCACCAGATGGTAAAAGTGCAGCATCTGCCTCCCAGCAGTTAGATGAAATGCTCAGCCACAGCAAGCCCTGGTGCACCAGGACCTAAACCCAGCTCTCATTACTCCTGATTACTGATGCATATGCAAGCACTGTAACTGGCACTCTAACGAGCACTGAGCTGCCTTCACTGAAACTTGTTACCTGCTGCATGTGTAGCAGTGACACCAAAAAAGGCTGCAAAATCTATGTGAAAAGGTGGTTAGACTTCATGGCTTTTATCCTGCCCTGAGCTCTGTGCTGCTGCAGCAGTCCTGCCATCAGCTGTCAAGCCATCCAGTTTTAAGTCAGCTCGGGAAGAACGAAATTTGGCAGTAATACACAAAATGGTTTCCTGCAGCAGAGCACTTTAACATATGCTCAGTCAGTCCCTGACTTCAAATGGTGCACAAGAGTATGGTTGAAGAATGCAAAAACTTTTTAAAAGACTCAGAATTTGTTAAGATCTTGTACCAGAATGGTTTCCTGTCACTCGTACTCTAATAGGTGCAGCTTGGAGATCTGTCACTAGAAGTTATAGATCTTGGCCCAAAAAAAGCCTCTAGATAAAGGCAGTCAATCAACAGTTAATATGAAAAATAAAAGTGAGGGAAAATACAGGGAGAATCAGGATCTGCTCCAATAGATTGATATCTACTAAAATCACTGAAGCCTAAATTCTTCCTATGCAGGGCACAAGCCTCAGTTTCCTTTTACGTTTTAGCTCGGAGGGGATTCCCCCTCTCTGCCTCCTTTCAATTGTGCAGAAGAAAGCATATGAGTGAATGAGGGTTGGCACCTCCCAACCCACCTTTAGGTGACAGTCTTGCCCTGTGGTGAGTAAAATGAGCCGTGCTATCAGGAACATGAGGAGCACATGGGTGGCTCGGAGCAATCTGCCTGTTTCCCCGGGAAGATGTTCATTGTAAGCGAGGTGAGCTGGCAACTGAATGGCAGAAAAGGTCGCAGATTTGCATTTCAAAGAGAAGCTGTGTTCACTCACATCTCTTTCTTTGAGGTTACAACAAGCCAATTTAATAGAAAATTCATGCATGCTTAAGTGTTGGTTGTTTATTACATGTATTGACATCTGATAGTGCAAATAACCTTAAAGTACATGTCTGGACACTGATGATGCAAATTGTGGCTAATAAATGTGTGCAAGAAAAGTGTGTGGTGGGTTAAGAGTAAAGATGACCAAATCATGGAGGGGAATCCCCTGGATTCATCTATCTGCATATATACTTACACTGCAGTTTGCATGCCATGTCTGTAATTGGCTTGTGCAGAGGACAGCAGCTCTGCAAGGTGTGTGGGGTAGGGATGAGGCATGCAGCACTGCAGCTGCATGATGTCTGTATTTCAACAAAAAGGTAACAAATTTGGAAAGGGCTTAAGACTCTGATGTGCAAAAATGCACTCAATACATCATTAGGATTGAGTCCCGAGCTAGAGTTTGGAGGGCAACAGAGAAATGCTATTCCAGGACAATTCATTGCATGTCTGCCATGCACAAAAAGTGTGTAAGGTAAAAATGCCAGTGAGAACGTATGGAGAAGTGGGGAAATAGGGGAATAAGTTCACAGCTGGTCTTGTGGTTAGACATTGGTACCATAAGAGGTACAGCCCCTCTGACACAAAGGTGTTACTTAAATCCTTTCCTGTCACGAACTTGTCTCACAGCATTATAGACAGAAGGGAGAGGCTGGTACAAAGGACACCATGTGAGGGTCAAGGTATGTGCTCTACTGCTTCCAGCTGGCAGAAATTTGGGACATTTAGAATGCTGACTTTGGATTTTCATCTGATTTACTAGCCTTCTGGGCTAATTTCTTTGAAAGTCAAGTGTGGGAAAAGACCTTATTTGAGGTCTACGATTTTCCCTGTACTGTGTGAGTCTGTGCTTGAGTCACATCTAAGAGAAGCAGAGAGCAGTAGCACAAGTTTTGCTCAGAAATTCCTGATGAGGGCTGCCAGGAAAAAGGGCTGAATGTAGAGTGTGAGCTGAGTCTGGATGCTGTTCCTGTAGAAGAAGGGATGGAGAAGTCTCCAGGTGCAGCAGTTATCCCTGGAGGAGGGAGAAATATGGAGGCATGCACAGAAGGGAAAGCCCCAAGTGCAGGTGGCCGCTGATGTTCCTGCTCACTATTGAAAAACCTCCTTCATTCTTTTTCAAAGTGAAAATAGAAATATATTTAACACCTCACCAAACAACTCTGTTGCTTTCAAAATGTTTTGTGTTTACATCCTTTCTCTATTATTCACTTTGAAGATCAGTCCCAAAGAAGTGTTTCAGAGGAAGATAAGGTAGTTTCTAAGGGATTTGCAACAAGAATTTCACCGTCAGAGAGCTCAAAGGGAATTTTTTTAGAAAAGTTAACATTTGATACTAGCCTGCAATCTAATTGGAAAATCAGCTCTTTAGCTCCTGATTAAAAACTATGGCTGACAACTCTACAAAAACCAGCCATGCTTTAAACAGGAGACCTGGCATCTGAAAGACATTATCCATCAGTTTGTCCTTAATACCACATCAACATCTTTGGGAGAAGCAGGACCAAACACAGGGCTTTGTACTTGAAGCTCAACTTTGCTAATTATCTGTAAATGCCTGAGTGATTTTGGGCAAGCCTCTGCACTCCTGCCACTGTTTTCTGGTCAGTCAAGTATGGTTTTCCTGCTGAGTGCTATGAAGTCTGCCTTTTCTCAGGCACTCCAATGTTTCCAGTCTGTTTACCAGTTCCTCCCTGTTTTTCCAGGACTGTTGCTTGACCTGTTACCATACGTTTGACAGGGATATCAGCCAGCCATGGGATAAGCTGCCTTCCCCTCCTAGATCTCCCTAAGGAGACTAACATGCAGGTCAGTCTCCACTAAGGCTGTGTGGCACCCACCATCTAGTGCTGAGCTATGTCCGGTCCAGCGGCATATCTGAGAACAATTACCAAAACCTGCTGGGTTGGTGAGGTTTCAGTTCGCTCATGGTCTTCCTATCAATATCAGTCCTAACAAAATGGTAACAGAATCATCTACCCAACTTCTAGATAGTGGGGATGAGCAGGTTAAAGCAAGTCTTTGTGTACACTTCTGAGTCTGGTTCAGTGCTAAGCTTGTGCTATTGTGGGTCATGAAACATAAGAGAGGGGTGGTAGTGAAAACTGGATGT
This sequence comes from Vidua chalybeata, assembly GCF_026979565.1. Classification (NCBI taxonomy): domain Eukaryota; kingdom Metazoa; phylum Chordata; class Aves; order Passeriformes; family Viduidae; genus Vidua; species Vidua chalybeata. The sequence goes on along the minus strand of NC_071531.1, from coordinate 37,412,627 downwards.
GTCAATCCGTGCCAACAGTTTTACCAAGTCCTTTCTTGGCTCCTTCAGGGCAGGTTGCCTTTGAAAGAACAATCCGGTCTCTCGCTTTCTCTTCCCCCCTTAGTAAGCTCAGTCCTGGTAACCTGTTTTGTTGTTTCCCTTTTATTCCTCTGAGCTTCCTGAGAGTATGTTGTCTCTGCTGGGGTGATTTTGAAGTGCAGGCAGGTTGTGCAGGTGTCACTGTCATGTGAGCTGTGGTCAGAGCCCTGCTCAGCTTCAAGACTCAGGCACATCAGTCATAAAGGCTGCATGAAATCCTCTGCTTATCAGACGAGGTGAGCCTTCTCTTCTGGTTGCTGCAAGGCTCAAAATATTGCCAGTAAAGTCAGGAATTCTGTAATGGTGTTTGTCAGGACACATCCATGGTAAAAATGAACCTGTTTCCATGCTACATGCTCACACAGAGGTAGAAGTGTTGCTCTCACTATCTATCACAGCAGCTCTACACAAGACAAGGGAAGAAGAAACTGCCTCTGCTCTCTAAGCCTGACTCCCTTTCTTCCAGGACATACATGCCAGGACAGACTACCAGCCTTGCTGTTCTCCCCCTTTTCCCTGCCTGCTGGGGCTGTCCTGGGGATCTTTTTTTCCAGCCAGCAAATGCTCTATTGCATTTGTAACTTGCTTTGCTGGAACTTGTTTCCGCTGGGAGCTTGGAGATGTGGCCATCCTATGAGGCAACTTGCACATTCCTATTTTTAACATTATAAACTGAAAAAAATCACACTCAAATGAACAGTTTGTCAGGTCTGAGCTATCCACCAGAGAGGATGAATCATTCTCCCAACCCACTTTGACAAGATTGTACTGTGTAACAGTGGGTGTGGCAAAGACTCAGAAAGAGGGTGCAGATGGACACATACACACAATCATTATCATGCTTATGCTGTGTGTACCATTGCTTCAGTAGAAGCTCATGTCCCTTCTTTACTGGCTTTGCATGGGCAGTGGAGGCATTTTCTCTGATTGCTCTTGATGTTGTGCTCCTGAGTCACTGAGGGTGTGCAATTAACAGGGCTTGTTTCTAGTATTGGGATTTTGGTTGCTGCGTGCACAATTTTGGGCCTGCTTCTGAAAGATCCCCTCTTAGAATGAAAAGATCACAAAGGATTTTGATCTTTTATTTTTTATTCGTTCTCAAAAACAATCAGAGATCTTTCCAAGTTTGTTGAAAAATTGTTAAGAGGTGTATCCTGAACTGCTCTTTTCAATTCCCCCTGGGAATTACTGCAGTAATGCATGATCATACATATCCAGCCGATCTTTCACTACACATTGTACATGGTGAATAATAATGTCTGACTGTGGGCCACAGTTTAGAGAACATAAAATTGGGCAATTTGCAGTAAAATTTGGATTTAGACACATTACTGCTAGTCTCCATCATTCCCAGTATAACAGACGGTGGAAAAAGGCATTAAAATAATAAATTGTCCACTGAAAAAGCTGTAAATCCAGACTGTGCTATGAATTTAGCACCGCAGAACCGCCTTAATGAGCCATGGGCTGCCACCTACTGACATGCTGTTCAGCAGGAGACTGAAAGCAAGACAGCGCTAATGTTAGAAATAGTACAGGATTCACTGACAAGCTGCAGAGGTATGAAGAAAGAGGTGAGGAGGCAAATCATTAGTCTGCTTGTGTTTGGAGTAGGAAATAACAGCTGCAGCTCAGGGAGGTGGTGTTGTCATACTGTAACTGCTTAAACATCACATAACTCTGTGGTAAGATTTTTTTTTTCCTTGGGATTTATTTGCCACTGCCCTTCACCCTGCAAAATGAGCATGATATTTGGTCAGTGCAGTCACACCAGAGAGGTGGGTACTGCAAAGAATGGAGGCAGAAAGGCGTTCATTTGACCCAGTACAACTTAAAGGAATTTGAGCCTGAGTCAATCAGCTCAAAAGCAGAAAAGAAAGGCAACTACTTCTGGGTTTCAGACAAGTCTCAAGATTGTTAGGATTTTATTTAGCACTGCTGAAATCTTAAAATTATCAAATGTGTAACTATCTGAGCCAATGAGATGCAAAAAAAATTATTTAAGAAATTGCAAACTAAGCTGGAAATCAGCGATTTATATATTACTAGGGGTATTATTATTTAACATTACCAATATAAATACCTGAATAAAATAACAGCTATATAGTATAAAATACAATTTTGTTATTAAGAAGAATTTAGACTTTAATACTTAGATATTAAGAGAAATTCAAAACTCTGTTGTTGAATGGGTGATGTAATTCCCCCCTCTGTGAGAATTCAGCTTCTGCAAAAAGATCCAAAGCTTTAAACAGTGCAGAAAAGAGATTTAAAATGAAAGCAAAGACAAATTATTTTTCACTTCCACTTTGTGTCTGTCATTATGAAAGGTACCAACGAAAGTATATTTCCCAAAACATTAGCACAACGTGTGCAGGGAAGGTTTAGATCATTACCTGTAGACTCTGGAGTGGGACTTAACGTTGCATAATTTCAGACACATTGTCTTTTTGTATATTTTCTGCTAGATAGAAGACTTCCCAAGTACCTTTGAAATTCACAAGATGTGGTTCACCTCTTCTGCTTTAAATGTCTACCTGAGGATGAGATGGGTTATGTTCCTTGCTGCTGGTGGTGAAGGGAACTGACAGAGCAAGTTCAGAGAAGCCCACCCCATCACTCATCTGGTTACTGGGAGTGGAGGCAGCTGGAAATAGCAGAAGGACATTTCTGAAATCCCCTACCACTGCCTCTTGCCCTTGATTTAGAATAGCTATGCAGAAGTGGAGAAAAGGAGAGTCAGCTTCCCTAACCGTGTCTCTACACGATCTCTGAGAAGCAGCTGTGAGAGCATCTGCCAGCACAAGGTGCCAATTGCTGCCCAAAGCTTTGCGGACAGCTCCTTGGGTGGTGGGGATTGATCTCATGGTCTGCCCTCCTCATGGGGTGCTCCTTGCTTGACCCAGGCAGCACTGGTCATCTCTCAAACACTGTGCAGGCTATTTCTCCTTTCAGTTCTTGCCTTTTCTGTTGTCAGAAGAATCAAAAAGCCGAAATGGGTGATAGTTCTTGTGAGGAGGACACGCAATCACCAAGATCTGGACTGAAAAAAGCAATTACTTCCCAGGTGAGAACATTTCAATGACAGGCTGCTGTAGGATGAGAGAAGAACAGGAAGTGAGTGGGGGACTAAGTTTGTCTGCATGACAGTATGCTTCAAGAACTTGCAAATTTAAATGAAAAACTAATGAAAATGTAGGTTTAACTTTTTTCCCTGTAAATGAACTTACATCTCACAACTGATTGATAATTTGCTTTGACTTCTGAGTTGCAAAAAAGAAGAGAGAAAAAGGGAAAATCATGGCAATATGCCGCCTAATTATAGCTACAACACAAAATCACTACTTCAGCTGTATCTGACAAACATCGGGGAAGCTTTAAATCTAGCTATGCATGAAATTTCTAACAGACTTACCACTTGTGAAAATTGTCTGCAAAACATTGAAAAGGATAAATTCTACACTTATTGTGTTCTAATTAAATAGACAATGAGGCACCATATCTGGATTTATTTTTTAAGCCTTAGATACTTGCATATCTCATTATAATAATTAACAATACCACTGCAATTGAAAATCAGTTTTGTGGGAGCTAATGTCCAAGTCTTCACGAAAGAGAATAGTGAAGAGAATTGCTTTCTACTTGGAGAAAATCAAGCTGTGAGATTTCAAAAATAATTATCATGACTGTGAAAAATCTGCTTGGCAGCTCATTTAATTTGCGTCTCAGGGTTGCCATTCTTTCTTTTCAATGATTTCTTGCTAGGTCTAAATACAGACCTCTAGTCTGAAGTTAATTCCCCACTTCAACTTCTAAACTCACTTTTGAAGAGAAGAATTATGTTTGGTGACTTCTATGATACTCGGCGTTAAACTGCACCTCATTTTCACTCCTGGATGTAGACTTCAAAGTGCCACAGAGCTATTAATCCATCCTCCAGTGTTTGCCATTTACTCCTACTCTAAGTTCGTATTCTGCTGTGGTTGGCATCAGAAAATGTAGGCTAACCTTAGCAGGGACACCAGCAGTGTGTCCAAGGACTTCACACTCTGGGGTCTTGCTTTTGTGACTGTGCAAATGCTTACTTTAACTCTCCTTAGTAGTCTGAATGTATGAATCACAGTGTATTAATTAAAAGGGGGAAATGAGGAACTCTTATAAACAGTTTCAAATTTTAAGCTTTGTTGTAAAGAATCCCTTGATGATTTACAATGTAGAAACAGTGCTCTGTTGATCACATAGGGCTGGCCTAGTTTGGTTTTAATGCACTGCTGTGGGAAGTGTCAAGGATAGGACTATAAGGGAAACTGGAATGAGCAGTGCTTATTATGGGCTCCTGTTAGCACTCTGTACTTGAAATAGAACTGAACTATGCTCTAGTAAATCGTGTCTGAGCACTGACCCCTGGAAAATTAAAAAAGAACCTAAAACCACAGAGGATTATAATCTAAAAATGAATGGGCTTGAATGAAGATGTTGGTGATACTTTCCTAATCTATTTGAAAATATAATATTCTGTAAAACACATGGTGTTAAGCAAATTATTTTTTTCTCCCTTGCTGCCTCTTTTGCCTGCAAAGGGTACCTTTTAAAAGGTAATTCTTGAGGCCAAGTCTATTCTGAAACATGCTGAAAACCTGTGCACAGCTAGGATCGTGGGAAAACATGCCAAAAGCAAGCCCAGGTAGATGGAGAAGGATTCCTGGATGCAGCAGGAATTCTGCCTTAATTTGAAAAGACATATAAAAATTTTGCACATATATCTGCAGGTACTGTATAATGAAAAATTTGAGAGTAACAGTGAAAATCTCTTTTGTTTATATAAGGCTTCTTACATATGTTGACCAGATTAGATAAATTAGATTTTGTTTATATTTGCATGGATTTAAGTGGTATACTTTGAGGGCCTTTTTAAAGAGATGTGACATTTCTCTTGCTATCTCTGCTTTGGGGGAATTTCTCTCCAATAGCACTAATGTGGGAAAATGCTCACTCTTTCCATGTCTAACTAGAAGAACTGGGAAGATAAAACTCTGAACCCTTGGGCCTGGAGGCAAAATATCCTGCATATTAGGGAAGTGCTCAAAAAGGTGGGGCAGTGACACAAAATGAGGGTGCAACTTTTTTTGCCCTTGCACTGTTACTGATGGGCTCTGGACAGCTGTCATGGGAAGTCTATGGTTTTCCCTTCTCAGCTACTCTAGGACTGTCTTGCATCTAGTATGTGGATGGTGACAGCTTCTGGTTTGAAGCAGACCAGGTTAAATGCCACAGAGAACAAAACATTCTTTAGCAAACCCTTTTTATTCAAGAACGCATCCTAATCATTCGTTAGTGGACATTTGAAGGAGGAGGCAATTCCTGGTGCTCAAACTGAAAACCGTTTTCCTTGCTTACAGATCTGACAGCTCTCCTCTCCTGCAGCTGTATTTATTGATTAACTGAGACTAGTCCAATATTTAGCAAAGCAACCTGGGAGGCAATTTTTAATTAAAAAATCTATACAAAATAAACTTTACTGTATTATAAAGCTGCATATCGGAACTTTGGCAAACCGACAACAAAACCCACATGATAATTTGTACATTATTTTCTTACTGTCAGGAAAGGAATTTTGTCCTCAAACTGTTATATACTAATTTTTCTCCTCATCACAAGTTAGACAAAAGTGGAAGAAATGCACTGCCATTTCTTTTCCTGGACATTGGAGAAAGCTCTGTGTACCTCTGCACTTCAGTGCAAAGCATATATTCAGGCATTTATAGCCTAGTTGGATGATGTTGACTGATTCCTCAATGTCTGAGTCTCCATTTGTGGGAAGCAGTGTTGTCTTTGTCACTCCATTCCTCCTGCTGTAACTGTGGCTCACCTTTGATTTAGATTATTTTCACCCCATGCTAATCACCAGATTTGGTTATGGAATTCTCTCACTTCAGTAAGTTGGGGAAAACTTTAAAATTATGGATAAGCTACTGAAATGTGTATGTACAAGAAACATATTTCTGATTTCAGCTGTTTTGAACATGTCTTTTATCAGCAAAAATGAAATGACATTTCTATGACTGATTATAATAATTAGTGATAATTTAACAAAACATTTTGCAACTCTGTAAAAATTGGAAGCAGAAATAGATTTTTTTTATATATGATTTTCAAAATAAATATGCATCTTAGGGTAGAGCAAGAAAGCTTTTCATATACTGCTGAAAAAAAGTTGAAAGACCCTCTGAACTTGTTAGCACAAGGCTTTTATTTTCCTTACAAGACTATAGGCCTTGTGTGAATGCTAAGTGTCCGGTCATTACTTTTGTTTCCCCTGGTTTGCTGCAGCCGGGTGGATACTGCTACCCCCACTTCTGCTGCCTCAGCTGCTGCTCTGAGCATAGAGTGCTGCTGAGCCCTGGGCCAGCTCTCAGCACAGCTGGCTGCACTGGCATTTTACTCCCTGTATGGCTCCCCTGGGACTTTCTCAGATCCTTCATCTCTGCTTCTCGGCTTCTGGTGTCTGGAGTTTAAGCATTTGCATTTCACATGCACTGTCTTCAAATCCTTACAGAAATGGGACAAACAGATATACAGTTTGGTCCTGAGTTTGTGTCTGAAATGCTTTTAGCTATAAATCTTTGGGCTGGTGAAAGGAGAGTTTATCAGGGAAGAGATTAAGTTTAAACCCAACGTTTCCATGTTGATAACAGCATTATTATTGTCATCAAGCGAATGCACTGCCTATCTCACTAGTAAATAACTCTGGTGTATCACTCAGCTTCAAGGTCTGTTCAGAGGATTTTGTGTTGGGCTCTTGTTAGCTTTGGATTGACCTTGTTTTGTCCCCCTAAAGTTTTTGTTTGTCTGAGGAACAAGTTTTAGAGAAATTTTATAATAATTTACAAAGGCAAAACTAAATCTACTCAGGTTGTCTTGTCATGAGGCACAAATGCTATGACTAAAAGTTAATGTACAGTTTTTAAGTATATGCATTTCAGCAGGTTAATATTTAATACTTGATTTATTTTACTTATATGTGATGGTTGCAAGGGGAGGAACGTCAGTGTTACTGTTGGCTGAAACTTCATTGCAAGCAGATACTTACACATTCTTTTATACTTTCTCTTAGCTTCTGCAGTTCACCTGATCCAATTGCTCACGGTGCTTCTTGGAGGCCAGCCAAGGTCCTGGGGCATGGAGCTGGGCTTGTGTCCAATGTCTTTGGATGATTTGTGGGTGCCCATGGAAAGAATATCTGCAAAACCTTTCTTTTTTCACAGTATACAGTCTGCCATCTTCAAGGGTTTTCATCATGTCCTCTTCTTTGGCTTCCAGCAGTGGTGCTCCTGCAACTTCTCAACAGTGTCTTTGTCCTTCATTCTCATCAAAGGTGACACACTTTCTTAGTTCAACCAGCAGCATCTCTGTTTTTTAAGAACAATTCTGCATGTGGCTGTTTCTCTTATGCCAACTTGAAGGTTGAAAAGGCCAGACCTCTACAAAGCTGTTGTTCTTTGGGTAGTTCTGCAGATTGTGCCTGGTCAATGTCATGTACGAACAATCTTCCTTCCACTTTTCAGTGTGATGGACAAACAATCGTCCGTGCACCTTGTGGTCAAGGCATAGTCACCTTCATCAGGCACACAGTGGTCGTAAAAAGTTGAACATGATGGAGCATTTGTGAATAATGAAGTTGGTATATATAATATCTGAGTGGTGTTTTGGTGTTCCTGAACATAGAAGACCAACACACTAATATATTTACTTTAAACAAATGAATGAAAGTCTTTGCAGTCCATCTTCCTACTTCTGTATCAGTCTTTGTTGGTCTACAAATATTTCAGTATTAACATTCTATCCACCTCTCTATTGGTCTCAGAATTACACAAAGTGGGGGTTATTTCAGGACTTGAGGTATCTGCTATAGGTGCCCAAATAAAAATCAGCATAGATAGAGTTCAGATGCTGCTTGTCTGTGCAGAGACAGCATAGATTTCCAGCTCAGGAACCTGCCTTAGGATCCTTGAGTTGCATAGTGCTGTAGCAGGATAGGACTGTGCCTTATATGCTCTGAAATTCCCTAGCGTATACTGTACATCACTACCTACTGACTGTAAACCTGGTGAACACTTTTCAATCGTGCATAGTGAAATATCTTGCACATTTGTTTAAATAAAATCTGCAATTAGCCTGGTAGACTGTCGCATTTTGCTTGGCAAAATATCAGTGACAGTCTTTGGTGGCCAGTGTTACAAATATCTATATAGTCATATAGAATCATAAATTTCAGTTGAATTGAAACTATATCTGCCGAATGATTTTTCTTCAATACATGGGACTTCAGATGGTTTGAAAAATGGACTGAAATTTCTCTTGGTTGCACAAAAACATTGATCCTCATAAGATGGAAAACCTCTCGTATGTCCTTTTAAAAGTCTAGTGTGTTGCGCAAAATGAATTGCTTCACTTGAAATGTCTTACTTCTATGATTAATGGTAAAACTGAAGTTTTTTTTTTTTTTTTAGATACACGAAAATATTAGCTTTATCCAAAAGGTAACACCAAAAGGACAAATGGCATGTTCATCAGGCAAGAAAATTTGACAGAGAAGAATTTAGTAGTGGCCAAAGATTAGAGTTTTGAACATTCTGGCTTTTTCTTTGGCTCTTTCTCTTTAAGTGCTATTCCTATAACTGTGATAATGTCAATAGATGTAGAATAAAAAATGTTACAGGAAAATGGGATTTGTGTGTTTATATGTATCTGATGGCTTCATGACTTGGTATAAGTTGAGAGTGGATTCAGGCAGAGTTTGACATTTAAGCTTTATAAAGCCGGTGTCACAGCGGTCCCCTCACTGCACAGGAGTGCCTCACTCAAGTACAAACAGCTCCATGCTCATGGCTCACCCTGAACAGCTCCCTTGCTCCTTGACTCTCTCTTAGCCAAGCCATACTCCTTCAGCTTTTGATACTCTTCACTCAAGCCTACCGCAGTGTCCCAGTGGCCCAGGCTCATGACTGATGACTTCAGGCCCTACCTGAGGCATGCAGAAGTAGCTATGGTGCAGCTCATGGTTGCCATGTGGGATTCTCCAGGGTACCTGAGACACCTGCCTGGGCCAGGCAGATATACCATGAAACTTAGGAGAGACTGTGGTCTTCCAAAGGGGCAGGTGCAGGTTGGGTGGATACTCTGCACCATCCAAAACAGTATTGGCTGCAAGTACTCATGCATATAAATCACACTCTCAGACCCCTTCTGTAGTCAAGGAGGAACAATAATAAATTCTAGAGGATTGTTCAAGATACTAGGTATGTTGAATCATGCTGCTATTTCTTTTTCTGTTTACTGCAGAAGGCTCTTCAGATGATAATGCTCCCAATGTTAAGCATCCCAGTTTGATTAGATCTGGATTTGTACATCTCGTGTTCCAGATGACAGGGTAACTGTGCAGAAAAGCATATGCTGATTCTAATTAGTTTCTGATTAGACCTAGGCAAAGAGTGTTTTTCTCTGAATAACATATTTACAAAAAAGCCCCTACTGTTTCAAGGTGGCTGATAATAATTCATGATATTTGTGTCAGTTTTGCTGAAAGACTGGGTTACATAAAAATGACAGCATGCTGTGAGGAAAAGTCAGAGGAGTTTACTTTGATCTTTTTTGAAATGGTTGTTCCCACATTTGTCTTCAGGGTGAAGTTCTTATAATGACAAGAGAAAAAGGGGACAGGAACCACATTGACAGAAGAGAAGAAATATGCTGCCTCTTATTCCTCAGACCACTGTGGTTTGCCTGCTGATAGTAATTCAATGTCTTATCCTTTTTATTTTTCAAATTCTGATTGGAAGCCTGTTAGTCTTTAAAAGTGGTGGGTTGGTTGGTAGACGGAGGCTATCATGCCATTTACCTCTGCTTTACAAGCTGCTCGATTGTTTTTATTCACTCTCTGCCTCAGAGCAGCTGTCAGCTTGCTGGAGGCAGGGCTGGCCTCCCTGTCCTGAGGCTACACCTCTGCCTCCCTCAGGCTGTTGCAGTCAAAGGCTCATCTTCTTCTCCTGCTTAAGATCATTCTGGTCTTTCCCAGGGATGTGGGGTGAACACACATGTCCTCTGACAACATTGCCTTAGCCTCTTCTCCTGACACTTTATTTATAAGTAAATATAAGCCAAGAATGAAATGGCTGAGGAAGGGGACTGGGGCTTAAGTTTCCCTCTTATTGACTCATTCTCATTCTACTTGGAGTATTTCAGAATACTACACAAAACAGAGAGGCATCAAGGGGAGGGATTACAACACCATCAAAGAGCAGCCCACAGCTTGGTTGCTATGAAGCTCTTCTGGAGCAGGGACATCCTTTAGGTGGGTCCCACACATCCATAATGTGCATGCTGTAACTGTCAGACTGCTGCCCACAACCTGTGCTGCCTCCTTCAGCAGGCTTGTGAGACTAGCCTTTTGTTTCCATTGCATTTCCCCCTTTTTTTTTTTTTCCCTCTAGAGAGCAAATGTCAGGATGACAGTACATTTTTCAGGGGCATTGTTTTTCTGGCTTTTTTTGACAAGGATTGGCACATAGCACAGCTCCATCCCCGTGAATGTGTCTGTGTGACATAATGAGCATTCCAACTCATCACAGAAAAGGCAAGGGAAACCTGAGATAACTCAGCCTAAGCAGCCAGGACTTCTGAGGCTTTTTTAAACACCTCATTTTTGACACTGTTGAACAGGACAGGAACAAAGAATTCCAGATCAGAAGGCTAAGAAAATGAACTCTCTCCTTTCTTTCAAATGCACCACTCTATATATAGAGAACATTGAGAAGACTAATTTCATTGGTCTTAGAGTAAAAACATCTCACACCATTGGTGGGCAGTGAATGACGCACAGTGGCAGAAAATGTCTATAAACAATGTGAATAACAAGGTAGATTAGGGAATTATTTACATTCTTTCCCAACTGTTTCCTAGGCTCTTGCCTGGTTAGAAAACCTTTCTCTTTCTCTCTGACTGAGCTGAGAATACCCACACATTTTCTCCATCAGCTAAAGAAAAAATAAACAAGTCAAAGTGGGAAGAACTGCTCCCCTCAGTGCTGCTCCTATTGTGCTGCAAGACAAGTGTCTAAGGGGAGAGGGCCGAAAGCTCTACCTCCATCTTCACTGGATGCATTGGCAAAGAGTATTAAAAACAGTTGCAATGACATTAGAATATAGTAATAAAGAATTAGTAAGACATCTTGGAAATTCAGTTCATTTCAGGTCATGAATAAATTGTCTTTTAAAGGTTTTCTGTGTATCAGCCAGGATTTCTGTAGGAGATGTTTAATTTATTTACTTGCTGTAATAAATTAGATAATTTACAGAAATTATCAGTCATAAATTGGTCATGGAGTGAATCAATCTGATCTCTATCTTTATCTGTGACCTGTTTTAAGATACTTGATAAGATTTAGATGCAGAATTAATTAATTATTTAATTGAACAGGGCAAATGTTGTCACTCTGAATGAGGTTCTAGCTCACTCATCTTACGAATCATAGCTGTAAGAGTTCATCTCATTGGCTATGCATTACTCCATGATGTATTCCTCATCTGAAAGACTGGTATCTCAAAAAAAAAAAAAAAATTATAAAATATTCTATTTGATACCCATTGACCTGATTGCTAATTTCTATACTGCTGAACTAATTTCCTCTGAGGTAACTGAGTCAATCGGTTTCTCATTATTTAACAGATCCAGCTTTGACATTTTAATTTTAGATATTCAATAATTTCTAGTCTGTCAGCTTCTAACTTTGATGTACACATCCCTTTATTACTGTATTTTAACAATTTCCGTATTATTAAATTTGATGCAGTTGATATTTAATTACTAAGAAACACCTATTACTTGTGAATTGCTCTTGGTTTTGAATTATTTTTATAATGTTTTTATTATTACTTCACTATTACTTGTGAATTGCTCTTGGTTTTGAAGTATTTTTATAATGTTTTTATTAATGTACATATTCATAACCTGAAATGGCAAATAGATGTACAGACATTTATATATATATAATTATGGACAGTAAAACTCAATTTTTTGGAAAGTTGAAAAAGCTATTTGGGGGTTTTATAGCTGAAGAATAATCAGATATTTAAATGTCTACATTAAAATGATATTTACAAAATTATATGTTACTGTTAACACGTGTTCAGCAACTAGGAGAGGGACAGATACTTAAAAGTAAGGGGAAATAAGATGTAGAATATTTGATGCATAATTTCAGACATAAATTCATAAGCATATGTAAGAAGTTCATGTGAGAGAGAGAGAGGAGTTTGAAGAGAAAAACAGTCCTACCACACAGTGTCCTCATTTTTCAAAATACTCTATTTTTCTTAAGGAATTTGTTCTGCCTCTCTTTTTCCTCTGCATTTCATTGTGGAAACTTCCAGCAGCTGTTCAGAAAGTTTTTTGCTTGCAGCAGGTCTAGAGTGCCACCTTTGACATTTTAACCCACTTTTCTTTAAGGTTGTGGCTGGGATAAAACAGCACTGAAAAGATAACTTTAAAGGCAACCTTGAGCTAGTTCCAGCTCACTAACTTGGGCTCTGAAGATCTCCTTTAGCTGGAGTTATAAGGTGTTGGTGAACTCTGCTTGGGAGCTGTTTCATGGTGACCCATGATATAAACATATTTTTCTTTGAACACTTTCATCAGGTTGTTTCCTGTGTTTGTGGTGTTATTAGCCAACATGTGGGTTTGTTATATCCTGATTGCACAGTGATTGATGGGCATGTGCAAACTAATGCTCCTTTACCATGGTGTCCTGGAAAGGGAAAACTCTTATGTTCCAGCAAGCAGCATATTTGTGACTGCAGTATTCTGGAGGCAGAGCTTTTTCCTGGCCTGACATGATCCTGGGATGAAAGGTGTTACAGCAGGCATCACCTACTGGGATTCTGTTTACATGACTGGCCTTTGTTGCTGAATCACAAGCATGTATTGACTTTATCTGACAAACTGATGCTCATGCTTTACCTTTCTGAATGCTAAGATGCTGCTTGTGAATTTAATGCAGGGTGTGAGTCTGCTACTGGTGCCAGAAATGTGGGGAAAAACACATCCGCAGCATGAAAAACTAGAAAATCAAGGAGGTAGTGACAACAGGCCAGGCACAAGTCAAGGCAGCTTCTGGGAAAGGTCAGTCCTGTGCACACAAGGGCTAATGAACTTGCATAAATTAACTTTTGGCACTCCCTTCCCTCTTGGGAGTCTAGACACAGTAGCACTAGCAAAATGCAGACAGATGCTTCAGTTCATAGTCTCTTCATTAAATTAGAAAACGCCTCCAAACAAGCCAAGCAAAAACATGAAAAAAATGTGAATAGCAAAAAAGGCTACTTGGAGTGTGTAAAAGGAGAATGACTGCTGAGGAACCCTTTCCTCTGTCTCACTTCTTCGTGTGTTGGAAATTTCATCCCAGCAAGCCATACTTTCTTGTCTAAGACTTTGCTTTGATGTCACCCCCACAAACACAAGCTCTATGGGCAATAACCTGCGGAGCTTCTGTGCAAAGAAAATGGAACTCCCAGACAAAATCTCCACTGTCATTCTCCAGACTTAACAACACAATGTGATGATCAGACCTTTCCCAGATTCTTCTCAGAGCAATTTCTAAGAGGCTCTTGCAAAATGCCACTTATTTTCCATCTCTCTGATCTGGGTAAAGCAGTTGTTACCTCCCCTGGTTTTCTGCAGTTGTCATCTGCAGCAAGTAGTACCTAGGTAGTTGTACTATTAGTAGTAAGCAGGACCAGTAGTAGCAAGTACCTAGGATGAAGTCATGAACTTCACGTCTACAAAACAATTCTTAGAGCTTGGAAGCTCTGAGTGCCAACATTAATTCCAGAAACCAAACAATCCATTGCTCTATGCATTCTTGGTTTTGTTGGTGAACATACAATGTATCAATTAGCAGGCACTTCCAAAGTGTTTTTTTTCCTACCTTGTTCCTATGTTAAGGAACAAGGCAAATTGGAAGTTAAATTTGGCTTCATGTATTGTGCATTAATAGATTAATTCTCACCTAGTCCCAGTGGAAGAGACAGCACTCAGTTTGGTAATGTGTTTGCAATATTAGACAGCCCTTAAAATGTGACGCTCTATTTAAAAGTGACCTAAAAGCCACTTAAAGAAAGTTTCACATGGGACAAAAATTCTGATGAAATGTTTATAAATATTTATGTATTAACATGAAACTCAGCATGGTGGTAATTTTTAGCATGGTGGTAACACCAAACAGGGCAGGATACTTTTATGGTTTTTCTGAACTTCAGTTTGTGTGAACATGTGGGAAGCATCACTGAGCTCCAGATTTTCCACTGCCCTTGGAGGGCAGTATAGGTAAAGCTGATATTTGTGACCCTGTAAGCTACTCCGTACTGACAGACAGTGTCACTGGCAAATTGTCACCCATGACCCAAGATTAAATATCTTCCCAAATTCCTGTTCTCTCTGTGCCTTGCACAGTTTCAAGAACACTGCCTGGGAGAAGGTAAGAGCGACAAATCACAATGTGCAGAGTAACCTAAATTCAGCATCAGTAAAGGATTGGGTGTGTGTAATGCAGAGACATCTTTGGATGGGTTCCTCAGGTCAGCTTCCTTTATAGGCCACAGGGAGGAACACACATCTCCAGTCTAAACAACGGAGAAACCAGCACCTCCCATCCTAAATATGAAGTTAAGTGTAGAATGGACAAACTGTATCTGAAAATACACCCTCTAACCAGGCCAATGGGATGACTAACTTAGATGTAGAATGTAGGCGTTGGAAACATCAGGTACGGGTGAATTCCTCTGTGTCTGAATCCTCATTTTTCAGAAAAAGTATATTATGGCAACATTTATTGCTCTAGGTGCTTTTGATCAGTCCCAAAAGTTATTTCCTTCTGGCCCTGTATTTTCTGCTGAGGTAAGCATACATGTAGCTTTGCTGTTCTGAGTCTACTTTAAATAGATAAATGTTGTACCATCCCAGTGTTGTCCCTTACTGCACTCAAATTTGTCATTTTCCTTGAGGAGAGAACTGAGCATACAGTGTAGATTTTCATTTCATGACACTTCTAGATGTGTGTATCAGCAAAAACTTGTTTTATAGAGCATACTTTATGCAGAGTTGAAGGTCATGAAATATGTGATGATTTAGCATTTCAATGGAAGCCATATACCACGTTTGCTGTCTTTATGCTGCTGAAGGAGAAAAAGAGAAATTAGTTTACCTACCTTACTGTTTTTCAGGTACCCAAATGCTTTACTGATTACTGCTTTGCTGAGCTGGATATGCATTTCTACATCTTTAGAGGGAAAAAAAATGTCTGAAGATTACTGAGACTTCTTAGCTTCTCAAGTCAAGTGAAACGTGGGTTTGTGGAAAGCTACAGGAATATTATTAGAGGAGGCAATATACAACCCTATCAGAAGGTTTAGACCCTTCTCCTACAAAGACATGCATTTTTCATAACAATACAGAAATCTCTTTGTAATGAAAACAGAGTGGTCTCAAAACTATTCAGATGCATTTCTCAAGCAATGATAAAAAGATTATATGGCTTAGTCAATTTTTGTTGCATACAAGACATCAGGACATTTTCAGCTAATAGGAAAGAATTTTGTTTCATGCTATTTGTCAGCAGTCCCATGAAATCTGTCAGTCTCAGTGTCTCATATTTTCCAGCTCCAATTATGTGAGGACTCCAAAGCTCAAGTGTCCAGTATTTCCCAGAAGGAAGAAATTTCATGACAAAATGAAGAGATCCATCATATGCCTGTGCAGCTCACTCTGGTTCCTGCATTATCCTGCACTTAAACAGTGGCCTTGAACTCCTGACAACATTATGAAGCAATGTTCGTCAGTTCTTTGCTCTGGGCAGCACTTGTTTTGCCAGCTTGAATCACCTCAAAGTTAAGTGCCTGAATTCTTTTTCCAGTTAATGAAGAGAAATAGCCACTTTCACAGTGTAATTCATCTCTGCTGGTTTAGATATCTTGGCTGGTGCTTGCACTCCAACCTCATGTTTCTATGGGATCTCTGGCTAAGTAAAAGTCATCAATGTACTCACCTGTACGGGTGACTTCTTTTTAGCCTTTCGTAAAGAATATATGTTCACAACAAAAATAAAAGAGAAGTAGAGAAATTCTTTTGCTTCAGTGAGAGAAAAATATCATCCTTTCCAATGGTGGGGAAAAAGCCATATGAGAATCAGTATGTGAGAGAAAGATAGAAGATGGGTAAAGTAAAGGAAAAGTGACTATTTCCAAACATATTAGACAGTGAACTTTGGATCTGCTTTCATTTAATTTAATGATAACAATTCTGCCTACTTTAAGGTATGAGATAAAGCCAGACAGCGTTGCAAATGAACACAAACCCATTAGGAAACTAATGGTCACTGTGATAGGAATGTTTGGAAGGCTGAAAAATTAGGTCAGCTTTAAACATTTAAATGTAACTTCACTAAATTAATTGCTTAACATCATACTTCTCGATAATGGCTAAATCTTACAGGATATTAATATTTTTTGTACACAAATCTGTTAGTCCTTAACACTTATCCTGAATTAGCTGTGAGTATGTAATATCAAGTAGCTGATATTGTGTCTAAAAGAATACACACAACAAATGTTAGTTTTTATCCCAGGGGCTCATGCATCAAGTTCCAGATCTCATGGGTATGAAAGCCAACAAATGACGTAGGACTGTTCTTTTGAAGTAGCTCATTTGAAGCACTTTTTGATGAGGTTAGGGCACTGTGGTGCTGCGTTTGTAACAACGAGATGCGCAGTGAAGCTAAATTAAGTTTTGCATTCCTTTTAACTTCTCACCACTGTGAACAGTACAGACAGATACAGTCTATAGGAGCTGTGTTTGTGTCAAAAGCTATGCTTGTAATGTGTTTGAGAATGTAAACCTTGGACAGCTCTGACCTCTAAATTCTCTAAATTCCAATGAACAGTAGCTATAGTACTATTTTATGCATTTATCAGTGAATATCTTGAACTTTATCCTGCTTTGATTTTATAGAGTTAACAGTTGATGAAATCAGGATAGCACAGTGCAGGCTGTATTGCTGAAACTTGTGTAATGATTAGCTTGACAACATATCCTTAAAGTGAACGAAAGAAATTTATCCCAAATTTTTATCTTTCTTCATGCATCCATGAGAGGATGAAGTAATAAGTAAATAATTACTCTGTGAAATGAAGCTTCAAATTAATTCTATACTTTCTCTCTATATTTTCTCACTGGGTTCTGAAAACCTTTCTTGAAGCTCAGGGATAGTTCACATGTTCTGACTTTGGGTGCTAAAACTTTAGGTACTCAGTCTAGCTTAAGAAGTAGTCTCCCTCTTAGTCTAAATATAGACTCCCTTTAGAGAGAGAGGCTAGGGAGTGATTGAAAGCAGAAATATAATTGTGAGGGCTCTGAAGCTGCATACAGAAATGCACCTGTCTTGCGGTATCCTGCCATGGCTTGTTTCCTCAGCAGGAGGGACGTTCGGCATGAACAAAAGCAAAGCCTGTGTCAGTCAGCAATGCAAGTATTGCTCCCACTGACTGGAGCTCTGGAGTGAAGCTGGATGAGTTTCAAAGTGGTGATAATTTTATTGTATTAAAAATTTAATAATTTTATCCCCTTATGTATAAAGGGAACTTAGAAAAAACAGGCTTATTTGAAATACTGAGTGCCCAAAAGCAGGTGGTGGGAAAGCTGTCCACCATGTTCATTGTTGGTCAATGATTTTCCAGAATGACAAGAAAAATGTTTGTACTATGTCTGTATTGCTAGTATCTGATGTTTCATGTGTCCCTGTACATGTTTTAAAAGGAGTGACAATATTTACTGAGTGAAACTGCAGCCTTTGCAATCACCCTTCCTTCTGTTTTTGTAGAAAACTAGATGTATATATCAAAAGATCCTTCTCTGTCTTGTGGAATATTTTGGGGGATGATGTAAACTGCTACAGTTACTGTGAGACAGAGGTATAGCAGATGAAGGTTTTAGTTTTATCAGTTACAGAGGTTTCTCTCTCATACCAGTAGGAGATCAAGATTCAATCTGGCATGCTTTCTCTACATTAATACTGCTATTCAATTTTCCTTTTCTTGGAACACATGCATATACTAATAGTACACTAAAAGTCTTTAGCCCTTTTATATTTCATTTGAAAGTGAATATGTTTTCACAAAATTATTATCAAGTTGAAAGATTTAGTTCTAGAACTTTCTTCTAAGTTTTATAACTGTCAGCTTCACTACTAGTTAAGGAGGTCAGTTTCAGAAAAGTACAGGAAAGAGGAAGATTTATGGGAAAGGCAACCTTTTGCACTGAGTCATATGCAAATATCTTCCGATCTCTCCTGATATGACATCAGCAAATTTCAATGCATGGAAGAAGATACACAAGTGGAAGAGTGCCAGAACATGCTAGAGGGAAAGGAAAGTTTCTGCTAGACTGGGAATCATAAGAATCTGAGATGTTTAAATGTAGTAGGTCAGCAGTGTGCTGATTCACACACATACAATTTGTCCTCTAGTCTAGGGTGTGGAAATGTGGCAATTGATGATTTTGCTTCTTTTGAAATGCCACTACAACATAAAAAACCAGTTATTTGCTTTCCTGACAATTAAAAACCATAAAAAATGCTACTCACAATTCAGAGGTTCACTCAGAAACATCTGGTGGGTTCTTGTGTGACAGCAGGCTCTGGAGGCATCCCCTGCCCTTTGTGCAGTGAGGCTGTAGCCAGCCCCTCACATTGAAGTCCCCTGGGGCTTTCCTCTCCATCCTGTCACAGAGTTCCAGCTCTGGTGTGATCCCTCTGAGTGGGATGGAGAAGGTCACAGAGCCCCCAGGAGCCACAGGCTGGTTGCTGGGGGCAGCTGTCCAGCAGCCTACCCTGGCTCTGTCCAGAGCTAGTACCAGCTTCCATCCATCCTTGCAGGAAGGTTGCGGTGGCCTTCCTTTCAGATAAAAACTTTCACTCTGAGCGGAACTTCTCCCTTTCAGTAGTTTATTTTTTGTTTTGTTTGTTTGTTTTTGTTGTTTTAGACCCAATAGCAGAAATTTTAACTCTATTGTCTACATTGCATAAATTGGTGTTTCTATTTCTTGTTGTTTGAGAATTCAACTTATATTTACATGTGTAAATGCCTGTTTATATATAAGCAGCATATTTTTAAAAATTACTAGTGATTTTTAGGTTGATAATGTACCATCTTAATGCCAGTAGTTGAGTGGTAAAACTTTTTAGTGGCAGAAAAGCACTGGATTTAGACTTGAATAATTTATGAGAATTATTTTGATACTTTTTACTTCTATAGTTTTTTTTCGTGGGTTAGTTTTTACACTATCCATAGGCAGAAAGAGGCATGAAGGAAGAGCTAGAGTAGAAAAAGACCATAATTAATATTGGACCAACAATTGAAAAATAGAAATAAAAAATGGTTGCTCATTAAATAAGAAATGCAGACTAGACATGATGATTCTTGTGATGGACACAGAATTTTAAAGATACTTTGTAACAGAAAATTTCCAGAGCTAAGGAAAAGTGATTTGAAGAATGTAAGACACAAGTAATATGAATTTCTAAAAATTATTTTGAAATTCTTCAGGTGGAAATAAAAAATGAGCTCATTGTGTCAAAACATAAAGGCAATACTCCAGATGAATGACCAGCAGAAAAATACCCCAGGTTTTCAAGCATAACAACTTTTTCTTGACTACATGGGTAAAAGTAAAAGATTCTATGGAAAGTGTTGAAATTGTGATCAGAAAACATAAGCATAACTCCTATTTTCATCTGAAGGACAAAGATATTTTACTTTTGCAATACATAAATTATTCCAATCAATCATTTAAAAAAAATAAATAAAATAGCAAAAAAATGAAGAAATTAATTAAATAATTTTGGAATTCTCATTGTTCATATTTCAAGAGTGGTGTACTTGAACCACTCTATATTTTCAAGCTGTTATCGATTGAAACATTTTTCATTGCATTAAAAGCTATATATTTGAACACTTTACATTATATTGCACTTGGTATGAAATCTGTGGTGAAATTGTAATAATTAGGTAACTAATCTGGGAGATTATTTTAAAGTATTATTTGGACTTGTTTCAAGGTTACAGTGTGAAAAGCTAAACTGTATTTTAAACAACTCAGTACAATGAACTTGACTTAAAAATGTTCTGCAAGTTTCAAAAGAACTATATATAGCATTGTGAGAGTACTGCAGCGCAATTCAGGATGATTTATTAGGATCACCAGTTCTAAGGCTTATGGGCAGAAAGATAAAAACTTCAGTACTGACACCTTGAAAGCCTTGTGACACAGAGACAATTAGCCCTGTAGAAGTTATAAAAAGAAGAGTGGGTCAGGAAAATGCTTTGACAAGAATGCTGCCCAGTCATTTCTTTTTGAAAAAGGGAGAAAATGTGGGCTTTGAAAATGAATATGCTGGTACCTCCTAAGAAAAGAACATTGTTTCCTCTATCTTAAGTTTATATGCTATAGCCTTACTAACTATACTGGAAGGAAAGGGGACACTCTTGTAGAAGGAAGTGTAAACACTTGAACACTACCAGCAGTGTCATTGTCTCTCTTTTTTTTTGAAGTCAGAGAGAATGTTTTGGCAAAGGTGACAAACTGTCCCCATGGTTGCTGGGAGCAAAAGATCCTGGACATTCCAGCACAGCTCTGTGTGGGAAATTCACAGTCAGCTGCATGGGGAGTGTTGTAGAGAAGAAAAAAAGCGGTGTTGTAAGAAAGCCATAGTATTTGATTGAGAATAAGTGAGGAAAAATTTTCTAACAATTGATGAAAGAGAAATTTCTTACTGAAAACAAGAACTGTTGGAATTCTTTAATTGGATATCATATGTAAAAAAAAAAAAAAAAAAACACAGAAAGTTTTCATTTTTACATCTTCTCCATCTTGGGTACTGATTAATTTGATTTCCATTTAAAAAACCCCACAGAAACAAACCCCCAAAATGCAACAGTTGTGTTACAAAAAAGATGATGATGTTTTTTATATGTGACTTATCTTGGAATAAGTTTAAAGCAAAAAAGAAACTGTGCCTTGTAAAATTATTATAAGGTAAATTAGCAGAAGGAATGTAGGAAGAATTCCTTTACAGAGAGGAGTTTGTAGCATCACCGTTCATACCCTGCACACTGTTAAGAATATGAGAGAAATGTACCTGTGAAAGATGATTTTCCTATCTCAGGGCAAAAGTTTATGTTTTTAAGTGTAAGTGGTCAGATTTTCAGGTACCTTTAATATGTGCATGGTGCACCAAATTTCATGGTATGTGTTGAATTTCTGCTCAAAGAAACAAAAGGAAGAAGTGGATGCTCAGTATCAGTTAAAAGCCGGGCCACTTCTTCAGGCTTATGTATTTATGTGGGCCCTTGATTTCAGATATTCAGGTTTCAAAATTTTGAGTTTTCTACAGATTTATAAAGCAAATTCTTCATCTAGAAAAGAACTTATTTCTGTGCTCCTCAGTGCTTTCTGTTGCTGTTCTAAGGGAAAGCCGGGCCAGCTGATTATCTAAGCAGATAAAATTGTGATAAGCTGCACTAGTTAAGTCTTTCTCACTCATTTTATAACATACAATAAAGTATGCTTATATTTTCTTTTTTGTTCTTGGGAATTTCCTTACACAGTTCATAGGATAATTTTATTGGATTGTCACTGGTCAAGGATCATCAATAAATTTGGCAGAAGGGAACAGAATGATTTCTGTTAATTGAACATATGCAAGCTTTGTAGGTACATTGATGTGGTTAGGATGCCTTTAAGATGAGAATGTGTCCTTTTTTTGTATAACAATTGCATTTTAGGGAGATTAAGAACGAAAGATGTCTGTCTTGCATATGGACAGTTGCAGGTGATTTTGAAAAAACTCAGAGCTCTTGGTGTCTCTGATGATAGGCCTTTGGACTCAGACCCACTCCAGCACATCATATGACTGTTCATGTATTGGTTAGGCTAAACTTCAAGTCCTCAAAGAAAGAAAAAGGTTAAATTAAATTTATTTATTGCAAAAGTGGCTTATTATTTTAACAACTTTAATTTTAAACATGTATTTTCAAACATATGGAGGTTCAGCTTCTTATATTAATATTCCTTAATATGCTCCCAGCTCCACACTTGTGCAGACATTTAGGAGTGATTATTGATATGTAAGCTCTCCACCTCCCATCCCTTAGGCTTTGCACCAATAACACTGCAGCAGTAGCAATTGCATACATTTGCAGCTGAACTAGGGATTTGACTGAGTGCAATGGGGAATGAGAACAGTATTTCTGACAGGTGAGGAATGGAGAGACAAAATTCCCTTGCAAGTGTCTCTATGAGACAATCAGCATCCTCTGGGAGTTTTGCATTGAGTCCTGACACTTGCCATGCTGTTGAGTTAACCAGGTAGAAAATACCTGGAGTGTCAATAGATGTCTGTTTTAGACACTGGCAGCTCAGGGATACTGAGGGACTGGAGTCTCACTGAATGTGCAGGGAGAGCAAAGCCTGACTACTTGTCACTATAAGAAATACAGGACAGAGTAGGTGCTGTTTAAGTCCTCATTTCTGATGTATCCAACACAGAATTAAACATATAAAAGTTTAGTGGATTTGGGGGTCTTTAAATCTCCTTGTAGACAAAAAAAAAAAAAAAGAAAAAGATAATGATGCTCTGTAGCATCATTAAAAGACATTAAAATATTGATATAAAATAGAATAAATTAATAAAATGAAATAAAATATTTATAGTATGACTATGTATTCTATTACAACTTCCTTGCTCTGACAGCACTATCAGCTGTGTCTAGCAGAGTTTCTGTGGCTCAGGCCACAGTAGAGGGTAAATCAAAGATATGGAGCCTCTATATTTAAAATACCCCTACTTTAATTGTGTAAGACCTTCAGCTATTCAGGTAATCACAAGTGGGGGAACCCTTTCCATTGGAATTCTGACACCAGTACTGCAGCAGAAAGCTGCCTACCAAAAACTTGTCTCATTGCAGACAAATAAGACTGAGTGGGAAACTTCCTAAAACTCACACAGGTGTCACAGTAGAAGCGCAGAGTCCTGCATAACCCAAAAGCTGCTAAACTGTGATAAAACTTAATTGCACACTTTTTCTTGACAGTTAAGAAAAAAGAATGAAGGTTCAGGGAGGTTACCACTATCTTATGTGCTGAAGTACCTTGGCTTGTATAGGCAATAGGAGCACAAGGGACCATCGCATATCCTTCAGATTCTAATAAAAGATTTCTGCCTTGAATCATGCTTCAGGCTGTGTCTCCATGCTTTTCCACTGAAAAAATCAGTAAATGAGCCTCACCTGAGGTACTTGCAGTAGATGAATTCATGTGACTTCCTCTCCTACAGCTTATGTGTTCAGGGATAATAATTAGGGGCAGTGAGATAGCAATCATCCCTCTCTCCCTCTAATCACTAAGTCCACTGGACTTGCTCCAGTACGTCCTTCTCTTTTTTTGCAGTGGTAGCACCTCAGAATATATATTCCAAATGCAGTTTCAAAAATACCAAAAAAGTCCTTCCTTAGATCTGTTGTCTGCACTTTTACAGCCAGGATACTGATGGTCTTTGCTGCAGCTCCTGATGATTTTGCCATTTGTCCATCAGGCCCCTGAAGTCCATTTCTGCAGAGCTGCTTCCTAAATGGGTGCCCTGTATCCTGCACTATCTCATGGAGTTGTTGCCATTCGAGATGCAGGACTTTGCATTTCCTTGTCATAGAATTTCTTCAGTTGGAATGGACACATAAGGATCATGACGTCCAACACCCTGCTTCTCACAGGAGTGCCTAAAACTAACCCATTATACTGAGCATTGCCCAGACTCTCCTCAATCTCTGACAGGCTTGGAGCCATGACCACTTCCCTGGGGTACCTGTTCCAGTGACCAGTCACTCTCTCAGTGAAGAACCTCTTCCTAATGTCCAATCTGGACTCCCCCTGCTTCATCCCATTTCCTTGTGTCCTGTCACTGATCAGCAGAGAGATCAGCACCTGCCCTCCACTGCCCCCCTTGAGGAAGCTGCTGGCTGTGATGAGGTCCCCCCTCAGCCTTCTCTTCTCCAAGCTGAATGTGTTGAGTGACCTCAGCCACTTCTCAAAAGTCTTGCCCTCGAGGCCTTTCACCAACTTGTTTGCACAGCTCTGGATGCTCTCATAATTTGATATTCTGCTCGTGTTGAAGCGCCCTAAAATGAACACAGGACTCAAGGTGGGGTTGCACTGTGCAGTGCAGAGTGGAGCAAGCACCTCCCTTGGTGAGCTGGTGATGCCGTGCCTGATGCACCTCTGGGTGCGTTGGACTGTTTTGGCTGTCCTGGTTTCAACTGGGATAAAGATAATTTTATTCCTACTAGCTGGTACAGTGTTGTTTTTTTTGTATTCAGTATAAGAATAATGTTGACAATACACTGATGTTTTGGTATTTGCTCAGTAGTGCTTACACCAAATCAAGGGCTTTTCAGTTTCCCATACTCTGATAGTGAGAGGATGAACAAGAAGCCGGAGGGAGCATGCCTAGAACAGATGATCCAAACTGGCCAAGGGGATATTCCTTACAATTTAATGTCATTCTTGGTATATAAACTAAGGGGAGATAGGAGCTGCTGGTAGATGGGGTGGGTGTTGGTCAGTGGGTGGTGAGCAGCTCTGTTGTGCATCTCTTGTTTCTGTTGTTTCTCTTGGGTTTTATTCCTCCCTCTCTCTTTTGTTGTCTCACTTTTCAATCTTCTTCTTCTTAATTTTCTTCTAGCCTCATTATTATATTTTACTTTATTTCAATTACTAAACTGTTCTTATCTCAACTTATGGGCCTTGCCTTTTTTCCCTGATTCTCCTCCCTATCCCACTGGGGATTGAGTGAGGTGAGATACTACATGGTGCATAGTTTCTGCAGTTAAAACATGGCAATCTCAGTCTCATTAGACATCCTTTTGTTGCCTCGTCCTCATAGAAACCTTTATTGCTGAATTTTTTTCTTTCTTTTTTCCTCCCTAAAAATATGCCATCTAGATTTTCCACATAATGACCAGATCCTGAATTTCTTTTCTTCCATGTGCTATTTGTAGAGGAGAAGCACCATGAAAAAACACAGCCATATAGCTGATTTGCTTTATACAGTGAATCCCGCCTGAGAGTGGGATTCTCTCAACACAGCTCCATGGGTGGTGAATAATTATCACAGTGGGATCTCTGCAGCCTTCCTGCCTTAATTCTGTCTTCAACATAAGAGGCACAAACTGGGAAGAATGGCCATCATTACAATGAACTAACTAGTACAAAACAGGAGTGGGAATTCATACCAGCTGGTTGAGAATCCTATAAAGTCTTTATTTTTATGTTAGGACCTACAGTGAAAACATTACTTTATAAAATCCTATAATATAAACAAGGAGAAAATACTGGAAATAAAAGTTGTATCTGATGTAGGTATTCTTTTTGCAAAGTTGTCCTTCAAATAGTAACCTTTTGGTCAGGGTTTATTGGGTAATAAATTCCAAGTATTATATTTACAGAGACATGTAGACAGCCAGCATTATGTTTTGCAGTTTCTGTAGCTCCATCTGCATTGGTCTCGTTGGTTGGTGCACACTCCATGACTCATGGCCCTGTGCCTTTAGGCTCACCCTACCCAGGGTGTGCTTCTCTCATCCACCGTGGCTTGGGCTTAGCTTTGGGTATCTGATGGGACCATGTGGTCTTAGGACATCGTCATCATCTTCTTTGTATGATTATTCATTTCTTTGTGTCTGAAACAATGCAAATGGTTGTGTTGAAGCCACAAGCAATAATTTGCTTCTTCACCTGGCTTCAACTCAAGTTTCCTTTAAAATCTGGTTTTATGGAATCCTTTTATAGCTCTTACTAGTGACCATGGTTTTCATACGTCATCAGACGCTTAATGTTTAACATGCTTTCTGATGTCCTTAACCTCAGAGTTCAGCAGATTAGATACTCATTTCCTACAAGTGGAAGGAAAAAAGGAAAGTTTCCTGGAAAGCTAACAATATATTCTATATTTACAGATCTTTACATTAAGCCATGATCTGTCAATACTTAGGAAATAATAAAGGTGTTTTCCCATTACTGCTAGAGAATGATTCTTTGAAAAAATGTTCTTTCTTTTAAAAATTGAAAAAATGTTCCATGAAAGTACGGCCTTATCCTCTACTTATTTTGAAGTCACAAAGGTCTTCAGGGTTGCTGAAGACAGCAAACTTTTCTCTATACATAAAACTGGGAAAAGTGGCTGTACAAAACCATACTGATACTAATGACATGTTGACTTGGTCACTGAGGTCTAGAAATGGCTGCATGAAAGAAGTTTCTTCTTTCTATCTGTAAGCTGTGTAAAGATTGTTTGTAAGTATATACAAGTATCTCTGCTATTGTAATTGTGTAAAGTATCCCTAAAGATCTGTTGCCCCTTACAACCCTTTGGTTTATTTTTTTTTAACTCCCTTTGTGAGTATTTTGTTGTAAGATACTTTAAAATATGCATATATTTCTAATATGAAAAAAGGAAGACCACCAATGCTGACTTGATGCCTTTCTTTTAGGGAGGCAGAATGGTAGAGCAAACATTCACTCCAGATCCATGGGAATCTCTCATGGGGACCTTTGCCAAGCAATGGGAACAGATAATTTAGGTTCTGTTTTATTTTCAGTTTCTTTACAGAAGGCTGAAACTATCCAAGTGCATTGTTGACAGAAAAGGACTTCTGGAAGATACTTGCCTTTGATCTCCTGCCATACTGTGCTATGGAAGTTATCAAGTGCTCTCAGAACTGCTAGAGCAAATTTTGCCCTCTGAATGCTCTTATCCATCAGAGCTGTGTCCCATATCTCTAACAGCTGTCACAGTTTTCTCACAGAATTATCTCCATCTGAAGGAGAGCAGGTGTTATTTCTAGCACTCCTTCGTGGCCTGGCATCAGCAGTCTCTCACTGTCACCGCAGGACCATGGCAATGCTCCAAGCTGCACATTTCCCACAAACACTGGATGGTGAGGATCTAGAGATTAACAACAAGGCCCACACCTAATTTTCTGATATAAAACTATAGAATTCAGGAGGTTTATCTCACCTACCTATATTCTCTTTCCTCTGGTCTCATTAGAGTAATATTAGAGTTCAAATTTTTACCTTCGGAGGGACAGGGCATCTCGGTTTTGCTTGTTTTCGGCATACACTCTGGCCTCATGAAAATCATAATCTTAGCTAAGTGAAAAGAAAAAAAAGCTTCCTTTTCAACACCTCTTTCAAGTATGGGAAACAGATGGCTCTCTCCATGCTTCATGGCTGTTACCATTTGATGTGAAGTATCTCCAGTGTTTGAATTTGACACATGCAAGGGCACCGCTCCCTGCTTTAACACATATTCCATATCTTGAAGATATTTAGGGATGCTACAAGGCACTAGTTCAGAACAGCTCCTTAGGCTATGGTTGCTTTATGATGTAGTAGGTATAAATGAAAAAAATGTCCAGTGATTATTACGGAGAATACTGCGCCTTACACCTGTTGTACATCTGTATTGCCTGGCTGCCCATTCATGACAAGTGAATGTCAAAAAGGAAGAACCATCTTTATTTGACCTCTCTGACTCAACTGAATAGATCAGAGTACCATCCTTGTTCATGATCCCTTTCTGCTAGAGAGAGCAAAATCATGTAGGAGGACCTAATTTTTCTCTGGATAGCTCTAGACAGATTCAGATAACTTAGCTTGCCTATCTAAAGCTCACATTTACCCATTTTTGCTGAATCACATAGAGGATAATTTAGCCTAAGAGAAAAAAACTTGGAGGATTAGAAAAAATAAATGTTGGATTAATGAACCTAAGAAACTCCACAGGTTATTTTTTTTTTAATTATTTTATGAATTTGCTGTTTCTTTACTACCTCCTGGTTCTCCAAACTGTGTGTTACTAATTTTGGAGGTTCTTAATGAATGAAGGACATTCATTAGCGTTCTTCAGCATGTAGATAATACTTTCTATACCTATTTTTTTCAACAATGAAATTTGTTTTTATTTTTTAACTTACAAAGTAAGATTTAAAAGAAAGTGAAAGATGAGTAGTAAAGTTTCATCAGTTTAAAGTTAATATAATATAGTAAAATTTCCTCATCTAGTTTCAAGGAAACTTATGCTACTGGTTTTCCACACAGAAGTCAATTAGAGCCTTAATGTTATCTTAAATTGTAACATTCAGTACCCTAAGTCACAAAAAGATTGAGTATGGATCATTCATAAACACAATACATAAATTACAGTTCCCCGGCTGTGATGTACTTTTACACACAAAACCTTAGTAAAAAAGGCAGAATATTTATAAGTTACCACTATTGTTTTGTGCTGCAGAAAAGAAAAGCACAAAGCACTATTTGGAATGTTTGTTATTTATTCCTTTCCCTCCACTGATTTCATGAAACTGAAAGAAATACTACAGGAAAAAATTATTTCACTTATTGTGCAAAAGACGAATGGCAGCAATAGTACCATCTCCTCTTTTGGCTATATTTTGAAGTAGGGTACATTAACATCCAATTACATAACTTTGAATATGCTGATATCTGTGTCTGAGAGTCTTATTTCCTCAATTCAATAATTTTGGGTTTGTTAATTTCTCCACTGATTTGAAGCTTACTGTCTTATGTTAACCTGCCACTTCCTTCATGGCTCCAGAAACTGTTGCTGTGAATCTCTTTCTACTGCCTTCCTCTCCCTCTGTGTCACATGTGGAGTTTACGCAGTGACCTTGGCATGCTCATGTCCCTGAACCCTGTCATTTGTTTGTTGGGTGTAGTCCTAAATAACTTGCCAGGTTGTCCCAAAACCACCTGACTAAGCAGTAAACTGAACCCAGCTCCTAAACTGTCCTTCAAACTGTTTTCCTAATGTCTATTTGTCTGTGCATAAAATATCACGGACGATGTTGCCACATCAACTGCTTTGTAAAGAGTTATGGCTTTGGAACAGTGATCACTGCTTAAATATCAAAGGGGGATATTATGTGCTATTTGAAATACATGCTTCTATTTGAAATACTGTGCATTAGGTAACTGCAATGGCCCACCTAAGCAAATAATTGGTATCTGAAGCTTCCTGTAACTGGACATTCTACTGATAGCAAGGATTATAACTGATGATATGGACAATGCAATAAAACACAATGAAAGGTAAAGAAATCCTGTACCTTGTCTTAACAGATTTATTTGCTTACTTTCTTTTGATGTCTTCAGCAAGACTAGAAGCCCAAACTGCCCAGTCTAGTGTTTGTAGGTTGTGATATCACCCAAATATGACATGCCTTTTGAACTGGCACAAGAATACTGCCCCAACCCAAAAACATGCCACTGATATTGTGGAGAAAAGTAATTTTGAGATTATGCTTTCCTAGCCTATTTTGAAGAATGCAGTGGTTAAATAAAAGTGACTAGAAGTGGAGCATGTAACAAGGCATCTCATTTCAAATCAGTTTCTTTTACAGCCTGTAGCAGAGTCATCAACCTGTAATCTGCCTTCTAACTTCAATAATTTTGTTGAGAGAAGGTGGGGAAGTGAAATTTAACTTTCAAACCTGATAAATAATAGAGGAGTAGCTCATGAAGGGAACATATACTTTCCAGACCAAAGGTGCCCAAACAAATCTGGTTTGTCCCAGAAAACATACCTTCTCAGCCCATAAATCCATGTCTCCTCTCTTGTATCTCCTTCATTTAAATCAGTGCAAGGTAAAAGAAAAAAATTATATTATTTTTTATTTGTATTATCTGAAAAGGATGGTTGTTAGGAGAGAAAAGTGCTCCTTTAGAAATCAGAGGGTTGAAGTGCTTTAATTTAAGCTCACACAATTAAAGATGTACAATTTAAAGTTTGAGGGTGAATGAGGCTGGCATTCTAGAAAAATCAATACGGATCAATTTACCTCCAATTATTTTCTCATTGCTATGCTAAAGAAGAACACCTGGGTTACTCAAACAGCAAATAGAAGTGGAGGTTCATTGTATATCACCGTAAAAATTAAGAGATGAAGTAAGAAAGAGAGAGCTTCTGGCCTCGGTCATGTCAATGCTAGGGAAGGATTTACTAAAAAGGAATTTAATCCTACCACCCTTTTAGCCCTTAATCACTTGAATTTGGTTCCTGTGATGGAGAACACCTGTACAATGCCCACCTTAGCACAGCAGTGTGACCTCATTCAATCTTTAGTTGCTCCCATCAATCTTTAATTGAGATATCAGGAAAAGGTATATCACTGGAAAATCCAGTTCTCTTTATTTGGTGAATCGTTTGAAATTCTAAGTAGACATTTCACTCCCCACTTCCTCCCCCTCAGACTACCAGATAATAGTCAAATTATACAGGATCTCTTTCTACAAGCCTTCATTACAGTTCCCTTTCTCCCTGGACTATCTGGGTCCTTAGGAACTTAAAAAAACCAGTTTCCTCAAGACTAATACTATGAGTATATATTGCATGACAGAAGAAGGAAAATTTTACCTACCTCATGAGAATTTTCATTGATATCTAATAGATGCATGCATTTTATGTGAGCGTCTATATATCTGATTATTATGTACACACATATGGCAATATCTAATTAACATGAACAAAAAAAATCTACTTTACAAAAGATGTTAAGCCATATAAAGGTGTGATATTTGTATCAAGAGCCAAGTTAGGAAAGACTTTTGCCATTTGAATTGCCAAGTTAAATACAGCACAACTGAAGCAAACGCGTCCCTCCAGGCATTCATAAGCCTACACTTGGGAGCTCTTGGAAGTTAACTTAGCACCAATTGTATATTATTTAACTTGGCCATTTAGAGGGCTAACCCTTTAGCAACTTGGCTCATACTGACTGTATCACACCTTTACATGACTGACCTTCCCCTCTCAGCTTTCCATCTTTTAGTGCACACTGAGTGTTTTTGATCAGATCTAATTTATGCTGTTTTGGCCAATTAACATGAAAGACAAAAACAAAACCTCTGAAGGACAGGTCTGCAAACATAAAACATAATTGGATGGAAATGGACCTGTTTCCATTCTTTTTGCCTTAGCTCAACATGAGAACATTAAGTGCCAGCTGCCTGATTTTGCCTCTTGTCTGTGCCACCCTACAAGTAAATTTCCCCAAAGCCTGGGAGTTGAATCTTTTGTACACTTCTGCAGAGCTCATGCATTGCTCTAAAAGAAGCAGGCACCTGCTCTGAAAGGCAATCAGGGTTGGGTGCAATTGCAGAAGGAAATGGAGAGGAAAGTTGGTGTGTGACTAAAGACTTCTGCAGTAGATATGTCAGGGCATACATGCAATAGGGCTAGATGGTAGTGTTAAAAGTGCACAAAGGTTCAGATCTTGATTCTTTTGGTAAATAAAAGCATGAAAGACACTAAATTGGAGTACTGGATTCCTGTGGAAAAGTATCAGTTGTGAAGTATCAATATCAGTGAAGAGAGAATTTGGCAAAGAAAGGAATTTATTTTTGACATTAAAATGCTGTTGCCATACAGGGCATGGGAAACCAAACTTCTTCAGATTGCAGATCATGCATAATTAAAGACACTCCCAGGAGTCTTCTGTCATTTGAGTCAGCAAAACCAGAAGAAATGGCAATGGAATCTGATGGAAATATTGTGTTGCAATCTTTGTAGAATATTACCTAAGATAATTAAACACTTGGAAGTCATAATAATGCCTGCAGTACAAGCATTTAGATTAGATATAAAGAAGACAAAATGACTTCTCTGAGATGTGTATGTCATCACATACATGGTGTCGTACCATCCTCCGATCTGGCATGACATTCCAGTCCGTGCAATAAAACCTCTCCATTCAAGGTGATACATGGACGGAGATGCAGGGGGAGCAAAGAGGGTTCAAACGGCCCCCGGGAACTGGGGTGGATAAAGATGGATTTATTGGTGGTAGGAAAAGGGAATGAGTATGTCATCCATCTTCTTTGTGATAGTAACTGTGTAATTACACAGATTGAACATCACTCTTCATACTGTTCTGACAATTGGCCCCACATCAACAAATTTAATATCATATAGCCAGGCTATATAAACATCCAGCTGTTTACAGCTAAGCCTAAGGAAGTGGTGTCTTCCATAAGAGGAGAACCTTTCCCAGTACCTGGGATGTATCTGCTCTTCAGGAAACAATGGTGGACTTGGCACTGCCGGGTCCACAGCTGGACTTGATCTTAGAGGTCTTTTCCAACCTAAATGATTCTGTGATCCTGTGACTCTTGGCCATGTGGGATGATCATGCCTGGTGAACAAGCAGGGTGCAATCTTGCTGTGCAGGCAAAGCCAGTGATGGAAGGAACTTTTGTTCACCATGGCAGACTGGCCAAGGACATGTTCATGAGACTAACTGAACATCTGTTTCCTCTTGGGTTATCTGGGTTGGTGTTTCATTGAGTTGGGTAAATAAAGATGCCTTAGTAGAAGCAGATGCATCTTGACAGTACACTATCAGCATACCCTACACCTATGTCATTCAGAGCTAAAAATTAAACCAATTAGTGCCTGGATTTGTACTCCACCTTGCTATCTCATATCTCTAATACCAGTTTTCAAGAACAAGATATGCAAAGAAGTAATAACATTTTTCACACATTTTGCTGTAGATAATATTTCTGGTCTTCTAATTCTTTTTATTTGAACACACTGTGCTGGTACATCCTGCTGGGCAGTGAAACCATCTGATCTCAGGAACTGATTATGCAAAATGAAACTGGAGCTCAGTTTTCCCACTCCCATCATATGTCATGTTAAATGCTGATATTTTCTGATATCTGTGTAAATATGTCACATGATTTCAAAAGTTTAGCTTCAGGACATAGAATGAAAATAGGAGACAAGACAAAATAACGTAAGCTAGTTGGAAGGAAGGAAAAACAAATGCAGCAATATAGTAATTTGTTTCCCAATTGAAATAGCAAGTGACAGCTGTGAGATGACCTATGAGTTTAACTCCACAGTTACTTACTTTTTAAACACTATTGAGGTTGTTTAGTTCGGTGGCATAGGATAGAATGGGGAATTCACATCAAAATTTCTTCAGCCAAAATCTACACTTGTCCTGAAAAGAAAGTGAGTTTTGGTATAGTGCTTCAAGAGATGGAGTATTCACTATCACTTAGGCCAAAATTTCAAGGGATTGATTAAACTGCAATAAAGGGTTTCAATTATCTGTGTTGAGATCCAAAATTAGTCTAAAATATGAATTCACAAATTCCAATCGTCTGTGCAAAACCTTTCTCCACACAAGTCAGATCAACCTCCATAAGTTTAATATCAGAGTTAGGGAGGAAAGAGAAAACCAATTTGTGCAGTCTACTACTTAATGAGTGCACAGTAAAATTATAGGAAAATATTTTATATTTGCTTAGGCTGCTTGCTAAGCTTTTTCCTAAGAATAGATTATATTTGCTACAGTACACTGTTCTTCTGTGTCTGTGTCACAAATTCAGTGAAACAGTGCACTATATGAAACTGCTTAACATGGATCTCACTTTTTCTGATGTAAACTAACCAGACAAATTAAAGTGGCCTGAGGAGAGAGGGCCTGCACTGCAGCCAGTAAAACTGAATTCTGCTTGAAAGTTGCAGAGAAAAACTGACTGAACTCCATCAGTCAGCTGTTTAAAAGAAGAAAATTAGACAGATCTTTGTTTAATTACCAGGGTACAGCATGAAGGGGAAAATATATTATTTTCTTTTGATTCTTCGCCGTTTAGCAGTTGTCTGTTGCTCACTTTCTAATCCAAAGTGCATCTTTTAGATGAGCTCTCATCTCATATCTCTTGAAATTTATCTGATAAGAAAAGACATTTTTATCTCTGAGGTTGTAAAGATGAGACTCACTGGTAAAAGTGTGTGGCACACCCTACTTGATTCAGCATGTAGTTAAAGACAGAAGGAATATTAAACCTGGGACTGTTACTTTGTCATCTGTTTTGGTCTCTAAATTTTGAAGGTATGTTTTCATAGAGAAAAAGAGAAATATTGAAAAATGTTAATTCTTTGGCAGTTCTTGGTGTCAATGTGAAATATTTCACATGATGTTTTTGTCTAAAAACTGTTCTTGCTAATTCTGAGCCCCTTTCTCAGTTTTATGTCAAAAGTCTTCTTGGTTGGATTACAGTATTGCAATCAACATTCCTGGGTTTCCTTGTGTTATATCCATTCTGTTTCTATCTGCTCAGACTTTACTTCCATTAATAGTTAATCTAGTTGCTCAACTTCTCACACTTCTGCTGATATCTGTAATCCTCATTTCTTTTCTCTCCTTATACTGTCCTCTATGGTTATACCTACTCATATATGTATTTCTGGAATAGATAAACCTTTTTTATCCACCTCCCTGCTAGTGATCTGACCAATCTGCATGAAGTATGACAGAGGTGTTCTCTGCACCTCTCTGGCTGTGTCTAGTTTTATCCTTTGTTAAGTGCCATGCAATACATGACATTATCTATCAATTGCTGGTAAAGAGCTGGTGTGTACAACAGTGCCGTTCTGGATGGAAGATTTATCTCCTGAGGACACCAGAGCTATCTGTGATGGGTCTGGCACATGCTTAGGCTCATCTCAGATGGAGGCCCAGGTACCCCCAC
The DNA here is from genome assembly GCF_026979565.1 of Vidua chalybeata. Lineage (NCBI taxonomy): Eukaryota > Metazoa > Chordata > Aves > Passeriformes > Viduidae > Vidua > Vidua chalybeata. The sequence goes on along the minus strand of NC_071531.1, from coordinate 37,377,827 downwards.
ACAGCCAGGAGGAAGATTGTCTCACTATATATATGTATACACCAATAAAGCAGAGGACAGAGCCTGATTCAAGCCCATAGTTCTGGGGGCTGGCCTTTGCCAATACTGGCAAGTACTGCAAAACCAGCTAGCAGTGGGCATGAACTGCAACTCTGTGTGCAAGACTTTTTTCCTGGCCACCTTGTCATTCAGCAACAATTCCTTGTGCACAGGATAATCTCCTCCCACAGACGGGAGTGTGTAAGGAGTTGAGGTGCCATGGCTGACACGGGTTGCTGGTGACACACACAGCTCTGGGATGCAGCTGTGTTGGTCATTCTCCTACAGTCCACCAGCTGAGCTGTGCTCATGGTTGCTTTCCCTCTGGCTGAAGAGGTTCTCTGGAGGGCAGCCCGAGGCAGGGGGAGGTGTCTGTCCTGTCTCTCAGGCATCTTGCAGTCAGTCCTGTGTTACTGCATTGTCAGAGTCATTGCTCTCTTCTAAGCGGACAAAACAGAGGCCTCAACAAATGCCTCCATATCAAATTTTGTGAATAAATCAAAATCTGCATGGGTTGCTTGCTCAGTCTGGTGGAGTCTGGGAGCAGTACCATACAGTGCTCTGTACATTTCCCTGGGTGCCTACACACTATTCTTTGTGCTCTTGCATCATTTTCAGGAATGTAAGCAGTTATAGTACCTCTAGGGAAACTTTCCATGCTGCTAGGAACACAGGACTTCTGCTTTGAGAATTCACAGTCCCTCAGAGAAGGCACACAGTGGAAGCTAGTTGAGAGCAGAACTACAAGGACATCTTGGCTCAAAGGCTCTGTGCTAAGGGTGCTGATATATGCTGAGCAAAATGTAAAAAAATAATTAAGTGGTTGAGCTTTCTTTAGGGAATTGAAAAATGTGATTTAAATCTCCTTACATGGAAGAGGAAATGGAACTCTGTCCCTCTGCTCCCCTACTCTTCCAAAGCAAAGGTGATTTGGCTGGTGTACACTGAGAGAAGGAGGACAAGGAAGTAGGAAATGGGTCATCAATAAAAACTGCATGCAAAAGAAACAGCAGAAACTCCCTGTTGCTCTGGGACTCAAGTAGGTTTGCTAAGAACATGCCTGAGACTGAGACCTCAGGAGCAAATGGTGATGGAAGTCCTCATTTCTATGTCCTTGCTGGGCTTTGGGGTAAACTTGTTTCTGGCCTGAATCATGCTATAAGCACTTTCAGAGTCTGCATGCTTGTATTACTTAACTGAGGAACTCCTAGATAAAACTGTAATATGTCTCTGGAATTCAGGTACCTTTTCTGAAGAGTTTAACATTAAGTACAACAAACTGTTTTGCACTTTTGTAATGGTATTTATGTATCTGACTGAGTAGTCTCACAACATTGATCTTCCAACTCCACTGTCAAGAGTGTCCTTTCTTATAATATTGTCCTGGTTTGTCTGGGAAAGAGTTAATTTTCTTCTTAGGAGCTGTGCTATGTTTTGGATTCAGTATAACATTGTTAACACACTGATGTTTCAGTTGTTACTAAGTAGTGCTTACCCTGGGTCAAGGACTTCTCAGTTTCCCGTTCTCTTGTGCATCTGAGGAGATGCACAAGAAGCTGGGAGGGAAGGAGCATGGCTGCTACAGCTGGCCCAAGCCAGCCAAATGAATATGTCATACAATAGAATGTCACACTCAGTATATGAACTGGGGAGAACTGGCTGGGAAGGGATGATCACTGCTCAGGGACGGGCTGGGCATCAGCCAGTGGGTGGCGAGCAATTATAGGGTGCATCACTTGTTTTGCTTGAATTTTATTCACCTCTCTCTCTCTCTCTCCCCCATTTTCATGACAATAACAATAAAAATAAAACAAAATAATAATAATGATTTTTAGCATTATTATTAATACGCTTTATTTCAATTAAACTGTTCTTAGCTCAAGAATTTTACCTTTCTCCGATTCTTCCCCCCATCCCACTAAGAGGGGGAAAGTGAGCAACGAGCTGCATGGAACTTAGTTGCTGGCTGGGGTGAACTTACAGCACATGCAGGAGTAAATATCAATGTAGACATGTGAGTCACAGATTTTTTGAAAAACCTGCACATCATCTCTGAACCTGGCCCTGTAGTTCTCTGCAGTTAAACATAAATAGCTCATGCAATACAATTAGCCTTCATAACACAGTAAAAAAGGAGAAATTCTCCTTTGAAAACTTAATTAAAACTTTAATTCCCTCTCATAGCCATTAATTTATTTAACAATAAAAATATGTAATGTTCAAAGTGCAGTGTAAATGGCACCATGACTAAACTGTAAAAAACTACAACCCAACACTACATCAAAGATATAGTATTCTTTTGGAATTAACATGTTAAATTTTTTTTTTTTTTGTATAAATGGAGGCTCTTTTCCACAGAAGCAGAAAGTGCTTTAACTGTTAGTTAAAGCTTAATGTATCATTAACAACATTAGTCAGAGCTGCCAGAAGTCTACAAGGAAACAAGAGGGGAAAATACATGGTCTTTACCCAGAATTCTCTGGCCCCTCTAAAGCCAGACAAGTTTGAATGTTTAAAAACAAAAAATGGGTTTGGGCATGTATTGTTACATCTACATCAGTAAATAAGCCAAGAGGAGGGCATAGGTTTGAGGGCTGTCTCATGACTGTTTGCACCCTTCCTGGCACAGCTTCAGCTCTTGGGACCTGGCACTCTTGAGTGGCGCCAGGCTAGGGCTGATGGAGGGGAATGTTCCCAGAAGGGAGCCAGAAATGTGTTTTTCCTGCTTGTGGGGAAAGAGAGCAGAGCTTTGTGCATGTGAATGAGATGGTGTTGCTTGGCTTTGGGGTCAGACACTGCTCCCCAATTTATTTACTAGAAAAGGGGTAGCCTAAACTTTCATCTTTACTGTCAGGTTAGCTTGGATCTGTGCCTGAGCCCAGCCTATTCTCTTGTTCATACAAGCCTGAGTAGTGGCTTGCTGTCTGGCTCTGGTCTGTAGGGAACCAAGTGGAGAAAAGTAAGCACAGAGAGTGTGACTGCTTTATCCTTCTCCACTGCCCACATACAAGTACAACTGGTGTAAGGTACAAGGTCAGCTGGCTGGAACACAAGGGGTGAAATAGTGCTCTCTGCTCACCACTGCCTGAGCACAGATTCCTCTCCCAGCCATCCCTGATTCTGCACATCCCAGCTCATGCAGCTGAACCCTCTACACATTTTGTAGCATCACCGTGTTGCTGGGTGACTGCAAAGACATCGAGCAGGATCTGTTCTCTTCAATTGCTAACTAGTCTGACCATATTCCAGTGGATATCCAAATATCCTTTGTGATTTTGATATTGTAAATATTCTGGCTATTTCATATTTTCTGATTGTGGCAGGTTTTCATTTGTGTATTTCTGTGGAAGATTTCTGAAAAATACAACAGAACAGGTGAAGTGATACAGAATAGAGAGAAAGTAATTTATGTGATGATTGGTTCCTCTATAGACAGCTAGGTATGTCTTCACAAAATAATTTTACCTGAATATTCTCCTTTCCTGCCATCATTACATTGTTCATTTTGGTATAGACTCTTCTGTCCTTCTACTTAGATGTTCTTTCCCTTTCAACAGGCAAAATATTTGAAAGCAGACTATGTTTTTCCTTGGATTTAATGTTTACTGGAGATGACTGTACAAACAAACACAAGAACCTCAAATCTTCAGTTAACTTGGCAATGACACAAGTAGGTGCTTTAGAAAAGGGTGTAAGAGGTATGGGCACATATCTCTGCAGCTTCCAGCAAACAATTAATAAAGACTATCCTATGATCTTTACCTTGCACACCATATTAAATTGCTAGCAATGAATTCATGGTCTATAAATCAGTTTTTTCCACCTTTTACTTAAGCCCATTTTTTAGATATTATACATTAATTTTATCTTTTTTTTTTTTTTCTTTTTAGCAATTATTGGATAGCTTAAGCCTGAAATATGTGTTCTTCTAGGCAAGCTGTATGTTTTGTCTGTTTCCTCAGTAGGTGCACTTTTATGGAAAATTGTTCTGTACTAGCTGTGGTTTATTTTATGAGTTCAGGTTATATTTTTAAAGAAAAAGCCTTTAATGGAAAGAATTTGTGCTTTACCTACAGCAGATTTACTACTGACATTAGAAACACATCACCAGCACAACCTGTAACCCTGACATTTTCATTAATCCCCTGCAGTTAATTCCACTTGTGGGGAATTAATTGTACCATCAAATTATTTAATCAGGGCCTTAACATCTCAATATGACCTCCTCACTTCTAGTTTGAATTCAGATGGGGGAAAGCACATTTTAAAACTGTGATGAAATCTCCCAAATGAGTAATACTTGAACTCATTGCAGAAGAAGGAGACAGAAGGTCTGCAGTCATATTTGAAAGAATGTATCAAATTACCTTAATGATACCTGATCAGCAGACCTAATCAGTATATCTGAAGCAATTAAGTTACATCTATAAGATATGAAGCAATGTTAAATTTGTGTGAGTAGAAACACTGGGTGTGTAATTGCTAATATTTCTCTTAGCCAGGAACAATAGCAGCGAATGAGGAACTGTGCATGAGCCTTGCGTGCTCTAAGGGAAATTAACTGGGTTCTATTTGCCTGGAACAGGAACCTTTTCATAACAATATCTAGAATATGTAGTAACCTGGAAGTGAACCACTTAAAGCAGCTGATCCACTCCCTGCTGCAGTCAACAAGAGGTTTCTTCAGCGTTGAGCTTTCCCTTCCCTTTCTTTGGAGTTTTAAAGTATTTGCTGTGATTGCAAAAGATTTCTTAACCCAAAATTCTGAAATATTTTACAATATATCTCAAGGGTCTTCTTATAGCCCTACAATTATACCATGTAAAGTGCTGACCTTTCATCTGACTGTGGAAGAATTCATATATATCACAGGAAACCCTACAAATAAGGACGAATTACAAGTCACAAGGAGGATTGGGTTAATTACACAAGTGTGTGGTGCCATTTTAGTTGCTGTAGGGCCGTGGTAGGTACAGGCAGGACACAGGACTTGCAGAATACTTGTGACTTCCTGGACTGGCAGTGGCAATCCAGGCAGAACAACCCAGGGCATCTCACATTGCGCTAGACCCTCTGTTCAGGCAACTGAATTTTGTGCTTGATTCTGCACAATGTCTACGTCCCCTTCCAGAATTCTCCCTGTCCTAAATCAGATGTCTGAAGAGTGTGATGGCTTGTTCTCCAGAGATATCTATCTTTTCCTACTGATAGTACTGACTGCTTTTTTTCTAGGGAAGGGGGAAAGGTTGTTACTGGAAACTTGTAGATGGCTCAATTTAATGGAAATTAAAGGGAGAGGGTGATATAATTCCACAGCACATATCTATTCATGAAAACAAATTAGGACTTCTTCAGAACCTTCAACTATCCATATTATGCAATTCTAGTTTGAAGACTGGAAGATATTCTGGCAAGTAAAAGTTATTTTTACATTTGATATTTTAAGTTAATTTAGTGTTCAGTTTAATTGAGATGTTTTGGAGCAGAATTAATATTTCTTAAGAGATAGAAGCATTCTATATTGTTCAGTTCTGGCTTGAAAGATCCAGTCAGGCCTGGTTGATTACTATTTGGTTATGGAACTATTACATTATATTTGCTTTAATTCTGGATGTAAGCAAGCACAGTTAATCTCTGGAGAGCAGATTCTGGTCAGATACCAAGAAGTGAAGGTCTGTACCGTGGGAACTCAGGAATACTGATTATTCTTTTAGATTTTCATCAAGTGTACTGTATGCTAATTGGTTGGACCACAAAAAAAGATAATCTCATTTCTCTTTTCTGTGGCTGACAAAAATTGTACTGACTGGCAGATATTATAAAAGCAGGTTTTGAACATCAAAACCTTATTAGTTTGTGTGGCAGTTTCAGTTCAGCTGGGCAGAAACACCAATTAAGTGTAGTGGTTTTGGTTCACCAATCTGAGTTTCCTGGCCGATGCACCAATTAATGTAGTGGGTTTAGTGCTGGCCAAATGCCAGTGCATCCACTAGAATTATTTACTCATTTTCTGCTGTGAGATAAGGATTAGGATGAGAGAAAAGCAGGCTAAAAACTTTGAAGGGTATAAAAAAAACTTTATTAACAGAACTAAAAGGAAAATACTGAGAAATTAGAGTAAACCTTCAGAACACTTCTCCTGTCCGCAACTCCTCTTTCTTTTCCCACTGACAACGTAAAGAGACAAAATTTGATATTTTCAGTCAGTTTACCACTTCTAAAATAATAATCTTTCTTCATTTCACTTGAGGAGATGAGTCTCTCCTGCCATGTCATGGAGACTTTTCCACAAGAAACAGTTCTCTAGTGGTTTTAATTTTCATGAATAGCAGCCACCTAGAAATCTGCAATCATGAAGTCCTTCCCATGGTTTGGTAGTCTTCCCTCAACTACCACCATGGGTCATTTCAGCTTATTGGTGTTCAATTTTAAGGATGAGCTGTTCTAGTATAGAAACAAATGTTCTCTTCTTTTATCTCTGGGAACAGAGGTTTTCTTCTTCTACCCCTGGGGTGAGGTTTCTCATCTCTCTCATGTCTTTCTCTCTCTTCAAGTTTCTCATTGGATCACAGCTACTTTAACATTTGCTTGGTTCAACATGGGTGTTGCTCCGCCAGTCTGCATGGGCTGCGCGGCGGAGCAGGACCTGGCCCAGCCAACGTCCAGTTACCTGTTCAAAGGCCAGAAGCAAGAGAGCTTTTCCTGGGGCTTGTTCATCTTTAAATGTGATTTCACAGAGGCATATTCAGCTCTCTTAAGTGGTTTAACAGGTTGTCAATATTCAAAACTAGACAACTTTTTTGTTCCATTAGGTCCGAATGAAGCTGCCAAGGTACTTACAGGGAATCACTAATGTAGCTTGTGGATTTTTTCCTTAACTAAAATCTAAACTACATTAAACCATGACAGTTTGAAACAAGAAACTCATTTAATGTAAATGGCAAATAAATTTACTTGTTAATTCTACTCAAATAACCCTTCTTCTGACTAACACAGCACACTACATGACTGAACCAGGTCTTCTACCTGCCTTTAAGTCAGATGAGAAATTAGTTATAGTAGAAGTTATATAATAAGAGGTTAGAATCACCATACAGTCTTTTATTTTGTCTAGTTTTTATTTTCTCAACTACAAAGCCTATCTTCCTGGTTAAAGGAGACAGATTGAGCATCTCTGGATGCTCAGAGACCTTATGCAGAAACAGAAAGAAATATGAAAAGATATAATTTCAACTTTCTTTTTTTCTCTGTCTGAGACTAAAAATTTAGATATTTGAGCTAAGTCAGGCCATCTAAATCTACTTTATAGAGATGAGATGGACAATTCTGAGATGGTGGGCATGTTTAATTCTGTGGTGTTGCGTCTCCTTCTCTCTGCTGACCGGAGAATGCATATTTATATCCAGATTCATGGTGACAGATTGGCTTGGCAAGTGTGATTTTTGCATCTTTGTAGGCCTTATACTACAGACCTTGGGATGAGTGAGGCATTAATTCAACTGTCATTTTAACTTTTAGGGTGCCTGTCCTTAGACATGCTTCATCTCATTTTGACTGCAACAACTTGAGAACCAGCACTGCAGCAAAATATTTGAAAGCAGCATGGACTACCTAGGCACTCTGGACATGAATGACTAAATGTAAAGTAGCAGTGGAAGCTTAGAGCCTGTAAGACTTAGAAGTGAACTAAATTCCTGATTGCCAGTATGTGTAAGAGTTAGTTAGAATGGACATTTATTAGCCTGAACAACACTGCATGATGCTTTTAAGTTGCACAAGCTGCAATGTCCCATCCACAGGTTCTTTCCACGCATAAAAGATTGCTTAAAAAGCCGTGGTGACTCAGTGATACTGCCTTTCATTGAAAGGATTTTCATACTATGGAATGTGAGGAGCTGACACTGAGCAGGTTAAACAAGCTGATCTCAGCAGTCCAGGGTTTTCCTTTTGACAATACCAATATTTTGACAATAACTGCAAGGTTGGAGGCCACTAGACCCCAGCAACTGAACAGCCCATATCCCAGCATTTATAGGTCTCTATATATGCAAACATCTTTTTGGACACCTCTGGGGAGAGGACACATCTTCCCCAATGGTTCTCACTACTGTGAGATAGTCCACCACAGCTCCACAAGTGATCTGATACTGGTGTTGTCCAGACTTCACTTCTACAGCTGGAGATTGAGAAGAAAACATTCAAGATCAGGTAGGATGGGGCTCTGAGCAACCTGATCTAGTTGAGGATGTCCCTGCTTATTGCAGGAAGGTTGGACTACATGACATTTCCAGGTCCCTTCCAACCCAAACTGTTCTATGGTTCTAGGATTATTTAACATATCCATTTGACCCATAACATGAGATGTTTTTGTTAGATCTCAAAGCTATAAACTCTGTCTGCGTGTTCAGTTTCAGTCTCAATTCTTTTTTCACTTTAAATTACTCCAGTGGGCAAAATTATAAATAGTTTCTGACTTTATTTAGTTCAATAATTTATACAGTTGTGTTAAATACACACGTAGACACACAGACACACACACAGAGTATAAGCAAGACAAACTATTATTCTTCAATACATTTTCAAGATCTGCTTGAAATATACACAGAAACATTGAAGTTCAGCAAGCATGGGGGAAGAGAAGCAGCTTTGTGTGTAAGAAAGACATGATCCTAAGTAAGTTCCACTGTCCATTTTTTTGACGGATGCAGGAGCAAGACAATAACAATTTTAGTACAGATGTTACAAATGACAACTTATCCTTTTCTTGATGAATATGTTATTTCACAATTTATGATTTCTCCATAACAGTCTTTGCTACATTGTTTTGTCTAATCTTTGTTCTATAAAACACAGAACACCTCGTTGTGTACTAACTCCCACTCAGTGTTGAGCTCCTCCTTGGAAGTTATGATCATTCTGATCTCCCTGCCAAAAGTAAAGCAGCTTCAAGCCTCACAGTACTCAGGAACATTTTGAGACCCTTTCCCTAATATACAGTAGACAATAATAATTTCTTCTTTGTTTAGTACTGGGCATGTTTCTGCAGCAGTGGAAAGCTGCAAGTTGGGAACTTAAATTCCACAATTTCAGTTGTGTTTGTAAAATCCTGACACATTAACTCACCATACCTTGAAAGGTCCACTTGAATATGACAGAAAGGTATATTGCTTCCATGTACTGATGGTTGGTTCACTCTTGAATTTTTTGGTCAGCCAACCTCTCACTCATTTACCTGAAGTTCTCTGGATATTCTCTTTACATAACAGCTACAGGACCAATATTACTCAGTGTTTCCTTAAAAAATTACAGCTGCAAGGAGTTTACTGCACTGTTTCTCCTAGAATTGTACTTATTTTCTCCACACAATTAGGAGAGATTTCCACATGAACTCTTGACTTTTCAGAAACAAACAATATATAATGTATGTGTACATCCAATTATTTCTATTTGTGGTTTATATAAATAAAATCTTAAAATTGTCAACTATACCAATGTCTACATGTCATAGACATCTGGCAGTTTCAAATTTATTTACCTCATAAAATAGCAAAAATATATAGCTCTCTCCAAGCACTACTGTCTTATGTTAAGATTGGTGGAAGTAGTCCTGGATTAATCAGGGACATTTTTGTTCCATTTTCAAATGCCTTCCTTTTAGTTCAGAAGATGATAATTTCTTATACTTCCAGAACCTCTGCTTGCTCCTTTGTATGCAGCTGTCGCTGCTGTCACTAAAATTGCTCAAGGCTTAAGACCTCACCTTTGTCTCTCTGTTCCTGTTTCCAGGACCTAAAAGACCCAGACCAAAGATGTAAGACTGCTACATTCTATTACTTTCCATTACTTTGGGAAAAATAATGGAGTTATAAGGTGCCTTGCACTTGCTAAAATTATAGCTTTAGAATAAATTAATGCTTCAAGCAATTAATACAGTGCTTTAGTCTGCCCAGACTGACCTAAATGAAACTTTTATTTCATTATTGGCTTGGTCCAATTTCATGCTTGATTCATATTCAGCCTTACCAGATCTTCCATATCAACTCCTGCTCTCGCTCAGACACTTCCACAAGATTTCTTTTTGTTTTGTGTGGGGCTGAGACTAGCAGATGGATTTGCAGGATCATGGGCTGGAGTTGCAGATATCTGCTTCTTTTTAGCAATAGCCCACCGTTATTCTGCTTTTTGTTAAATAATCCATAATAATAAAATGTAAAATAATCCATAATTTAGGGAATTAGCCCCAAAACCAGATTCTACAATTGTGGCAAAAACCATATTAAAAATCAAAGTACCTATTTCTTAAGTTAATCACTTTAAAGTCTCGCTGTACAATGTCAGCAGAACTTCTTCTTTTGTTAAATATTTCCATGAAAAAACAGCATGTGAAAAAATAAAAGTTTTAAATAAACCGTATATTCTTTATCTTCACAGCTGGTGAGAGCAGATGTAATTGTCTATTTCATCTCATCTGATACAAATCCTCCATTTATTTTAGCACTTGATTTTGAATCCTCTTTTTGTGCAGTTTTCTCAACATCTGTCTTTGTTTTGACATGGTGTCTTCTGTAAAGACGGTAGCCTGAGGATCAATATATGGGCAGTATTAAATAAAAGAATTATAAAAATTGCCTGAAAAAGATGTTGTAGTAACATATATCCATGCAACACTTCCTTTCCTTATATTGCTAAATCATTTCAACACCTCCAGAAAGATTTTTAAAGCTATGTTTTGATTTTGAAATCCATGTGATTATTTTTATCCCTTCTTGTTTTCTCAATATACATGAAAAGTTAAACTGGTAATAATAATGATAATTATAGTGCTATAATAAAAAATTACTATACTTTACCTCCTAAAATTAGTAGTGCAAACAACAGCTGGAAAATGCTGTAGATGAGTGGGAAAGTAAACATCAGTTCAAGTTGTTCAGGAGTGAATGAGAGCTGTACTATAGTGGAACATAGCTGAGTGTTTTGCATGCCTGTTTCCAGAGACACGGTACGACACCTAAAGGGAATAATACAAAGACAGTTGGGAAATAGCATCCAGTGGGTCCTTATACTTTTTACTAATCTGGATAAGCAAAAAAATGTAAAGGATAACTAAGAAAATTGTATCCTTCAGCTGACATAGTCAGCAAAACACTCCATCTGTGGCTGGTACCACCAATTACTGGCAGTACAGCAGCTGTAGAAGACTGTGAACCACCTTCAAGGCACATATGTGGCACTCACTGTCTCCCTCTCTTGCAGTGATGTTCTAAATTGCAGACTGCTGCATCTACATGAGGGGTTTTACTGCAGTTCCAAACCACTTACAAGTCAGGTCTGTTTCACTTGCTTGAAGTACAAGACATTGGCACAGAAAGTGAAAACATATGAAGGGTTGGAGGAAATGCTATAATCAGAATCTGTAAATAAATGTGCACAAAAAAAGTTTTGTCTCCACATAGCATCACAAAAAAAATAGGCTTAGTGAATGAATGACTCTGTAACATAATTAATGTTTAGGGAGCATTCTCAGCATTGATTAATTGCTAAATAAAATCTTTTTACGCAGTTGAATAAAGGCTATGCATTACCTGTTCCAAGACAGACCAGCTAGACGAGCCAGAAAGAATCCTAAAGTATAGCCAGCCGCTGGAAATATGGTGCCAATGATCCATAATTTTGGTGTGATAATCCAGGAGCCTTTGTAGAGTATTCCCCCAACCACAGCAATGAGCACGATGAGCACTGCTCCCACAATGGAACCTACCTGTGAAGCAAAAGAAGAGGAACTGAGTCAGAGTCACAGAATCACAGAATGCTGCACAAATGAGACCTCAATGAAGTTTAATGGCAATAAATACGGTGTCAAACATGAGTCACTGAAATGTCATGTTAAACATGAAACCTAATGTTTACAGCAATACAATTCAAAGCAGGCAGAGAGATGAGATAGTTGCCACTTTAACAAACAGGAGATGTATGATGTACTTCAAGGAGTGACTACAGTTAAAGACAGAGCTGTAATAGCAGATTACTGTAAAACTAGTTTTTTGAAGCCTTGACTATAATTGTACTTAGGGCTGGAGATTAAAAATAATTTCACAGATGTGATATGAGTGAGGAATGGTGCACGCATTGGAAAAATTTCCCCAGAGTTGTTGAGAAACTGATAGCCTAGTAGGTAGAATACTGCATTTTCCTCCCCTCCTTGGTGAATCACACTCTGAGGCTTAGTACAGTGTGTGGTAATTACACACTAGATTGCTAGTGAGCTAGTGCTAGGAAATTATTTGCCAACTGCAGGGGTAAATCTTTAATGAGGCTAAAAATTAATGTTTGAAAACTGGTTATGAGCTTGTATAGCCTTTCCATACATACCTAAGCACTGCAGTTGATTTTATTTCCTGTGACTGAATGTACTGAGATCTTTACCACTGCTTGCCTAAAAAAAGTTATAGCTCACTCTCTTTTCAATCCCCAAGTGGAACGTCTGTCATTATAGCCTGTGTTGCCAGGGATCTCGGAGACACACTTAGTCTAAGCTTAGGAGAATCTATTCCTCAGCTAAAACATGTATTGCCATTGAAGTGGTTTCATCAGTCTTTGGCTGAAGCATTTTTAAGAGCACTGAGTGAACAACTGCTTTTGTTTGGCCAAGCTATTAACCACATACACTTAGGAAGAAGAAACATGGTCTGGCCATGACAAGCTCTTCTTTCACCTGGCACACTGTCTTTGTTCTCTTGTCTGAATTTCTCACTATATAGTCCTTTTTCCGACAGCTATGACTCAATATTCACTTGATGCTTCACTGTCCTACACAAAGCAAACTCTCAAGGCTGTGGGCTGCTCACCCACTCAGTAAGAAGGAATGAAATGGGCCTTTGCTGAGAGATCAAGTAGAGTTTCTTTACATGTGAGTACAAGTCCATGCTTTCCCCTCAGCTGATTAAATAGAAATAGCAAGATGTGAATGCATTTAAAAATGCAACATGATAAGCTAGCAGTTTAATGAAAATGGATTGACTTAAAAAGACCTTACTTGCGCTCTATGCTGTCTGAGCCAATAGCAAAGGAGTGATAACAAATATAGGTAGAAAAACAAGTGACCAGACTAGTTTTCGTTAAGAAAATTTAGATAATATATTTGTTATGTAAAAATGGTTAACAAAGGCCAAGAATTCTCAGCACATCTGAAAATCTCTTTAAACCTAAATCAAATGTACAGAATGGTTAATTTGCTGTCACCCTATATATGGCTGGATTATTATTTTGATGAGAACAGTTTTTTGCCAAAATCCCAGTATTTTTGATGTATATGAAACCATCTTGCAAAGATAGCTGTATTTTGTGAATAGTTTTTCAAGGTTCATATAGGAGTTGGAATATTTTCTGTTTTATTCTGTTATTATTTTTTAATAAAAATTGGCTTCACACTCAAAAATTGGCTCACAAAAATCAGGAAACTCTCTTAAAAGGAGAAAGGCATTTTGATCCAGAATGATTTTATTTTTTATTGTTTTGCAGAGAAAAACAGCTTTGAATGATTTTCCTTCCAATTTCAGTTTACATTATACACTGAACTCAATTACTAACGTAGTTGCAGCCAAAGACAAAAGCTAGTTCTTTAGATAATGATGGTCTCTAATAATGCATGCAACTCATGCATGTTTGTGCGGGGAAAAGCAATACGTTTCCACAGCACCTCGTTTGTTTTCTGCTGAAAACTTTCCAGGTCTTATGAAGTCAGATACTAATACTATGAATAGCAATGTACTGCTTCAGTGGCCCCACTGATTCCATAATTTGTCCATAATTGCTTATACTTCAGACTTATATATCCTACCTTAAGTATGATTTTCGCTTTACTAGGCCATTTGTGGTTGACAAATATTCCAACCGAAACAGGAATTACAAGAGCTACCAGAGAAAGTCCTGTAAAAAAAGAAAAGAGAAGTCAAGACCCTGTATGGTGCAAGAGCTCACGACAGGACAGACATCATGACGAGTGACTGTGGGCCTGAAGCAGCCTTTCAGGGGAAGTTTCTGGTGTGCACACCCCGGAGCATGCATGCACACTCTACCCACACCTGCCCATTTGCTTTTCTATAGACTCTGTTATCTTTGGCAGCCTGTTGAAGTAATTGCCATTCTGCTGAGCTACATGCTCATTCACCTGCATCAGAAAGGCAGACAGAAATCTGAGTGTGCTAATCATTGCTATCCTGTGATGTGAGTAGCTATATTAAATGTTCATTTTGTCTGCAGGTGTTTCGCTACTGTACCATATCAGCAACCGGTTTAGGGCTTCTTTTGTTTTGGCCTTCCTCCTCCAGTATTTATTTTGAAAGCACAATCAACCTATTGGATTTTTGTTTTTCCCCAAGGACAACGGGAAGTGAAGTTGAAGAATGTGAAAGTGATTCTGCTGGCTTTTAAGATTAGCACAACATGGAACTGCACTTGATAAGCACTAGGGCCACAGCTCTGCAAAGCACTGGAGCATGTATTTCTAAATACTTTAACTATTTTCTCTTTGTAGCTGGATGAGATTTTTGACAGGAAGTCAAATGAAGCCACTCCTGGCAGTGTAGATTGCAGCTTTTCAAAGAGACTCAGCAGCTTTAATCACTTGCTTAATTATCCATGTGCGCTTAAGTATTTTGCCAGATTGTGGCCTCAGCATTTAGCACTTTGCAGGATTGTGTCTTAAAGCTGTTATAAACACTTTCATCCAGGAGAAGCAGCTATTCCTACATGAATTATTCTATATTCTTATCCCGCTACCACGTAGGTCTCAAAGCCATTTGGAAAGAAAAACATGCACAATCTTGTCATAATTATCTGTACAATATTTATAGCAGCTTCAAGTCTTTCTTTGGCAGAGCTGTGGATGATGTGAAGTGATTTTTGGTGCCTAATGCCCATGGAGGTTATTAAAAAGTAGAAAGAGGAATATATGTAAAAATCTGAGGTAATTTCTTCCTGATTGCAGGACGATGTTATAGAGGTGGTTGTCCCTGAATGGAGGATAGACAGAAGAGAAAGTGCTGTTTCACTGGACTCACCAATGCTGTTATAGGGGAGTACAATTGCATCAGCATCAGTCCACATTTTGGTGTAAATAAAGAGACAAAGTGGCATCATTCCCATTGCAAGCAGCGTGGAGCAAGTTGTCATGCTGATGCTGCAAAGAAATTGGTTACAGTGACAGTTCATCTCATGCTAGCCCATAGTCTCTCATTTTCTTATTACCATTTCACACCTTGTGAAAGGTTGTGCAAGAAATGTTGCTGGCTACAGACAATTTATCAGGTTAGAGAAAAGCTAAATGAAAAGAATGGCTTCTGCTGAAAAGAAAAGAATATGAAAAATCAAGGTGTTCTGCAGCTACAGAACCATAACTTTTGGTGCAAAGGAGGTAGTCAGACAGGTGGCCAGCAGAAAGGTCTGTTGGCAAATCTGTCTCCATGCTGCCTGTCTGGCTGGCTTCAGAGAGGACGGCAAGCAGGGAACAGGGGCAGAGATGGACATCAAATGGAGCTTTCCATTATATCAGCAGTTCTAGAGTGTTAAAATTGAACTCAAATTGTTTATAATTTGTGATATAATCAAATTTCCTTTTCTGGCTTGTTTTGCTCTAGGCCAAAAAGTAGGTGCTAAGAATTGCTCAGTGAGGCTTAGCATAAGTATTGTTGCTGCATTTTACAAAGGTATTTCTCTTTTCTGTTGTACAAAAAGGTGCATTCTGCCACAGGAGTGAAGGAATGGAGAAAGGCATTGGAATTGGAATACAATGGATAAAATTATGCATACAAATCTAATTTTTCTGGTATAAAAATAATGAGAGAGGGTTCTAGTCAAGACATTTTGGAAGCTTTCTTCTGAGCCTCACTTCAGATTTCTCTTTATTGTTGCTTGTCCTCAGAAAAGGGACTACTGATCCTGGCCCACAAACTGAGCAGATCCAGAGAAATCTAGAAAAATTAATGCAGAAACTACGGGAATATCTGCATTCATTTTGGTTCCAGTCATTCTCTGCTTTAGAGTCATTGAATAAGTTTTTGCAGGGGCCTCTGGCAAAAGAGTTCCTATAGAAGTCTCCTACAGAGAAAAAGAGTTATGGGCTACAATTAAGCTTTGATGAAGACCCAAATGGAAAAAAAAAAAACAAAACAAAACAAACCCTCATGTTTCCTACCTCTGTACTTCCTGTATCTTTATACTGTCCCTGAATGTACCTCCTTCCCCAAAGTCTGGCCATCCCCTAACCCCAGTCCCTGTTTCCACAGAAGCAGTTGTTTTTGTGAAATATCAAGAGATATCTCTTTGGGGAATGATTAGAGGATATCGGCTGCGTTTGATTTACTAAGAAAGATATGAAATATCATACTTCACCTGATTATGATTTTAATGCTAATTATAAAACTAATTCCTTCTCTAACTTGTGGTCTATTTGCAGAGAGGTTTTGAAACAAAAGTATAGACAATGACCAAGGGTTGTAATGTATAATCATAAATTATTACAGTTAAAACCAAAACATTTCTGATATGATGGACAGGTTTCTATAATACTGTGATAGCTCCAGAAACCATCCACACAACCTCTAATGTTATTCTTCTATTGAGAAGAGAAGATGCTTGCCTTGACAATCTGCTGTACCTCCTGTATCCTGTGGTCCCTGCATCTTTGTTGCAAAGGTACTGACCAAAAGCCTTTGACCTAAGGTAGAGGTCTTTACCTGAAGAATAACCTTGTAAAGGCATTTTCAATTAACTTCACCCTTTGTCAACATCATGGGCTAGAAATCCTGTTCATGTTTATAGCATTATAAATTTGAATTTTTACCACTGATTTCATTGGAGCAATCCTGAACATACAGAGCTGACCAAGCATAGTTTAGCTCAGTTTATTCTTTCAGGGAGAGATTGGAACAAAATTTCAGCCTTGTACTCAATCTTCTCATCTGTGATTTCTTAGACCTCTATTAATTGAAATTAAGAGTCTTACAGTTCTTAATATCACAGATTTTTCCTCTACAATGAGGAAGTCAAGTATTAGCAGAGCTAACCTCATTTATAATTTGAAAGCTATTTTTACATTAATACCTGTATGTGACAGAAAAGTTCAATATTTTCAAAGGATGGAAAAAAATGTTGCACTAAAGCTGCAGATGTTAACATTCTTAGACTATTTACTCTAGCTCCACATCTTTCTTACTTCTACTATCTTTTTCCATTTCTAGTTAAGACTGGCATATGATAAATTGGATGAATGCTCCAATTTATTTTACTCTGTTGGAAAGAGAGAAATGATCCTGCTTATTTTAGACCAAAGTAATCAGGACATGAAAATAAAAAGACGACTTATTTTTAGAAGCTCTTAGAGTTGATGAACCCCCCATGGAATTTGCATCAAGAGTAGGGTTCACTTCTCCTGTGTGTTTGATGTCCTAGGCCAGGTCAGGTGCCTTACACATCTGTTTCTGAGTTCATAGCACTTTGTCATTGAGACCATCACACTTGCACGAAGGAAGGTTTTCAATGCCCCTGATATGCAGGACTGCCTTAAGAAGTGGTTTCTAGCCTGTAAAATATTCTCTCAGTTTGAAGACTTTGCATAAGGTTCCAGGAGCAGAAAGAATTATCACAAGTATTTGTTAGAACTAGTATTCATTGAGAAAATAAATACCTGTCTTTTTATTGTATAGAACACAAAAGGAGGGAAAATATTTTTTCACAGGAGCTCTTTTTCAAGAAACATTACTTCAAGAAAAGTTTCATAGCCACTATTTTTTTGAGAGGATTCTGGTCCCAAAATCCTATTTTTTAAAATATTTTTACTACTAAAGATCTTGGGAGAAAGAAAAGTAATTTTAACTTGGGCAAAGTTTTCATAATGTATATTATTTTAATTGTCTTCATAGATAATATTTGCTCCAAGATCTGAAGTTTAACAATAAAGATATTTTCTAATGTACACAATTCTGTTGTGATATCTTCCTCGTGAATTCCCAATGAATCAAGGATATTTGCTATTCTGCTTATATTTATTTCAATTACAGTAACTAACCATCTTTACAAGGAGAAACCACCATGCATGTGCCAGGAAGCTAAGAAAAACATCAAACAGATCAGACAGTCCTTTTCAATGTAAAATTTACAATTTACATGTAAAAGAGCCACATGAAGTACTTAGAGAATGGCTGCTCTTACCTTAAGTCCATGTCTCCATCCACCCAGTAGGCAATGACATTCGAGGCTGTGCCCCCCGGACAGCATCCCATGATCATCACCACGACAGCTTGAATAGGAAGGACGTTAAAGGCCAAAGAGAGCAAGAAGGCTGTGAGAGGCATAATTCCAAACTGGCAAAGGAAACCCACAAATATACCCCAGGGTCTTTTTATGTGGCCCAAGAAATTCTTAATTTCCACATTGCAGCCCATGGAGAACATCACCAAAGCCAGCATGATTGTTAGAACAGTACTTAAAACTACGCTCAAAGTTTGATTAAAATTATCTCCTGTCAATATACAAGAGGTGCCATCACAAATAGTAGCATTTGCTGGACAAGCCGTGGAGTTTTCTGCCAAAGAACCAGCATTAAATTGCTGGGAAAGAAAGTTTGTCTGCATTTTGAAATACAGAACTGCTCACTACATCCGCAGTAAACTTTCAAGCCTACGGTTGTTCGTCAGTGACTTCTTTTAAATGATCCAGGAAGCAATAAAGTGCAATAAATGCCAGAAAACTCTTACTACTCTTGAAGGGTTTGGCTCAGCACTGATTCATATAGTTATAAAAGTTGCACTTGTTTGGTACAGTGACCATTAATCATTTATTCATATGGTAATGAGGGATCCCACATCAAGAGAAAAGCATGTTAATATTTAAGGGCATAAAGGAGGCTTGTAGTGCTGCTAAGCCCATGAAATGAGACTCACAGGAAGAAGAGAAAGTTTAGACTTCATTCTTTGAGTTTCTTGCATGCCTTTGGGAGACCTGCTCATGCATGCAATGTTGCTGGAAGTACAGGGGTCTGTGTGGTGAGTAACTGAGACACAAGAAACAATGAGTAGAAGTCCTAAAATATGATTTGAATCTGCAACTCTTGCTAATGGATGCAACACTCAGCACAACACACATTTGAATGACATGGAATCTTAGTTTCTGGCAGCATGGAGATTCAGCGTCCTCCTGACACCTTCTGCCAGGTGCAGCGGGTGCAGTCACACTTTGATCCAGCTTGGAATGGAAGTGCTGGACAGTGAGAGAAGGAGAGTGGGGTGGCAAGGGCAGAGGAGGAAGGAGATATACTCTCTGAGTCAAGCGTGGGGAGCAGAGATCAGGGCAGTGAGGCTGGCATACGACTGTGGAGCTGGCACCCAGCAAATTGACCACGTCCCCTTCCCTGCCACAACATGCTCAGCATCCACACCAGGGATGACAGTGCAGGTCATCTTTTTTTACAAGGTGCAGCACAAAGGTTATGAGATAGATTTCTTGTGCCTGACTTTGGTATGGCTTGTTGTGCTCTGTCATCTCCATGGCTCAAAATAAGTCGCAAATACTGAAAAACTTTTAAAGATTTACCCCTTGGGCTTCCGTGAAAATCTGGAAATGTGGATGGTTTTCAGAGGAAGAATCTTAATTATTCTTTACCTGTGCCAAGCTTTGTGGAAGAAGTATCTTCAAGTATAGATCTTAGACAAAAATCAAGTCTGACATGTAAAGTGCAATTGTTGCCCCCCAATAATCTTTAATTTTCAACACAGAAATATTTTTTATTAGGGTAACGTGCTAAGCCATAATTATCGTCAGCGAGCAAGACTCTCACTGGAAGTCCCAGCACTTTTGTTCCTAACATAAATGTGTGAAATGATAGGAATGATAGGAGTTGCTTTTTTTTTTATACTTTAAACCTTGAATCGCGTAGGGGGAGTTGCTTGCATTAGAAAGGATTTCCCAGCATGCTCAGATGGCACCTGTTTCCTTACAAAGGGGTCAGCTAAAGGCTGTATCTCCTAAGTCACTGTTGGGTGCCTGATGGGATAATGTCAGAGTAGCTTTATCCTCCCAGGCAGTTGGCAACTCCTACCCTGTGATTAGTGCCACATCTGTGTGACTAGGATATGTCTAACAGAACAACAAGTAAGGTAATAAGAAGTAGATGAAAGGAAGAGAAAGCCACAAGATCTCAGTTTGGCAGAAAAACTTATTCTCCTTTTTATGCTTGCTTTCAAACAGAATGTTTTAGGAGATTTTACTTTTCAATCCAAATCTTTTAAGGTGCTAGTAAGGTTTTTAAAGCCATATTAATAATGCTGTATTAATATTTTCTATAAAACCTCTATCAGAGTCCTGATTTGCACTTGAACTTGCTTCTTGTTGAAACTAAAATTTTTTTACAAGAAGTGTCTTGAAATCTCCAGCAAAACTTGGGGCTGGGGGCAACTTTCCTAGTCCTGTAAATATTTGGTATGCTGTGGAAACCCAGAGTGAGTAGTTTGGGAGGGGACCTGAGGCTTAGAGTGGCTGTTTCTCAGCAGAGCCTCATGCAGGGTCTTGCTTTTACCTCTTCCATCTCCTTCTGACCTTTTGTCTGGGCGCTGCAGGGGTGCTTGATGCTGAACCCTCAGAGACAGCACAGATGAAATATCCCTGGTTTGGGTCTCCAGCCTCTGCTAAGGGACTAGACAGTGCAGCTGTCATTTTGGAGTTTGATTTCTGGGAACAGTGTGTAGGGGGAGACCTTCATGCTCAGGTTTTGTGCTTATTTAAGGACAAACAGCACATCAGCTACTCACCTGTGTGGCCTTGTGGAGTAGCAAGTTGTGTAAAATTTACCTGTATTTAACTGCTAGCTTTGCCTTTGTTTTTTCCCCTCTATTTAAAAAGGGATGACTGTGAGTCATTATTTCAGCAGCTAGCTGTATAAAACCTTAGGTCACAAAAATGCTGTCTGGAAACAGAAGAGACCCCTTCTGAATTCAACTTATTATTAGGCTGACATTGCCACGATATAGCACAGATGAGAATATCTGTATCAAGAATTCCTCATGTGTTAGGGAACTAAAACCTTATCCAAGATATTGAAATATTTACAGGCACAGTTAAAAACTTGGCATGTTGCAGGAGGTACAGTATTATTGAGTAGGCAGGTGGGTCTCTCAGGAGTGCTGGATTTCAAACATTCCTCTAAGTCTGTTTTGCTTTTTAAAATGTGCTTCTGGGATTTAATCCATTTGCATGGATTAAATGCAGGATAGCGGGAGACATCCTCAAGGAAAGCAGCAATTCAGAGATGGTTTTCAGAGATACTTAGCTATATGCCTTCTGTTTCACTGCCTGTTTTCCACTCAAGTTATGGTGCTTAACTGGTAAGATGGACTATGTACTGCTCTGTGAACTTAGCTGGCATCTTTTGCCTGTACATGTTGCACGTGTTAGTCAGGGTGATTTTAAGCATTTGCCATTGACATTCACAGAAGGAAGGAGCAGTGCAGTGAACCTGGTGGCATTTCGGTGATGATTAACATACCCAGACTGATTCTTGACACTGTCAGCGTACATCAAAAATGAGAAAAATCAATGCTGAAATAGAGAAATACCAAACTAAATGTATATTTGCATCACAAACAGCAATAATGTGATGTGTCTTCTTGAATTTTTGCAGTGATGAGGCTACCAGCTTATTCAAGTGAGTTTAGTGTCACTTCAGCAAACAAATCTAGGTAGGTAGAACTTGTAAGGATCTGTTCCTGTACTGACAATTAGGTAATTGATTTATCCATTAACTCAGGCAGTTATAAAACAACAATAGCAGTAAGTGCATGCAGAACCCTGCAATGGGAGAGGCTATTTAACTGTTTGTCTTTTATGGCTGTCTGGTGCTTATTCCTGTGATGTTTCTTGTAATGAGACTTATGAATCTTCCCTGTCTGCTTAATTCAGACTCTGAGATGCTTCTTAGTATATTTATGTCTTGGTTAGAAGAATCTTTTTTTTTTTTTCAGATAATTGATTACCTAAAGTCAATTACCTGCTTTTCACCACTGTCCTAGGGTGATTTTATGATGCTTGTACCCCCAGTCCTCTGTTCTGTTTATGCTGGATATTATATATATATTTGTTTTTTTAAATATATGTTATTTCTCCCACATTTGCCCTAAAACAGGACAACCACCATCTTTAAAAGAGTGACAGCCTCTATACCTAGTACTGCTGACCTTGTTTATAACTTTAAACTTTAGTATATAGTTCCAGCTATAGTTGGAAGATTGTTTTCATTTGTTAAACGTTTACCACACTGGAAGCTTATAACAGGCATTAAGAAAAGAAAATCTCCATGCAATAG
Source organism: Vidua chalybeata (assembly GCF_026979565.1). Lineage (NCBI taxonomy): Eukaryota > Metazoa > Chordata > Aves > Passeriformes > Viduidae > Vidua > Vidua chalybeata. The sequence goes on along the minus strand of NC_071531.1, from coordinate 37,355,437 downwards.
CAGGAGAGAAAGTGATGACATTAAAATACATCTAGGTTGGGATAGCTTCCTATCAAAGTCTTCTGCAAAGCTTACTTACAGAATCTTTACATTTACATTTTTACATTTCACTGAGTGGTGCAGACATCTAGACTCTGCCTGTTAGACTCTTCAGCTGAGTTTCAAATGAAACATTGGGGACACAGGTATTGAGCTCAGCTGGGAAAAAAAGCCTGATGTATTACATACATCATGGCTGGGTTCCTGCACAGAATAAGTAATTGGCTGGAGGGATTGGGTTCTGATACGATTTGTCAGAACTCTAATTTTTGTGCAAAGATAAATCCATAGTGCTTTTGCATTTTATGACACAATTCAGACTTCCCAATCCAAATCATGTTTTAGTGTACCCGTCTTAAGTAGCCAAATGTGAGAGTTTTAGCAGAACATAACAAAAGTGCCTAATTACTACACAAATGCATGGAAGATAATACAAAGGTCTTAGGCTTTGTTCTTTTCTGATAGATGTAGGAGGGGAAATCTGCATTTCACATGTTCAGCAAGGCCTGTCTGCTGTGACTCAAACAGCAACAGTCTGCCAAAAGCATAAGGTAGCCTTTTGACTGCCAAACTGTAAGAGTGACTTCTGACATTGATTAAAAAAGCTGAAAGTAGATAATTTCATAACAAATCAAAGAAATGAGTCATGCTACCAGGTATAAAAGTGTAGGTTTTTGAATGATTCTATTAGATTGGAATCCCATAATAAAAGCATATTTTCATGTTCCTCACCAAGGACTGCCTTTGGTCTTTGAGGGCTAACATATGACAGAAATATTTCAGTACCTGTCCTTTTAAAGTTGTGATTTTAATTAGTAGTAAGGCTTAATTGGGATAAGTGGCCAAAAAAATATAGATGTATAAATTTTAGATCAAAGATCTGATTGATTTTAATTCTACAAGGTTAAAGAAAAATAAAATTATTATAGGAATTTTATTTTCTTGGAACCAAAATTGGTTCTTTTAATTTTCATCAGAAGGGGAAACCACTTATACTGTTTCTTCTTTGTTTTTGTGTTGGTTTATGACATTTAACTCCTGACAAGTAGTAGGAAACCAGTCTTTCACCTGCAGTCCCAATGGCCTTTCCCACCACTGTCCAACTCTGGAACCTGGCTGCACCTTTTAAAATTTTTATTTAGATAATTGATAAATTAATTTGATTTTTTTTTTGACTGAAATGGTAATTATAAAATCCTCTAATGGTTCTCTCTGTTGTTTTGAGAGATAAAGGTAGAGCAGAGAAAGCAGAGAATTACAGTAGAATACAATTGATAATAAGTGAACAATGCTCATGAATTAATTCACCTGCTAATGGATGGGACATGGCTTATCAAGGAATAAAGCTGACAGGAGCAGATCAGTAGATTAAAGCATTTGGTGCTGGGGACTTGAAAATTTCCCTACATGTAAACTGGGTATGTTACTTCAGCATGGTTTAGTCTTCCCTCATTTAGGTGTCCCTAACATGTGTACTTTGAAATGCTCTGAAAGATCAGTCATGGGTATGAACCCATACATCCCTGGTAGTGGATCACGTCTGCAAATGTGCAGTGGACTTTTGGCTCAGTTATAAACCATTAAACAAAACAAGTCAGCACACCCCAAAAGCTCTCTGCTAAACAACCTGGCACATAGTAAAGGGGAATTTATTTCAACATTGTTCTTGTGCTCCAGACCAAAACTACAAAGGGGATGCTGCAGCCTTAGGTTATCCATGTCATCTGCACTGGGCTGGCTGGTGGGCTGTGGGCTGTTTGTGGGAGTTATGTTTCCTGCAGGGACATGGCTGGAGGGGATATCCTAGGGGCATTAAAAATATCATTAGATACCTACATTTAAACAGCTGAGTCCCAGCCTGGATAGCTGTGCTGAAGAAGGTGAATTGTGCCTGATGTTCCTGATGTCCTCTGCTGAGAATAAGTTAAGGCTCATGTGAACAGCTCTGAATCAGACAGCCACACTGGGAATGTTGAGGGCCAGGTTTTATAGAGCACATCCTTTAATAAACACAAACCAAAGAATTTGTGGACAAGAAGTGTTACTGAATTCCTGCTTTTAGTTTGTCTAGAAATTTGAGAAAGAACAGAAAGTCAAGTGGCTGGAATTTTTTCAGGTAAGTGCTGACCAGCACTTCTGGGAATGAGAAAAAGATGTAAAGGGGAGGAAATGCAAAAGTAAAGTTGTGTGGTACTGCTATTTTTTGGGTTTTGGTTTAGATTTTTTAAATTTGTTTTTTTGTTTTCTTTCTTTGTTTTGCTCTTTTTCTCTCCATTATTTAACAGCTGTTTTGCCTTGAGTTCAGGCTTTCTTAATGAACACAAACAGATTCATTAAGTGACAAGGTTAGGTAGGCCCCCTTCTCAAAACTGGGCTGATCTCTGTGAACATCACACAGGCAGTTCCTTAGCATCTCTTTTTCTTACTTACAGCAGAGATTTGAACTAAGGACTTCCACAGACCATATTGGGAGCTGCTGATCTCAGACTGTCTTCAGGTGAGCACCTTCGGAGGTCTGAGCTGGGAACCCTATATACCATCTCTTTCTTTGGCACCCTAATGACAAGCTACTATTTTCACATTCTACAGATTCACAGAAAGTTTTGAGTCATGTAGGAATACAATTTTCTCTTTAATATAAAAGAATAATTTCTTCATTAAAACTAACTGGGGTATACCTGAAGCAAAAGCCAGCAAGATTTAACTAATGCTGACTCTAAAGCTTTCTGATTGCCTACATTGAAGTGTGGTGAGGTGTGAGGGAGGGGAATTGGATAATGGCAGTGATTACAAATTTAAGACTTGTTTGACTTGTTTAAGACAAGTTTAACTTCTGCTAGATGCTGTGCAGGGCCATAGTGAGCACTGCTTCCCTCCAATTCTGTGTTTTTTGTTTTTATTTTTTTTTTTGGTAACATTTCTCATCTTCCTTCAATATATGGAATATGCCAGCACTATAGGCACTTCAGAAATGAAGAAAAATAAAAATGCAAAAGAATACCCTTTACATGTATAAATTATATATGAGACACTAGTTCTGAAAAGCCAGTTTAAACCTATTGTCCTCTTCTCAGAGAAGAAATGTTATCTGCATGTCCATCTTCTTGACAGAATTTTAATTTGCTTAGGACATCCATCTTTTTTACAGTGGACAATACCTGTTGGGACTGCATAAGGTTTCTAGGACTTTTAAATTTTTGGCTTTGATAAGACCAATTTCAGATCTTGTTTGGTTATTTACTTTCAGGATACCATTACACACCATTTTAGAGTTATTTGAGATTTAACTTGCTGTGTATAAGATGAAACATGATGATAAAGCATTCAAGAGTGCTGTATAGGTGCAACTTTATCTGGGAGCTCCTGGGTTCTTAGGACTTGGGAAATTTGGGCCACCTGCCTGCATAACAGAAACTTTAGTGACACAGTTTTGAAAATCCAGACAGATGGCTCTCTGGTTGTAGGAGTTGAAAGTACTGAGGATGAAAGTGCCCTGGTTCTGGTATATTGTAGTGCTGAGGATGATTGGACAGGTAAAGCCTCTGTGTGAGTGTCTGTGTCATAGAATTGCTCACAGAAGAGTTAAGTTTGGAAAAGACCTCTAAGAAAATCATCTGTGTCATGGGCTTGTGTAAATGAGAGTATAATTCTTAACTAATGCTTGGAGCTATACAAATAGAATATATGGTAGTACTGAAGTTTCATTATTTAATAGAACCAGAGTAACATTTTGGATTTTCAGTAAGCCCTCTGAGTTAACAACTTATGGTTGATAACACTGAACCTGTGTCCTTTGGGAGCTAGGAGAATCCAGTCTTAGATGCTTGATGTCCTCATGCAACATCATTTAAAATGGGTGATCTCACAAAAGCAATGCAACAGGGTGGGAGTTGTGCACAGCAATTGGTCAAAAATGCCAGGGGATAGATCTGTGACCTGCACCCGCTCCCCTTCACAGTGCCTCCTGAAATACAAGAACTAGAAGAGGATCTGGAGCCCAGGTTCCTTTTTCCCTGAAACCTGTTTGCTCATGACCTCTCTCTATCCTAGTCAGTACTTGATTATGTCACATTTTTTTCTGTGGACTGGCTGAGGGAGTGATGGCCTGGAGCAGCCTGTTGGCTGTGCTCAGAGAATTTTGCAGATGATTTGGCTGGGACCTGGTTGATGCACGCTCGGGTCCCTCTGGGCAGAAACAGCAATTTTAAATCTGCTACCCCCTCAGCTCACATCAGTTTTTTAACCAGTGGGTGAAAGAAATAAAAGCAGAGATGCCAGACACACTTTCTGCATGCTCCTGCACCTTGGCTGTGCTTTCTGCCTTTTGGTAATGTCAGGAGCTGGGGCACAGTCAGGCGTAAATGACAGCTCAGAGAAAGCCTGAGGATCTCACCTGGCATCAGTCTCCTGCAGCAGCAACCTGTTAGTACAGGACCCGCAGCTCTTCTTGAAGCTTGCTAGTGCACATATCTGCTCTGAAAATGCTTGTCAGAATTATTTCCATCAGTTCTGTTCTGGAATTATTTCCTTGAAAATATAATCTGCGTCTGGTTGCTTTCATTTCGGACACAGCTGAATGTCTCTTATTTGGAACATAATATATCAAAAAGGTGTATTGATTTCATCCTTACAAGAAAAGTTATTTATATATGAATATGTAAAAATAAACACATATAAAGCATATATATTTGTATATAAAGTATATACAACAAGAACAATTATTAAATATAGGTGTGGAGGTAGTTTGGGATTTCTGGTGAGAGCGCCTGTGCTATCTGAGAATTTCCATGTAAATGAAGTGACTGCTCTAAAAACTTTCCTAGCCTCCTCCTTCAGTAAATGACTACATACTTAAGCATTTTTTTTTTTCTGCTGCTGAAATAAGTTTAGGCAGTATTAGATTTTTGTGCATCAAGATCATTTCAAGATATTTCAGTAACGTCTGTTTCCTCTTCATGAGGTTTCTGTGATCAGACAAAAACCTGGTGACCTATGGTCAAGTAGCATTAACTAGGAAAAAAGCGACACATAACTTTTAATACTTTATCAGAAATGAGGACATGTAATCTCTAAACTTTGTTTCAGTGTTCTTAGTGATTCTTGTGTGACTCTGTTTGCAAATTTAAATGTATGATTATTTACATACATACTATTCCAGTTCAAAATGTTTGAAACACCTTTGAAGTTCCAGCTTTGAAAAGGTGCTTTTAAAAGGTCCAGGTATTAACTGGAGGAACTTATTCTCCTTGCATTCCGATGCCTGGACTCTTAGACTATGCTTTAGTGGTTTTGAACTCTCATTTTTGAGGTTTGGAAATGCCGTTAAAATGAGAATTAGAATTCTCATGCATGGAAAAAGACATCAAGTTGGGACTTCAATGAAATTAATAAGTTGGTGACAAAACCCAGTTATCTGTTTGCAGTGTTATCTCCGAAAACCTTTCAAATGAGTTTTAAACAAGAGTGCATGGGCACAAAATACTAATGTAGATGTGGCTTTTGCAACAGTCAGGAATATAAAATTGATGAGTGGGACTCATTACAAAAAAATGGGACAGCACCATACCAATGTATTAAAATTTAAAAAATTTATTAACCTTCTTTTAAAGTAGTTCATGTACTTTATATCAAATAACAAAGTTATGGTCCAAGTTTTCATCTGCATCTCTAAATGTGTGGGTTCAGCTTTCCCACAGTTTTTTTTTTTTTTTTCCTTTTTTTTGACCAATGTGACCTGAAGGTATCTTGAAGTAGAAATCCAAATATTCAAAGAAAAAGAGGACTTAAGAGTTCAAAGTAGATCCTTGGAGACTTAGTAATACCATTAGTGGACAAGATGAAATAGAAAAGCAAGTCCAATTTAAGCACGCAGCCTGCTGGAGTCCATTTACATTATAAAATATTTCTCAGAAGTACATATTTTTTTAAATAGGAAAAAAATCCTCTACAGTAAATGAAAGCAAAAAGTCTCAATTTTTTAGGTCACTCAAGAATATAGTCAGGGAAAAAAAAAGGAAAACTTCAGGTTTAGTACCAGCATCTGAACCAATGCCTTTATTTTTCCTCTCTTGAGAACAGCTGCTATTTCTGTAGCTTTTATGTGGAGGAAAACTTCTGTCAGATGGCCACTTTATGCATCTAACATGTGTGTTCCCTGGAGGAGATGTCTTGCCCTGGTCCCTTTATAGGGACAGAGGTACAAGGCCAGGCACGGGTGATGCTTTCTGAGGGAAGTACATTCTGCAGTGATGATGGTGGACCAGACTGTGCTCTGACCAAGACAATAATGAGCTCACTAAAGTAATTCACAAATCTCACAGCTCAAAGCTTTCTTTGGCTGAGTTTCTGTGTGTGTTATTTGTTAGCTACACATTGACCTCGAAATTTGATATATGCTGAGCATGTGAGGCAGATAGACCTTTATCTCTTTAACTTGCTTTATCTTTGGGATCTAACTCCTCCTTTGATCACTAGCAAGAATGAAGAATACTTCTCATTAGTTTTATAGATTTTTAGAAAGAAATCTTTTAAAAGCAGTCTCTGAAGTAAGAGGTAGATAATGTTTATACATGCTTCAGGGACAAAATGTTTCTGTCTGCATGAGAGCACCTATGTTCAATTAAGCCTGGGTATGACAAGAGACCACGGCATGCCAAATAAGAGACTTGCTAGCAACAGCATTATGTGGAAATTGAGGAATATTTATTTAACTGAAAGATAAAATACTCTTTCGTAAAGAAGCCTCCTTTCTTCACATCCACCATGTCATCAGCAGTTCTTATACAATATTAATTGTCTCCTGATTCTGTGATAGAGTGAAAGAGTAGTCTGAAGGCCTTCTTTTCTTTTCAGAGCTGCTTGCACTTGTGTTATCAGCACTGAACACACCTGAGCAAATGGGGCTCACTAAGATGTTTGATAGGCAGAACTTTCCAGGAATCCAATGGTCCTACTGTTGCCCTCTGTGAGTGCCCTTGGTGGGACAACAGTGACAAAGACACACAGACAATGATTGATGCCTCATCCCCTGAGCCCTTTTTCCCTCTGAAGTTCCCCGTTGTCTCTGGCCTGGGATATTTTTGCACAGAGAAGAGAGTGGGGGCAAGATAGGAAGGAATTACTTTACATCTGAATGAGAAGTTTCCCCTTTCCGGCTCCCAGAACTGAGACCCTCCCTGAGTAGCTGCAGCTCCTCACACATTTAACTGCTTGCTGGCCAGGCAGCTGTCTGAGCTGGAGGCTGGCTGGTCTCCGCTACAAGCTTTTCAGTTCATTACTGCAAACTACATAAGGTGGACAGTTTAAGCCTTGGGTTTTGTCAGTTTAATGAGAAACCTGGTATGCTGTCTTGTCCTTTACCTTATTTTTTTGAAATTTTTTATTTACTCTTTTTGCATGGGAGGGGTATCTCTGGCACTGGCAACAATGTGCTGTAAGCACAGTGGGTAAGATCCAGCTAGAGCTGAGGAGTTACCAATGAAAATATTGGTGAAGTTGAACTGACCAGGAGAAGATAATTACAGAGGGGTTTTCTCAAGAGATGTGGAAGCTTTCCTTTTTAGGCTTGAAGGAGAGCATAAAGAGTAAGCAAGATAAATAAACTGATAATGCCCAGGATTTCCTTTTGTAAATACTTTTTACCCTACACAAGTAACAGCAAACATTTTTAAAATAAAATAATCTGATTCAGTTAGTTATTTCTTCTGGCTTGAGACTTCCTTCTCCAGTGCAGACACTTTAGTATGAACAGCCAGTTCATACCACATTCATTGATTCTTCAACTTAAATCGGTATGTCTATCCATGCTGTCATTATTCAGGAATATGTCTCCAGGGAGAGTAATTTTTACCTCAGGTTAAAGAATGGAGTATATTGAAAAGCTCCCTATTAGCTTGTCATTATCCATACCTTCTGATGCTTAGTGCTTGCTCATGTTTTACTCAGACCCCTGAAGCCCCTTTGTTTTTCTGATTTCAGCAGTAACACTAGATCTTTTTACAAAGTTCAGACTTGCAGGTCTGTTAATTTTTCCAAATTGCTGTTAAACTTTCAGAACTGTGATGGCCTTGTGCCTTCAACCTAGCCTGATTAGCTTACAAGAAATTAAAGAAATAGACTTTAAATTCCTCAGAAAGTTACATGGAGCGTATGGAAGGGCAATAACTGAGGAGAGCTGTTAATGATCTGTTACCCTGTTCAGCTCAAACCATGGGTGTGCTCAGCCTTTACCTGTGTGAGAAACTACTTAGACCAAAGCTGTGCAAGGAACTTATATGGAGAGTGGAAATATTCACAAACTAGGGGAAGAAAATAAAAAGCATTTGTTAATATATTGGCACCGTCAACCTTAGGAGACTCAGACTTAATCTGCTAAATTGTAGGTAAGGATAAGTAAACAGCATTCCCATAGGTAATTATCCATTACCTATTTTGAAACTTGGCAATACAGTACTTAATTACTTCTAGGGCAGGGCAAGATCACTTATTTCGCTTTCGAATATATATTTATTATTATTGGCCCCTGTAATCACTGTAAGTGACACAAATGTCCTGATTAAATGATGTTTGAATTAAGCACCATGACGTCTGCAACAGCCCATCAAACCTAAAGGTGCAGCTGATTACCAGGAATAGTTTGACATTTAGTTTTCACATTGAGCAATACTGGACAGCAAGAAATGGAAATCAAACAACACAGTGAAAGAGACACTGTTCAATCTCAAGGCCTCCTGACTGCCCCAGGAGGCTTAGACCTTGTGGGGGCACATGTGGTAGGACTCTATATGTATCCAGATGAACACTTCTAACATGTAGAAATTCCAGGTTTTCGTTTACCAACATTGAGTCTGTTGGTAAAATGTGTTGGCCAAACGTCCATAGGTATAACTTGCAGATTACATTGCAGTCTTTAATGGCAGGTTCAATAATATTTTGTTAAATCCGCATGGTGGTTGTACATTTTCTGTGACTGGGATAACTAGGCTGTAAGTCTGGACCACTTGAACATATTACATTCATATCTTGTGGTAAGAGACATGTGACACCAAAAGCAGCCAACTGGTCTTGTGATAAAATTTAGAAAGTTGTCAGCTGTAGGAAGGAAGACATCCTAAGCAAATGCTTAGGCTGAAAAAGATAAACACTTTAGCAGCCTTCTTTTACACTTGTCATAAAAAGGTAATGGCAACATTATCTAGTAGTTTATCTTGTTCAAGTAGCTTCTTTCAATCTCCAAAGCAGTTCACCGACCCAATGTCAGACTGAAACCACTGCTCTGTGGCAAAGTCATCTGTGTCTCAAAGCACTTTACCTCCTGAGAGAATCACAAATCCACATTTTTGCAACTGTGGATGATGATCAGGAAACCAATTAGTTCAAGATAACTACTTTACAAGGAAATGGAATTTGTAGAAATAGAAAATGTAAAAGCTTGGCTAGGGCTTTTTTCATCTTGGATTATGTGGGCACCAGAGGCAGTGTGAAGGCGTTGTGTGACCGGTGTCACCGAGTTGTGGAGGAGGAGAAGGAAACTAAGGAGATCTTATCTGGAGGCTATTTGTTGCATCTTGTATACTGACATAGATAAGCTAGTAGCTCTTGGTTTTTGTGGTCTGTCCAAGTGGGTGTTTGTCCTTTTTATTTTTTATTACTTTTGTCCCATTGATGTTATTTATGAACCTAATAGTCAGTTAGTTCTAAGCACTTAAAAGTTATTTTTAAACTGTGTGGGGTGCTGTTTTCTGTCTAACTTCTAGCCTAGATACTTTCCCTTCCCATCTGGTACAGCAAGAAGAGTCTGCCTGTTCACCAGAGACTTCTAAATCATTGTCTCAAAATTTTAGTTCAGGAAATGAAATGAGTAAAAGTGAATTTAACTGATCATGCCTTTTGGTTGTTAAAAAACCTAAACCTTTTGTCTTGTGAGAAAAGATGGTTTTCTGGAAAATTAGGGATACTGACCTTTTGGAACTTCTCATCCCAGTACTCCACCTCCACACTCCTCCAAGGTGTTCAGCAGTGCATGAAAGTGACACCTCCCAAGGGCACAAACAAGAACCCTCTCATCACCAGTGCTATACAGCTTTGCAGAAGCTAGTTGGTTTTTTGTGTCACTTCTAATACCAAATCAACATTTTGTTATGGAGGTAAAACTGTAATACTGTCTTGAATCCAAATAAAAAATATCACTCTCTTCTGAAATTTTCCCACACTGTATTACTGCTCTCTACAGTTCTATCCCTTTGTCTTACATCCTGGTGAAATTTAAAGTGTTAGAAAAACATGCTTATACTATGGACTCTGAGATGAAAGAGGGATTCCTGGAGAATGTGTTTCCATTTAATTTCTGGCATCAGTTTCTGCATACGATAATTTTGATTCCAAGTGCTATGAAAAAAGTTTCAGGGAAATTATTCAATCTGGTTTTCAATTTTTGAACTCCATTATTTCTGCAACATTATGCTAATTTTGTAAATATTTGCTTGTGGCCAAATCTGCATAGTGACTGGACACTTCATCTTGACTTTTGTTATGGTGTGAATTATGTTACTGATTTTTAATTTTTTCTTCTGTATAGATTAGGAATGTCTAACTGTAAAAAATATTCCATTGATATTTTCTGTTCTTACAGTTCTTATTACTGAAGAATTAACCTCATAGTCCTACACATTTACACTTGACTGCTCTCCTTATATAAAATGACTGAATTTAAGAGCTGAAGGACACATGAAAGGCAACTTAGTTTTATGGAAGGTAGAAGTTTTACTTTTTTGGTTTCTATTCTATTATCCAACAATATGTTAAAAGACTGTCAAACAGCTGCCAGTCATAACAAATAAAGAAAGCAATATTGCTCTCAGAGGTATCAATTATGGAATAGATAACCAGTTGGAAAAAAAATCCATTTATTTGCAAGAGAAATCAAAAGCATAAAGCAACCTGGCAAATAACAATTTAGGTCTATTAACAATTCTGTCTGGCTCCATGAAGTATCATAATTTTGGTAATGATGACAAAAAGAAAAACTAATGCAAATTTATGTCAAGTGCTCTCTTGAATTGCTGAATTGCTTTGTCCTTCTCAAAAACATAAGCCTAAGACGTTGCACGCGTATAAAATTTTGAAACAATCAATCATGGAAACAACATCTGATTGCAGAAAACATGATTTCAAAATCAATTTGTCATGCTCCTATATGGATTTAGTGCCTTCCTTGTTTTGACATTTCTCATTTGCTAAATGCAGGAGTGCTACTGTAATTTCTCTATGTTGTGTTACAAATTAGAAGACTGGAATGCAAAACTTTCTTCTTTGTTTTTGAATTTGTCTTGGTCATGGAATTATTTGGCTACTTTTATTTTTGTTCCACTTCCTTATAGATTTCTTTTGTAGTGCCTTTGAATTAGGCTGTCTGATTTCCATGTGAAAATAATTTGTGACATCCCATCACAGAAAATCCTTGGCAACATGATCAGTTTTTAAGACCTGCTTGCTGAGAAGAAATAAATGGATGTTCCTTCTATTGTTAAATTTGACAAAGGAGAGAACTGGATTTTGCTGCAGCTCTGTTCAGTTACTACACTTAAAGACATGGTGGTTTATGCCCCTTTTTAAAAATACTTATTTGGTGAAAATTGCTTTATAACACAAATGTGTACAGTGAACTGGATGCATGTTGTTTCGTACAAGTTATGTAGTATTGCACAGGCCAGTGGTTACCACGTTCCTGGACAGATTCAGCTTTTATTTACTAATCAGCACAGAGATTTCCTACAGAAACTTGAAACAGTGAAAAATACCAATGTTGAAACTGTCTGGTTGATGATACAGCTTAAGTCTCTAAATTTTTCTAACATTGATGCAAGAAACAGAGACCTTTAAATTTTCCTTTTCTTCAAAAGTGTGTGGATATTGTCTGCTCCAACAGTTTTTGATATGAGTTAAAATACATATATTTCAGCCTAGAAAGTTGTTTAATGCCTGTGACATTGCAATGCCTATATTGAAATAGTAATTTTACTTCCCATCAGCCATGAGGTGTATCTGGCATTATTTCAGAGTTACCATTGGAGCCACATTCTTGAGAAGGGTTTGCTAAAGACTGTTTAAATTTGGCACAGAAATACCCTAAATCTCTGAATTTTTTTCTCACAGATTTCTGGGTTGGTTTTGGTTTGTTTCGGCTTTTTAAATAGAAGTTTTCATGCTGAGAAGTCCTTATTATTGTTGTTATTTATTGTAATTTAGAAATGCCCCAAATTAATGCTCTCCTTTCCAGGTATCCTGTCAGGAATTTTGGGCTATCACTGTATGCTGATAAAACTTTTAAAACCCTCTCTCTGTGGAGGGGTGAGATAGGATTGAGAAACACTTCCACCTGCAGTCTCTACTTGTCTTTCTGCTCTCATTCAGCTCAATAGCACAGAGGCTTTCAGGATTCCTTCCAGCTAACACAGGGGAGGGGTGCTGAGGGAGCATATGCTTGGGAAATTAATAAGGATGGGTTTAGTTTTATTTTGGGTAACTTTTGCTTAGCTGCCCAAATGAATCAACTAAATTTCTGAGTGAAGTAAAACTCCAAGCAGTCTGTTTTGGACTCAGTCCCAGGCAGACCTATTCAGCCATCCACTTAATTGCTAGTGCATCTTCATTTATGTACCTCTATTGATTTTAATCTCCGATGATTTATACAGTACTATAAGCAGGTAACAAGCCAAAGCAATGATATTTCACTGGAGATGAAGATGCCTATAAACTATTTTAATTTATCCAAAATCTGCTCATATGTACAAGGCTTCTCCGGTTGTACTTGTGTGTTTAAAGTTTTTACTTATGACTACTCAGCTAAACTTTTGTTCTTTTTGTCACTACAGATTTAAAGATTATTTTCCTGTATTTTGAAAGTAAAGTACATTTCCATTTGACTTTCAGCTACCTCATGGCTTGCTGCCAGATTTCCCTGATATTTGTTTTTCTTCTAACTGCTTGTTATTGTTAAACTTGCTCTTGAATGTATGTAGAATTCATTTGTCCTGAATTCATATACAGCGTGATTAGGACCTTAACATAGTTGTGAGTGATGAGCCATCACTAGCTTAACTCATAAACACAAACAAAAATTAAGTAATTTCAGAGTAAGATCCAGCTCATCTCTTTAGATCTTTAGCTCAGGATGAAACAAGTCCTAGAGAGTGCTTTTGCCTGAAAAAGGGTTTATTTGCTCCTGAGATCTCTCTGTAACAGAGTTAAGACAGAGAATGCTCTTGGAAAGCCACAGCTGCTGTCTCCTTGACTCTGCTGCCTGAATGCGCTGCAGCAGGATTAGACCTGAACTCAAATGTTCCTATATGTCTCTAGTCTCTAGCTCTCTTCAAATAGTTATTTAAAACAGCTTTTAAATGCCTGAAATGGTACTTGTGCTTGAATATTAAAATAAGTAACACTGCTATCAAAACAAAGGAGATTAACATTGCAGTTGTCTGTCCTAGAGGCGTCTAAGCAGTCCATTAACACAATACTTTGTGTTTTGTGACTTTGTTGCAGAGTACTATGTAATCGAAAAGTGCATATGAAAGAAGTCATCCTTGTTAAATGTATCCCATCTTATTTTAATTTTCCACTTCAAATCACAATTAATATGTATTATTCACACCTTTTCATTTCTATGGTTGTAGTATATTAAAGTAGAACAGATGCTTTGTGCAGGCTGACCGAGGCACAGAAACAGACTATTGTTATTCATGTTTCCTAGCTTTCCTTCACTGTGAGCAAGAGAAGTATAACAGAAGGGACTCTCACCTACTGAAAGCAAAGTACTTGAGCACTTTTAGGAGATGGTTCACAGCAAGGTTTTTACCACTTCTTTTTGCACTTACCACATGCATCATGTCAGACTGCTCATTCCAGGCAGTGGGAAGAGGAGACAGTGGATTCAGATCATAAGCCCCTAAGGAAAGGAAGGTCTCCTTCTAGATAACTTAGGCTAGAGATTTGTGCTTAGTTACCGGTATTCTATCTGTAACTGCACTGATTACAGCCTACCAAAATGAAGCCTGGGATGAATGTAGGCCTAATTTGCACCCAACAAAGACCTTTGTAATAGAACTCATTTGGGATAGAGTTCATAACTTTAACTTATCTTACTTATGTAAAAGTCATTAGGAACTTAAATAAATAAGGTAATTTTTAAAAGCAAGAATTATATGAATTATAATATTTTGGCGGAGAAAAGAATCAGCATCACTTTTGTCTGTAGCTGCTCTCTGGTTTTGTGGGCTAGTCCATACCACAGCTCAGCATCTGGGGAATGGCAAAGCTTGGCAAAAAAACTGATATGACTCACTTGTACAAAATCAGCCTGTGGTCTTGGTTAGAGTTAGCTCTAGAATGAATTAATTCATGTGAAGTATATGTATATATATATACATTTATATATACATACATATATATATATATATGTATATTATGCATTCAGACAATTCAAGTCCACAGAATCTATCTGCACAGAATAAAGCATATTCAAAGCTGGGCAACATTATTCACAGAAGCACAGTAATACAATTTCTCCAATAAACCGTGGATGAGCACAAACAAACATTTCTCTAACAATGCTGAAGAAAAATGAGAAGCTATCCAAGAAATACTATAGGTCTACATAAAATACCAAACCCATTTAACACTCAGCCTGAAAGCATTAGTATTTTTTTTCAGAATTGTAGATAATGTAAAGTATCACACTGAATCTGTGGTGGAAGTAAAAATATGCTACAGTAAAGGTAGAAAAAGAGAAGAGTTAGAAAAATATAAAACATGCAAAGGCTCCATTCTTAATCTGAATTGCAAATTGAATTATGCAAACCAAAATTACTCCTAACTCTCTATTAGCTCAATGAAGGTCATCTTATGGAATAGCTATATTAAATTGAAAGTCATGATCATAAATCTTTGTTGTCAAAATGTACATATGGTCCACTGTGAAAATCAGATAAGTTACATTGAAATGTGTTGTGTAGACAATATATTATCTCCTTGGGTTTAAAAAGTAATAGGCTTCTGTTATCTCTGATGGACAAGAATCATCTTTAAGAGACATAAATGTGGCTGAAAAGTCACAGAAGGGTTTTTGGGACAAGGAAGGAAGGGAGAGAGGGAGCAAGGGAGGGAGGGAGCAAAGGAGGAAGGAAGGAAGGAAGGAAGGAAGGAAGGAAGGAAGGAAGGAAGGAAGGAAGGAAGGAAGGAAGGAAGGAAGGAAGGAAGGAAGGAAGGAAGGAAGGAAGGAAGGAAGGAAGGAAGGAAGGAAGGAAGGAAGGAAGGAAGGAAGGAAGGAAGGAAGGAAGGAAGGAAGGAAGGAAGGAAGGAAGGAAGGAAGGAAGGAAGGAAGGAAGGAAGGAAGGAAGGAAGGAAGGAAGGAAGGAAGGAAGGAAGGAAGGAAGGAAGGAAGGAAGGAAGGAAGGAAGGAAGGAAGGAAGGAACATTTCAGAAGTTATGGTTTCAAGACAAACTGGAATAAAGGTATTTCAGAAAAAAATGCAGATAGTGATATAAATATATATAAAAATGCAGATTGTGATAGTGATATATTCCCATATGATACTGTTCTTTTGTTCACCTGTTTAACACTGCAGTAGGGCTTTTGGCTTTGCCCGTAATACCTTTTGCTGTTCCATATACTATATATAGCTTTTTTCTTGCAATGATAAATGTCTTTTTGAAAGTACTCAAAATATTTCAACTGGCAATTAATTGTAGAAGTCACTCTCACTTTCTAAAGTTCGTTTACTGCTAGAAGAGAAATACAGCTAGTTCTCATATTCCAGATGAAGATATTGTAAATGTAAATGAAGAATAGCAACTTCCTAATTAGCGCCATTTAGTTTAAACACCTGAAATTTTGTGATCCTCCTCCAGCTGCTTTCCAGACCTTTCCAGACCTATGTTGAAGAAGTTTTTCAATTTTCTTAGCTTACCTGTCGGGCTAAACTCCCCTTTATCCTCTGGAAAGGGAAAGGTTACTCAGTGTATGGTATGAATCACCATGAGATGTGAATGCCTCTCTGGACTGACTGAAGTGAATGCTGACTGCTAGTCTGTGATTAGATTTCAAACTGCCTCTCTAAACAGAATACATTTTTATCTAAGAATATACTTAATGGCTTTGTTGAACTGATTTAAGTGATACATTTGAACACAAGTTATTCTTTCCTTGTTATTTTTTAAACTTGGGTATAAATTTTCAAAAAAGAAAATAAAAGAAAGCCAGTCTCATGGTCTATATTAAAATGAAATTCTTCATAGAATAAAACAGGAAAGCTGTTATTAATGTTTTCCCAAGCACTGTGGCTCAATGAAACACAACTTACTGACTTAATGCAATCCATAAGGCTTTCCATGAGCTCTTGAGCACATAATTCACCAGATCACTGCTGAAATCCCTATCTACCAACTTGACCTCATTATTTTGGACAGCACTGAGATTTCTCAGTCATTCCTGATGCTTCATAACATTAACACTATCATTTTTTTGATGAGAAACAGCTTGCAAAATACTTATTTTTATTTGCCTGCTGGTGTATTGCTGCTTGAAATTACACCATATAACTAATTATAGCCTTAACAGAGGTACTAAGTAATTTTAAGAGTGGTATAAAAAACACCCCCATGCCATCTTTCAATTTTGCACCTAGCCTATCAATAAAAGAACTGGAGTCTGACTATTGTAGTGTTGCTATTTTTAGCTTATGCTTAGTTCTGGTGTCCTCTGAGTGTGCTTTACAACATGTAATATAGCGAAGTCCTGGCCTGCTTTAGGGCTCAAGTGCAATGCAAACAAATACACACAGACTGTCTGTACAGCTAGTGTTAAGACTGTCCCTTCCTCTAGTCAAAGAAATTATTCTGAGGCTTGCAGAGAAAACCCACTCCAACCATCTCTGTGTGGGTATTTACACCACACTCATGGCTCTGGAAGTGGAGTGCACAGTGAAAGGAGAATGCACTCATTAGTGTCTAATGCATTGTTCAAGGTTATACACAGGATATAGAAGTTTAATGAGAACTTAATGGGACTTCTACTAGTACTGATTAGGTGTATCTATCATTTTGAGGATGCGAGTAAAACTGCTTAACACTGTAAAGTTAAGGAAAAATGAATGCCCGGTATGTCACACCCTTCTGCCATTAATCACGTTCATTAGCTGCATTCCAGAGACAAGATTCTGACCCATTACCAGTGCAATACTGGGAGGGCCACTACCAGTGGCCTGCTGATTTGAACAGTGATTTATCACATTAACTGCTATGACTGTTTTTGTTCTTTTTGTCATATATGGCTTGTAGATTAACCTAACTATGACAAAAGAGAGAGTCCAGGACTTCACTGTAAATTTATCACCCATGGTGCTTTGCTGAATACCTAATTCCAGAGGGAGAGAGGCAGAGAGGCTGAGATGACAGCTGGCGGGGGCGGGGGGAAGCAGCACCTTGCTGTTTTGTTTCAGAGGGCCTGGGAAAGGTGGCTGCCCCAGCAGAAGATCTATATCTGTAGGAGCCTGTCAACTACTACATCCCAAAATGGAATTTTGTCAAATCCTATTTTTTTAGTCTCTTTTTATTACCTAAGTGTTATCTTTTAGCTCAGGGTGCACCCAGGAAGACAAGACCAGTTATCCCTGCTTTTACAATGGACTTTGTAAATGTAGGTATTTTTGATCTGCTTTGCATCAAGCAGATTTTGTCCAGCATCTTTTCAGCATTTTTCTTGGTCATGGGGAACCCTATCTCTAGTAAGGAAAATAACACATTAATGCTTGGGAGCTTGAGGTGGGAGAAGTAATTCCAGAGTATTGCTACTTTGACAAAACTTGCAAACTGCTTGTTGTGGTGGAAGAGGAGCATTGAATTGTGGATGCTCTGCAGGAAATGTCTCCCAAAGGACACCTAATCTTTCTCAGGTACTTTTACCCTGTGTTGAGGCATTGATTGTAACCATGAAATGGCCTTTTTTCTTTTGATTCTTTTCCCCGTGCAAGAATATATTTTTAGTTTTGATTTTTTTTTTATTAGAGAAGGAAAACCCTCTGAATGTACATGCCTCACAAGAATATAGAGAAACATTCTAACTGTAGCTAATGAGGTTAATATATTTTAAACTAAATTATGAGTACAAAAGGACTGTACATTTTGGTAGAAAAAAAAAAAAAAAGAGAAAAAAGAGAATAAGAAGGAAGGGAAGATGTAACCCATCCTGTTCTTGCTCAAAATGCACTTATAGGATTTCTGTTGCTCTGTTCTGTGACTCCTTCATAAGTCTTCCAGATTTAAGTCTGGAAAGCTTTGTTTACAGAGGACGAGAGTGCTTGAATATTGAATCTAAAAGATGTTTCATGTTTGATTGTAGCTCATTCATTCCTAGCTCATATATAACTTTTTTAGTCACTTGCTGAAGGCAGTTTCATAATTGTTCCTAGATTTTGTTGAATTAAATTAGCAAACTATGTAATTTTATATAATTGACATAGATTTGCATGAAACATGATTTTTATACTGGAAATTCTATGAATCACTGTAACTGCTTGATTAAGGTAGATTAATTAATCACAATCTACATTCTTAACAGTAAGTATAGAACAATGAATGATGAGCTCATTATATTACAGTATTAATATTTATTTTTTTATTAATGTCTTGCTGGCTTCATTTGACTCTAGTATTTGGTGTGGACCAGAGGCAAGCTTTTCTATAAGAAGCTGTTTGAGTGATGCAGATATTGTCCCTCTTACTGATGCAGAAGCATTGCTAAACAGAGGCAACCTTGACCCTATTTATCCTAATAGCTGTCCTACCATAAAAGTTTTTAAAGGTTGTTTATCTTATCTCTTAGAATTTTAGGGAATTTTTTTCCTGTGGAGTGTGGATAGTTATGGTTACCTAAGTGATCGCTATTTAAAGAGATTTTGCAGGTACAATAATTGTCTTAAATCATAGCTATGTGAACTTGCTTTTTCTCCTTCATATTCTGTCCTGCCTAAAAGTTGATTTTTAAGTTTGATCAAATTTCTTCAAGGACTTTTAGGAGTGAACTTGATAAAGCAATTAAGGCCTTTCAAAATACATATGAATATAAGTATACTTAATGTTTCTATGCGATTCCACTTTTAGAAAAGTTCTAAAGTTATAAGATTCTGGAAGGCTACAGAAACTTTTAAACCACAGGGAGGATTTGTGCTCATATAACTGTATTTTTATGCTTGGATTTTGTATCCTT
The DNA here is from genome assembly GCF_026979565.1 of Vidua chalybeata. NCBI lineage: Eukaryota > Metazoa > Chordata > Aves > Passeriformes > Viduidae > Vidua > Vidua chalybeata. Next base: position 37,336,137 of record NC_071531.1, on the reverse strand, counting down.
AAGGAAGAGAAGTCATTAATCTTTAGTTTTGGATCACCCACTGTCTGTTGAATTTTATTTCTCTCTGCTTGTTTTCTGTGTCCTCATAATTAGATCACATACATTCAGATTTTGTTAGTTTTCATATGCAGCCTGGAGGACATTCTAACCTAATCAGGTGTCTGCATTAGCTTTTCCTTTTCTCAGGTGCTTCAGGCAGCCCTGAACACTTGGGTGTGGAGGATTTGAGCATTATGTGCTACAGAAATGGTGCCTGCCATCTGAAAGCCTTTGCTTTGCTTCAGGTTCAATTCTGCCTTCTCAGAGACCCTGGTAGGCTAAGTGTCTCATTTCCAGAAGCCTCAGCCTCACAAGCACTTTGCTGTAGTGGTTCTTACTGAGTGCCTTCTCTCATGCTTTTAAAGGCTTAAAAATACCCTAATGCTTTTTTTTTTTTTTTTTTTTTTTTTTTTTTTTTTTTTCCCATTTTTCATTTTGGAGTGGTTTCAATTTTCTCTCTTATAGATGACTTCTAAGTCTTGGAGCTTGCACTGTTTGCCCCAGCCTCTACCTGCAGAATTAAAACGGGATTCCTCTGCCAGTAAAGCACATCTCCCTCCTTTTGTGCTTGAACTACCTGCCTTTGGGCTTCTTGACCTACCTGTCAAGCTTTTAAGTGGATATACACACACATCAAAATTAATCCTCAGCAAGTTTAGCTGTTTGTGTTTTAAAGAGATGGGGACACCTCCAGCAGAAGTGTAATCTTAGTGCAGCAGTAGCCAGTAGACTCCTGAACAAATGGCAGCTATATTTGTCATGCTTGAAAGTACTCTTCCTCTTGATGCACAGCATGTTCTCTCATGCTCTCAGAAGCGCAAGGTGAAGTTTGGATGCAGCTGTCACAGTGTGATTTGCTTCAGGCTTTTTGCCTCAAACTTTACTTCTGTGTTGATATGTCCATAGCCTCTGTGGTTTCAAAGCCCCAGCTGTACTGACTGGCTTCTTTCTCCTGCTCCTGGGGAAAATGTTGCTGTTCCAAGTGCCCTACCTATGGGCAAAGTTGTCTGGACTTACCATCCTCTTATTCTTATGCTTACACTTATGCTTATCCTTATTTTTCTATTAGTAGACTGTGTTTTCTTATAACCAATAACCAACCAGGTTTAGTGATCCTATCTTGGCTCAATCTGAGGACATAATTAATTTCAAAAGTGCTCAGTGAAACAAAAATTTCCAGAATGTCGACTCTTTGGAACATAAATGGACCTCCTGTGCTGCTGCAATCATAAAGGTCTCTTAAATTACTAATATTTTCTTGTTGGTAGGCAAAACAAAGACAAAATATCCAGGGCATAGAAAATCTGAATGGACATCTGGAAGAGACCAACTTACACCATGGATGCTAGAGAGAACTTAAAATAACTGTATTTTCAACTTCAGTGCATCACTTGGGTGTCTGGAGTTGGATGGAATGACTCCAAGTCACAGGCTGCCAAAATTTTAAGAGGGCTCTTTAAAAGCCCGAGACTTCCATCTACTAAAACAGGCTCCAAGGCTGGATATGTAAAATTAGATGGATAGACCTTGACATAATTTTATTAAAACATATTTAACATTAATTTTTAGATGAGTGTGTTAGAGTATCCTATCTGTAATGTTTGGGGCTTAATGGCTTTTATGGCTTTAAAAAGGCTTAATAGTTCCATTAGGCTTTCATTAGCGGTGCCGGAGAAAACAGGAAGATGCACATGCAGAAAGGCAGTGATTTGTTTTGTTAATTTTTGTTTTGTTGTGGATGAAAGTGTTTGTAAACTCTGGCCATGAAATTGTGTGGCTGTTAAAAGGCAGATTTCTCCTGATGTTCTTTGATTCTTGTAGAAATGGGTTCAGAATTTAAGTTTAATATTTTTTAAGATTAATTTTGTAAGATAATTTGTAAAATAAAGCAACTGTGTTCCCTGTCAACTCTTGTCTTAACTGGAGTTCAGTGCTGTTCACCTATGCTCTTCATAAGTTTGCCTGTATGCTCTGTTTACATTAGTGCTTTTTATTTTACTACTTGCTTATGCACAGCAGGAGACCTGTAAAAGTTTCTTGATGTACCTGCAGGGGAATAGGGTATATAAGATACGCAAAGTGGTTTCCACAATAAAACAAAACAAAACAAAACAAAACAAAACAAACAAAAAACCAAACAAAAACCAAAAAACAACAGCAACAAAAAAAAAAACCAAACAAACAAAGAAAAACCAAACCAAAGCTTTAAAACCTATAAAATAGTATATTTGTATTAAAATGAACACTGAAACACTGAATTTTAATTTCATAACTGTGACAACCATTTTCTAGGAAATAAAGACAAGGAAGACAAACTGGAGTTTCAAATCATACCTGTAAAGATGGGATCTTTTTATGCCACTGTTTTTTGTGCCCATAATGAGAGAAAGCTCCATGTGCAAATTCTGTCAGATTCTCCATAGGATCTGTTTTTGACTGTGGTGGAAGGCCAAGAGTTTGGACCATTTGAAGTCAATTTTGATTACAGTTTACTTTGTTATTGGAAAGTACAGTGTTAATGAGACTGGCAGATGCATGGAAAATGTACAATTTTCCATACACAAAACCGAAAGATTTGGGAAAATTTCTTAATTATATCTTACCTACCTTTTATGTTGTCCTTAAGGTTTTGATCACAACTTCTGATGTGTTTTTAATGGCTCTCTTTCCTACCTAAATAGAAAAATCGTGTTCAAACTAAACCTAGTGTGTGCTACTGCATAGTAATTTTAACTGCTTTCTTGCTGCTGAAGAAATTACAGATTTTTGACTTTTATTTTTTTCTCCTGGAGATCAGTGCAGCATTCATCTTAATATCTTATGGGTACAGAAGAGTGTTCCAGTAGACAGCAGGACATCAATTACAGATGTGAAGCATGCTCACAGGCATATGGGTCTTATGTTAGCAGCCTGTTCAAAGAATTAAGAAGTGAGGATCCAAGACAGCCCAGATGTTACAAATTTCTATCAGCGGCCACTGCAGCATGAAATCTCATGTGATTTTCACTTCTTGCAATCCTTCAAGGTGAGTTATATAACAAACCTCATAAATTATTATTATCAGGACAGGTTTAATGAGTGATTATCAGGGAAATGGAAGGATTAATTAACTTCAAATGTTCTTTCAGAGTAGCAAATATTATGTGAAAAGAAGGTCTTGGCTACTAAGCAAGTGGTCATCCTACTGCTCCAATGACCTAAGTGGGTTTTTCAGTCCTCACTGAAGGAACAGAATCACTAAAGCAATTTATAACTCTTGGGCAAAAAATGGGCCTTACGCATCTTACTCTTAAATTTTTAACTTTATTTTGCCTAAAGACAGTTGTTAAAACTGATCTTCAGAATCCACATGAATAACCTGAAGTCTTTTCTTTCTGAACTGAAACAATGTGGGAGAACATTGAGTCCCTAATTCTCTATTTCTAATTCAGAAATGTTAGCACTTTCATGAAAAACACTTTTGAAGGTCTGTGGAGGCATTTGAATAATATACATTAACATAACTCTTTCCCATCAACAATTTTCTTGGCTGGGAGAATATTTTTTTCTTCCCTCTTATGAAGTCTGAAAACCATGATGGAACAGAATGGATATGGATGCTTAATAAAGGTGACTCTACTCATTGATACTCTAAAGAGTGTTTTTATTAAAAGGCCAATCACAAACGTCAAACAAATAAAATGGAAATTAGAGTTAAAACTGTATATTCTGTTTTTTAATTTATCTCTATTGCAATGTCAGATTGAGAAAAAAAAAGCCTGAAAGATCTAGGAGAAAATGTATTTGGTTCATGGCTTTTAAAGTGTAAGAGAATAAGGAACTAGAAATTCAAGAGAGATTGCTCTTAATATCTTGCAGTTCACAGCTGTAGCAGTAAGAGGTAGAACAGGTATTCTTGTAGAGTAAAGCCATGGTGCTGTGGTTGATTTTTCATTACAACATACACACACCAGACTACTAGATGCTGCAAAAAATATGAACACCAAAGTCATGGCAGAAACCTTTGAGGATATTAACAAATGCTTATAATTAAAATATACTTTTAGAGTCCATGATAAACAACCTTTGGAATATTTCTTTGGACTAAATACCACCTGTGATACTCTTCTGTCTCCTCCTTGCCTTTACCGAAATATGGGATGAAGAGAATATGAGGTATTTGGTTCTTAAGCGGTTTTAGTCTGTATTTCACAGTAGAAGTAAATTTGTGCTGACAGTCAGTCCAATATTATAACTCACTGTACCTACAAAATCAATAGAAATAGCTCTCCTCTACTCAAACCTAGATATAATTTGCAAAGCTAGGAGAAGTTTTCCCCTCATAAAGAAAACATTTTGCTGAACTAAAACCAAAAAGAAGCAAATTCAAACAGCAAAGGAATGGAGGGACTGAAATACATCTCTGGTTTTATAGATTTAAAAGAAATGTAAATTCTTTGCAAGGTTTTGAATAAAAAGATTCCATATTTAATTTTCAGATTTTTTGTTACTTTCTAAAGTATATATAAATTGAAAAAACTTTTATTTTGTTAAACTAATTTTTTTTGAGCTCAACATTGAGATACAAATGCTTCAAATACTTAGACCCTATATTTGTATAAGTTAAGAGAAGAAAACTTTTGAAAAGAAAAATCTACCAAGTACAGCAAGATTACTGTTCTGCAAGGGCTTGCATATCTACAAAAGTGCTTTTGCATAGATGAACAGGGGCACTCTTAAAACTGCTTGCAAATTCAAGGCCTGTGTGAGGAACAAACAGTTAATTGAAATGTAGATTTGAATGTAATTCCACTTTTAAGTCTCAAACTATTGCTTTTGCTTGTAGGAAATAGTGCTTTTATCATCACAGTCCTGATTAAATAAACAAGAGCTAAAACAAATCATATTTAAAATTATGAAAACATATTCTAATACTTCTTTATATTTCAGCAGTTCATTAAAGAAGTCTGTAATAATTTTTTGCTTAGGAACTGTATGTTTTTACTACCAGCATATTTAGCTGTACATATTTTTTTCTCATCGGATTCCTTCCAATTTAATGGCTGAATTTGGTTGTGTTAAAATCATGCTTGGAGAAAGTAAACCTGAGCTCTTGAAGAGTTATGCTTAATGACAGATTTCCTGCTTGTCAGTTTTGATAATTGGAAAATTATTATTGTTTCTTTCATGTGAATTTTTGTCACTAAATAAGTCTTATACAAATATATTTTGCTTTAATTGCTTGTTGTAAAGATGGTGAACAATGTCTAGGTGATGTAATAATTTTCTGTAAAAAACCCGAAAAAAATAAGAAGATAAACAAATATTTTGATTATTTAATATTTAATATGTGAGGTGTCTGCATTTCTACAGAAATTTTAACTCATAGAAGCATAGAAGCTTTGCTTGAAAGGGACCTTGAAAAATCATCTATTTCAATCCTTAAATAACGTTATTTTCAGTAGATTGCAAAATTTGAATTGTAATTAAAAATCTGTCTTTTTAAAACATTACTTAAAAGTGGGTTTTATGTGAAACAATTGGTTTTCTTTTCTAGTACCAAAGAAGTGTATGAAAGAAGAAAATTACATGAAAATTACTAAATATGTACATCAAACTTGGACAGAGTTTCAGCTATGGAATGTTTGGTTAAACAGAATGCAAAGAATGAAAAGACTTTACATTCACTTTGCAAAGTGATTTTTCAGCCAGAACTTACAATGACTGAATTTTTGTTTGACGGAGAACTATTGTCACTTTGTTCCACTGTCATTCTGTAAGTGACAACTCCTCTGATCCAGAAAGAGGATCTCTAATCTTTCTTCTGAGGAGGACTGAGAACACCATTTGAACAATCCCTACTCCAAGATTTTCCATCCAGATTAGCATAGAATTGAGACTTTTGCAAGTTCTTGACTTGAGTATTTGTGGTCAGACCTTGAGTACAAAGAACAGCAGAGAGAAAACTTTGCTGTTCAGACCTGGACTAAGCAAAGTATCTTCAATAAAAAATCTTTATTTTGATTTTTTTACCTTCTGAAGTCTTACAGTGTAATGAAATCCATATTCTGCTACAATAAATATTGAAACCAGATCCTACTATAAAACATGTTGGTATGAAAATGCATAAGATTATGTGGTAATATTTCCAAAGGTTGCTATCAAAACAGCAATACGTGGACTTTTGGAAAGCTTAATTAACCTTTGGTGTTGTTAAAATTGCTACTTAGTTCAGCCACACTGAGGAGATTATCTGGCAAAGAAGTTGGAAAGCTGATGATTTGAACACAGGCATACAATTATACTCACTGGTAGATTATGTGCTGATGGGATCCAATTATATGCCAACCAAGCCTCTCTGAATCATCAAAGAAGAAATGTTAAAAATTCCCTTGGCTCCAAAGCATGATCTCTGCTGCCATATGTCAGAGCTGTTCTCTGACTAATGCAGGTCCCTGGAAGACAAGTCTTTCTGATCCTTGCAATATCACCTCTCAGAGCTTCCTAGGGGATTAAATGAAAGTACAGGCCACTTCTCTGGAGTGCATGTATTAGTATGCCTGTTACTGTGAAATTATTCCAGTAGCCTGTTTTATTTAAAGATTACCAGACTGTAGGGATGGGATAATCTAGTGTTAGCTAATGACATTGAAATGATGCTTGATACAAGTCAAGGTTAGGTGGAAGAGAACAGAAGTTAAATATCCAACACACGTGAGAAGGATGATGGTTTCTATAGATGCAGGGGGAAAAATGGGCTTAATGTGCTGATTCCAAAATGCAGGCTAGAAACCTTTCTTTTTGCTTCGTCTACTGCCTGTCAGCTGTATGACTGCTGTGAGCAAGTGGCTGAGTGCTGAGTCCTGTTAGCTGCCTTGGGTGCATCTTTAGAAGAGGAGCTGAGTCTGGAAGATTCACATTGTTTTAAGTTTTGACCATTTCTTCAAGACTAAATTGAGACTGTTGAATTCTTAATTTATTCAGGGATATTTAACCTTCTCTTTCTGGGGTAACAGTCCCTTGCTGCTTCTGATTTTCTGTTGAGTTGATAGGATCAAGGCAGGAGAGGTACAGACAATTCCCATGTTGGCAAATGAAGAGCCATTGCTTCTTCAGGGATCTTTTCAATGTCTGGGAAGGTAATGTACCATTTATGTAGGCAACCTTTGCAAATTTTTTTCCTTATATTTCACATAAATATATGACTACTGTTGTGTGTCAATACATCAATAACTATATGAACAGGAAGATAATACTAATGGCTTGGATGCTGAATAAAACAGCCTCATTTCCTTTTTGTGTTGGGGTGACTTCCTTCTCATTCCCATAAACTATTCGGTGACAAGTTCTGCCATGAGTTGTTTTGCATAGAATTAGATATTCACAGTCATTAAAGGGGTGGGATCTGACCCTCATCAGGTCTTGTTCCATTGTGTGCTTGAGTATTAAAAAAGTATTATTATAAATACTTCCTATGGAAGTGGAACATGGCTGTCAGGTCCAGCCAGCAAATAAAATTCACTGACTCTTGATACATAAGAAGGAGTGTGGTTTTTTTTGGTTATTCTTACATTTAAGATTGCAAATTTTTGTTTAAGATGTTAATATAATTATTTTTTTTATTTTATTTTATTCTGATAAAGCTCTAAGACTAGCATTTGTTAAATTCCTGGGTGGGATTTGCTTGGACACCTGCACCAAAAAAACACAACATCCAGTCTATATGTTACAGTTTTGGCCCAGTTATGTATCTTTATATATATGCCTTTATTGTGTACTACATTTATTTTTTTTTTCCTGACTGTTTAAGCATTCAGAAGAGTGAAGCATAATGAAAATATCAAGGTGGTGAGAAATTTCAGGCTTTACTTTGAAGAGATCTGCATTGAATATTAGCAATATACAAGTTTGTATTGAGTTGAACTTTGATTAAGATGCTCCTACTTTCCTTTCTCTACTGAAGACTTTGGGTACTGTCCAGATTTGCTCTTCTTGTTTAAGCATGTTTCTATAGAATCTAAGAAGCCTTGTTTGGGGAACAGAAAGGAAATATGTGTGTCTGGATATACATCCTGTGGAAACCTGTCTTCCTTGCTGTGACAGTAAAGAGAGAGAGAAATATTTCCTAAATGAATTTGGACTACACTGGAATAGAAGTATTTTTTCATACTCTTTTTAATAAAAAATATCATAAATATATATATTTAGTTAACTGTGAATTTTATAGACCTATGGTGTAGACTGAAATGGAATAAATCACCTTAATTCTGTATGTACAATGCAAATTTGAACAGAACTTGAAATAGCTTAATTAACTCTTCTTCTAACCCTCTTGATTTAATTAGCATTAGACCATGCATTAATTCATCTAAATACTGTTTACATCTGTATTGTAAACTCAGCAGTTTTAATACATCTGCACATCACCTGTAACATATAAAATAATAGAAGTTCATCAGAAAACTTGTGATTAAAATGCTTATATTTCACTGATAATATAAAAAGTCAAAATAAAAATTCAATTCATGCTTAACCCCCCAAAATTATGGAAATAACATCTGTTATTTTGCAATCTTCTTTGTGCAGACAACATGTTTTAATACAATTCTGACTTAATAAAAATAGATTTTTTAAATACACTATCTAAACTGTAGGCTCATCTGTTTATAACATCACTTTTTGCTGCAAGCATGTAGCTATAAAAAAATAGTATAATCAGATTTTCAGTGTTCTAGACAGTCATGGAAATTATGCATTGAAACTCAAAGGTGCAATTTTTGCATACTTTTATTCCTCCATAGGTTGAGGGACCTCAGAGGGTGCCATTAAGAAGTCAGATCCCATCAGGAGTTAACCACATGATGGTTGTTGAGGAATTACTGAGCAACCCCAGTGATTGGAGTATTGCAGTGCATTAACTGTTAAACAAGTGATAAATGTTCATCTGCTCCATCTGTTTCTCCAAATGTTCAAGTAGTAGGCATTGGGATCCTCATCTTGGTTATTTCCTAAATGCTAAAATAATATAAACAAATTATACAATGTAAAAGAAAATGCTGCGAAAATTCTGTACCTTAAAAATTGATCTTTGTTCACTACTTATGTTTTTGAAAAACCCTTCAGGCTGCTGCTGACAAACAAGGAGGTCAGCAGCTCCCCCAGATATTTGTCCTACTCCTCTCATAGTTTCCCATATATCCCAAGATGTTTAAATAATCACTCAGCAGTTCCACACTGAAAAGCTCAGTGTTTTTAACTGGTTAGCAGTGCATATTTCTGTCTTGAAATGTAAACTAGCTATTAACAATATCTCTAGCTGTTTCTCTAGCAGATCAGTTGTCTCTGCAATGGCAGCTGAATGCCCTAGGTGTGGAACCTCCCTTAAGCACAGCATGCAAAGGAGATGGTAAGAACAATTTCCTTTTGTCAGTCTTTATTTTGAAACATGTTAGCAGAAGTACAATAGGAAGGTGAACTGCTCTGATCACTCCATATGGATTAAAGCAAAATCCTGCTTGCCTCATCAATTTGAATAAAGAGTTTTTACATATATGCAGCCCATTACTCAGTTAAAATGCTTCCTCCATATTTTGATTTCATTACAAAAACAAAAAAACATAAAACCTTTCTCATCGAATCCAAGCTTTCCTCCAGGCAATCCTTGTCTATCACTAATCACAATTAGTGTGTTCTTGTTTACTCAATGACAGTTTAAAATAAACTAGCATTTAAAAATAAGCTGTCACATAATTCCTGCTCCAGAGTAAGAATAATAAAGGAAAATAATCAGCCTTTTTTATCCCAGGTCCAGGCAGAGGGAATTATTTCTTTTTTAGGCCTGCAAAGGCAGGTGGAATGTCAAGTAGATTTCTGCTTTTCAGATGGTTTTTGAAGTTGAGTGTCTCACAAACCATATGATCCCTTCATGAATCTTTGTCATACAACAAAACTCTGTTGAGACTGCATGTGGAACTGAACTTGGAAATGAAGTGGATAAAGGAAAAAAATCATATTCAAAACCTCCTGAATATATATTAGGTATCTGCATACCTAAACTTCTCTGAACTGAGAACTTAATGAACTCTTATTAGCTTGAATCTGCAGAAAAATTAAAAAATTTGCTGAATTTACCACAGCCATGCCTAGATGGGACCTGACAGTACTTCAAAGATTCCAGTGCCACAGTAAGACAGTGCAAATGATAACCCAGAGTGAATCTGGCTTCTAAGGTCTATTTAAGAAGTGAGATGATAGTTTTACACACCTTCTGCTTCCTTATCTCAGAGCTCTGATCATTAGATCTTTCGATCCCTTTTTGTCAGGGAGATCACTGGTAGTCTGAGAAGTCTGGTCAGAAAGTTGGGTTGGTTCCTACTGTGCTGTTGCTCATCACAACCCAGCCTGGCTTTTGGGAGCCAAGGGCTCTGGACCCCATGCAGCTCTGGCCTCCAGGAAATTCACCCACTGCTACAACACTTCCTTCAGTCAAGACCTCCACTTTCTTTTCAGTCCCCAAAGTCCTCTGTTTTCCCAACTTGAATACTGTGTGTGGGGAAGCATAGTCCATGATCAGTCTTCTAATTTTTAATTTTGGTTCCTTGTCTCTTTACCAACTAGAGGATTTGGCATGTACTCCTCTGGTTCACTACAGGTTTTATGAAAGGTAATAGAGGGAGTAGCAGATTTCTGCATGAATACTTATGCAGAATTCATGTCCAAGACATCATGTCACACCCACCTCCACTCCAATTATCTGCCACCTCTTTGCATTCACAACCTGAGCTACTTCTTTCTCTACTTGCGTGATCTCTATCTCTGCACTTGGGTGACATGTAACATGGGAGTAGCATCACCAGCACTTAATTCCCAAGAGAACTGAGCTTTCAGTAGCATTCCATGAATCCAATCACCTATTCATGTGGTTTGCTTTGGACTTGGGGTCTCTTCACTAGCCCCTGATCCTAATAATCTTGTCTTGTACCACATTCTAAAGATAACCAGCTAAACTCCCACCAGATCTTTCTTACTACTTGTTTCGTGTTTTTTCTCCACATTCAAGTACCTTTTATTGATTTTTCCTACAGGCAACATCACAGGTAATGCATTATAGCTTAAGCTGGGAGACTTCTGCTGAATTTTTAGCAGTATTACAAGGTTCCAGTGGGGTTTCTCTGCCCCTCTGCAACTCAGTTCCACATTTGCCAAATTCATATAATACTCTTTTCAGTTAAGCAGTGTGCATAGGGGAGGGAATTATAAATGATGGTTTCTTTTTGAGGTTAGAGGTTTCTTTTTGATCTTTATTGCAATGTTTTGAAGAATTCTGAGTGTGTTTTATTGTTAGCCTTTTAGAGAGAGTAGCTCTCTAAATGTTAGTAAGTAACAATGTTAGTAAGTAAACATGTGAAGAAGTGCATGCTTTCTTCAGTGAGGGTTTATAAAGCAGCTTGAAATGTAAGATCCTCTCTTCCAGCTCCCCAGATATCATTGTATCTTCACTGTGTTCCAAATACCATCTGCTGCTGCTTATGTGCCTCATCATTGAAATGTAAACTGAAATACTGAAATTCCTCCACACTGGCACAACAAGTGCACACTGAAGAAATATCTTCTTTTATTGGAGAAAAATAAAACTAGAACCACACTACCATAGCAGTTATGGGATGTTAAATATGCATGGTGACCTGTGAGAAGTTATTTTCTAAGCTTTGTAATGCAATAAACACAGCTCCCTTTTTTTTTTTTTTTTTTTGCTTTGGCTTAATTCACTGTTACAGCTTCTACAAACTAAGTGGAATAATTCTTAACAGGGGAAATTCAGTGTAATGAACACATTAACTCTGTTTTGCTACAGATTAAATATGGTTTCTCTCATGGCCAGGAAAGCTCCTCCACTCTCATGCTGCTGAGAACTTCCAACTTCCTCCATGCAACTGACCAGAGGGCCAAAAGCTTCTCTCTTTTGGGCTCCAGGCACTTTAAACCTACAGTGTTCATGAAGCACAAAATGCACAAAGTGCATTTTGATGTCAGGCTGACTCTAAGTGGAAGATTTCAGTTAGCTCAGCAAACATTTTGATTATAGTTCAGCGTTCTGATTTTGAATAAAAGGGCCTAGATAAGATCCTCTGGTGCTTGGGAAATGGTAACTTTGAAACCAACTGCACTGTAAATCAGCATTGCATAAGTATAGGTAGGCTATGAGGATAGGTTTCTTCTGCTGAAACAGCATAATTTCTGTGACCAGTTGAGCTAGCTAGAAGAGGGAAAATGGTCCATGACTGGGCTGGATTACTTCTGTCATCCCTCAGGTGCTGGAACTTGTTGGTGTCTAACTGGCCCAGCATACGTCAAGGAGGCTATTTACTCACTGGTGGCATAAGACATTTAAACTGAGGCTTACAAATTTAAAATTGGAAAATGCTAAGTATTAGTTTTAAATACATGCAGGAAAGTGGGATTTTCTTTTCTTCTGTCCTCTTCTTGGGTTCTTGTTTATCACCTTTAAGCTTTTCTCTGAAATTTTATGACAAAAAACTAAATTTTTAATTGCATCTGGAATGTTCTGGTATTTTAAAACTCTGGATATAAACACTTGAAAAAGAGCAGCAATAAAGTGAAAAACATCAGTGGTGAAATACTTAGCCAATAATACTTTGTGTTCTTCTTATTTATAGATCTACTGGCTTTTGTTTGGATGAAGAATGTGGGGCATTTATAAGTTGATCTGAAAAGTGGTAGTATTTCCCATTTTGCTTATTCATTTGTCGAAGTGTTTTAACCCAGTTTCACTAAGTATGTCCTAAAACTTTTGACTAAGGTGCATTTAGTGGATTGGATTTGGGATAGTAGCTTCAGATACCTAAGGAATGTTAAACTGATAAAATAATGCCAAGTATTCTTATATTATTTCCTATATCTTAATGTGAAATCAGCACTATAATTAGATAATTTGAAAATTTAATAGAACTTTCTTCCTTGAATTAATTCAGACAGATCAGAGTGACAGCTCTGAGTCAGGAGATGAAATAGAAAAGGGATGCTGTAAACTATAAGGAGTCACTGTATAATAGCAGTTTTCAGTGTTCTTGTAATAGGGACTGTCAAATAATTACACATTGCCTAGGGATAATTCATCAGCTTGCTGCAACAAATAATAAAGCACATTATCATGATAAGCACATGAATTAAGTTAGAATCTCAAAAAGTACAGAAGTTCAGTAATTCTTCTAGGAAATTCAATCTGCATTAGTAATTTCACCAAAATTAGGGCATGTAATAGGTCCCTTATTGCAGAATAATGGAATTGTCTTTAATAAAATATAGAGGTTTGATTGTAGAGTGAGATGGCAGACTTTCATTGTTTTGGCTGTTAATAAAGACAGATGCATGACATTATGTATTTAAAAAGATAATTTTTACTCACTAAAACAATACACATTATATATAATATACATAGCAGCAGACTGATAGGTTGCTGGGAAGACATAAAGAATGTCAGTTTGCATTAACACAATAGCATTACTTTAAATGGCCCCTGCCAATGTAAATGAGATAATATTCCTGGCTCTCAATCTGCTACATTTAAGCTGGGAAAGATACATTTATTCCTTTACATGCATTAGCACAATTTCCACTATAGTCAATGGGTCAAATTGCTCTTAAACACAGTTGCCCAACACCATCTATTTCAGTGTAGTGACAGCAGAATTTAGCCTGCTGGCTTGTCTGATGAAGTGACTTTCCTGCCATTTGCAGGCCAGATGAGCTAGCTTGTCCATTAGACCTGTGGCCCTTACAGTTGTACAGTGCTCCATAATTCTTTTGATCAATTAAGAAACGAAAGTGCTCCTAAAATTTAATTTGCTGTACCTTTATAGTTTTTTATTTTTTTTTTTACTATAATGAATCCTGAGTAGTGTAATTATCTTTAGAAGAGATACTGAATAAAGCTATCAATTTAAAATATTGAACAAAGTATAGATTTGTGGCCAAAATGCAGCTTGTGAAAGAATTATTCTCTCTATCTACCTATCTCACTTGGTATCTTATGAAAATGTTGCTTGTCCCTTAACAATGTATATAATTATTTTCTTTAAACTACTTATTAATTTAAAAAGACATTACCATTACAAAACATTAAATAAAAGAGTCTTATATTACAAAAAGCTACAAAATCTGCCATAAGAATGAAAATAAATGTGCATACACATCCAATCAATTATTACTACCAACAGTTGGCTAAAATATAGGCCTTGGTAAAATATAATTAAACTTATAAAGATTCTAACACGATAATATTGGAGTTTCCCTTCTGATCAGACTTTAAAAATTACTTTGCTAGTCTAAGAAAAATTTAAAGCATCGTAGTTTTTGATCAGTGTGTATTGATTTGAATAGTGAAGTAGTTAAAGGAAGAAAGGTTATTCTGTGGTTACTGCACAGACTTCTGAATTGCTCTTCCTGGATTGCAGTTCTGCTTATGCTACCTATTTGCACAGTATCTAGAGAAGTCCTGGATTAATTGGATAATAATATCTGTAAGTAACTCATGTAGGTCTTTATTTGCAAAGAAATCAGATGTCTTGGGATGCACATAGGTAATACTGTTTTATTCAAAGTATCTCAGGCACTAACCTCATCCTTAGAAGCCTAAATATCTCTAAAACATAGTTTTGAGAAATTAGGACCCATTAAATTTAAATGATGTGCAGGCTATATGTGCACTGGTAGTGCTCTCCTGGTATGGAAATAGCAATATTCTAATGCAGCTAACTGCTCCAAGAGGAAATTCAGTAGGAACTGTAAAGTATGCTTATTAAGTCAGCATCAGTACATTAAATTACTCTCTGAGTGAAACAAGTTAAATTGGTCAAATTTCAGGTATACTGATCAAGCAGCATTACTTCTGGGAACTCTGCTGATGTAGCATGTCAGTCACACTTAATAAGCCTTTGTACCCTGCAGTAACTTAACTATCAATAGAAACCAGTTCAGAGGACTTGTCCTCACTTCCTAAATGACTTCTGAAGCGAGACTTAATCTCTGAAGCCATGCAGAAACCTTTGGAAGGCTGTATTTTTGTTCCTAAACACTTGCTTGCATATATTCTCTGTTCAAAATTGTGAGAGAGTTTTTAGAAAAGGCCCTTTCTAAACCCATGACTTGTGCATTAGAGAAGTAACATGAAGATTGGAGATAGCTGTGGTCCAGGTGCCTTTATTCTTCCAAGGACAGAGGTCCAAGACCTCTCAGCTGAGAATTAAGAGCTAATTTGGAACACAAGTCTCTCATTTTAGCTCATCTGTAGACTTTTGGGTAGTAAGTGGGCAGCACCCTATCAAGGCATGAAGGTGTGGTTTACTTTACTTCTCTTGCTCTCCTTCTTGGAGGTCTCTAAGTTAAAAGTCCTTGAGAAGTTGAAATTTGTGGTCTACACAGACTGCAGGTATCAGATTTATCTTAGAAATATTGCTGTAATTTAATAGTGAGGTATCCGCAGAGACCAAGAAGAGAAAATTAACTTTGGTGCTTGACTGTCTGTTTCAACTAGGTATTATTTCACCAATTTACATGACAGTCTTAAAGGACAGAAAGGGTTTTTTGGAAAAAACCAAAAGGAATAAGCAGGAAGGTCTTGGTGTCCTGCCAAGGTGCAACTGCATGAAACCTTGCTTATAGATTGCTTTGAATTCTTTAAAGAAAAGTGTAATAAAACTGCAGGTTATTGTTATGAAACATACAGAGACTTTCCCTCTCAAATTTTCCTTTTGCATTGTCTGTGACAATCACATATTTTCCTGCTTGGCTTCCATCCTCTGTTCTTTCTGATACAGTTAGCTGTTGGCAAAACTGCTTTGAACACTGGAAAAATAGGGAGTTAACAAGCACACAAACTCCTCATATGTCACAGAGAGGGTTTTACATATTTTTATGGTAATATTTAAAAATGTGCCTATCATGGGATATGATATCAGACATTTGTAATTCACCTTGACCTTCTGTCATATTTTTGTGTGTGTTCTACAAGCTTATGGATATGCATGGTTTTATCTGGATTGTTGATTTCTGAGATAGAAAGGGAAGATCCTGAATTCTCTGCTACAAGAAGCTCAGAGAATTTAGTACTAGCTACAGCTGAGATACTGCGATGGTAGAAATGTTGTATTCTGATTACTTAAACATAATTTATGGTATTTACACAGCTTAAGCTTTAAAGCAATTATTGTCTTTATGTGCTCCTAAGTGAACTGAATGCAGCTTGTTTTCCTTCCTGTCTTTACACTAAACATCATTCAGTCCTGAAGCCATGATGGAAAACATGCTTAATTTTCTTGAGAAATATCTAAAGCACTTTGGCAGCTTGCTTCTTTGCTGCACTGCTGTATGCAGGCATTTATTCCAACCCCTATGGAGTGCTTAGAAGTCATCTTCATGTTAAGATATGCCTGTAGCCAGCTGTTGCTCCATCTCCTGAAATTACTACACTGTCCTTAACCTTCCTTTTGCAAACTTTGCTGTCGAGGGCTGTGTGTGTGGCCTGCTCAGGACCCTTAGCTCAGCTTTGTGCTGCAGGCACAGCCACCTGAGAACGACCCCGGAGCTCTGCCTTCACGGAGAGCTGCCAACCCCCCTCCACCAGTCCAGAACTTGGAGCATGGCCTGTTCACCCTACCTGGGCATTTCAGCTGGGGAAAATTTCACTGCACATTTCCTACACATGCTGGAGAACAGCACAGGCTTTCCCCAATTTATTATGCAGTTTCACCTTCCTTTTGTTTTCTTGTCATTGAATTGCAGGTAAGCAAGATGATTGCAATTACTGAAAACTCTGTGGTTTGTGCAGCATTAGATTTTTCCATAATGAGCCGTCATTATGATTTGGGATAAGCTTGTTTTGCTTGAATGGTTTATCAGAGGTTTGGTGTCTGTTAATTAGTTTTTTTCGTTGTTTGTCTGTGGGTTTTTTTTTCCCTCTCCTTTGTCAATTTTCATTGTCTGTTTTGTTTGGATTAGAAGAGAAAAAGCTTTTTTTTTTGTTTATTTAATGCTTCAATTAAACTATTCTACAGTCTTATTCAAGCATATCACTGTTGGTATTAAATATAGAAACAAATTGCCAGCTGTTGGACAAAAGTCAGGGACTGTTTTTAAGGAACGTATGCAGCATTATTGATGCAAATTTGTAGTGATTTGCTGCAAATATACTCAATATATCAAATATATTTAAATATATTCAATATATCAAATATTTTGATTCTGGGAGCAAGAATTTTCTCCACTGTCAGTGGTACAGCTGTGGGATTAAGATACCCAGTGGAAAAAGGTGTGTTGTGCATAAAGCACTCATTGCATTTCTGTTTCTTCACTAGGGTGACACCATACAGTCCTGCAGATGTCAGACAATGTGCCTCTCATTCTCCAGAAAAGCAGTGATCCTCTTCCTTAGACTGAACTTTGTAAATCAATTGCCTTTGCCCTGTACTAAAAGAGGTTTCTTGGGCCTCTTAAGAGGGGACACAGGTTTCCACCAGTGTGTAGGGGAAGGCTCCTGCATCACAGGACATGTATTCACTTGTACAAAGCTGCGTCTCCATCAAATACTGTGTTCTGTGGCTGTACATCTGGTTTTCTGTGTTCAGAATGTTTTACTAAATCACTATGCACTTGTTTGTAAGCACAGTTTAATGTCAATAGCAGGAATAAAGCAAAAAACAGTCATATGTATAATCTGAGATACTGTGCTACAAACTGGGTCACTGAAAAGACTCAGGCTGTAAATAGATATTTTGGAGCTGTTATTTGACACTCTGAGCAGTTGCCAACAGCTTGCCTGGCTGAGTGCAACAATCAACATTTTGTGCAACTCAAAACTCTTCATGCAGTCAGTTCCCAGTTTTTTCAATTCTTCTAATGGCCCATTTAGGGAGTTCTGTAGTACATGCAAGAACTCTTCCAAATCAAAGGCTCTCTCCCTTTCTGTCTGGTGCTTCCTGGGAGATATATATCCCCAGTCATTGTTTTGCTTCTGTGTTTTTTTCCCCCCCCAAGATGTATGTAACATCCGTTGGGCATACAGTACACGAAAGATGTAACAGAGCAACACAACCCTGCCATAACTGACTACTCAAAAATGCTGCCTCATTAAATGCCAGCCTGGATCCCTAATTCTGTCCTTGTCCCTGGTTTTTGTGGCTTCAGTCAAAACACTTGAGCCAGAATGATAACTTTTACTCACCTGCAGATGTGTGTTACTGCTTTGTGCATTAAGGACCTTAATTAAATTTCTGTGACTTAAATATATTTATTTTGCATGTTTTACCATGATTTACTCTTCTTCTAAGTTGGCCATGCCCCATGGCCTCCCAATTGGGAAGACAAAGTACCTAGTTAGTGAGCAGTGCTTTGCAGATGTCTGGAGATACACACATATTTTATGAAAAAAAAAAAATATGCTCTTCCATGACTTATTTTGCTTCATGTCTCACACATTGCATGGCATGCTAACAGCAAAAATGTTTTGTATAACACAAGTAGTGTACAGTTTAATATACTTAGAGGCACTGTGGCTGTGAGTGGAGGACTGAGGTATGTGGTACCACTGATCTAAGCAATCCACAGGAATGTCTGCTACTTCACCTTGCTGCATGCTTTTATTTCCTTAACAGACCAAAATATTTCTAAAATAGACAGGATTATAAAAAAATAAGAAGTAGGACAGTCTGGATTTTAGTCATTTTAATACATTACTTGTTACTTGAATAATTCAGTGTGACAGGAGGCTTCCAGATATACAACTTGAATTCCAAAACTAGTTCATATGTACATGATAATTCTTAGCAAGTAACTTAACGTTTTGCATTTTTAAAGCATAATCTCCTAGTCGTGAAGAGGAGAAGAAAAAAACATTCTTGATGCACTCAGAAAAGGAAACAGAAGATATAAGTTATAGATAAGATCTGTATGTTTGTAGTTATATATTAGAATTGCATCCGTATTTGTATTTGCTATGTTTTCCTTCAGTTTAAGTCAGTTAAATTGGATTAGAGGAGTGTCAAAGATGCAGCGTGCAGTGACTGCACTCCTGTCTATATTCATCAAGGAAACCTACTTAAGTGAAAACATGAGGCACAAAATTGTTGTCAATTACTATTTCTTTCTACTGTGCATAAAACATTATAACTTTAAAGTTATAACTTTAAAATAACAGGAATGCATTGGACACATGGGAAGAGAGGAGCTTCTCTGCACTTTGCAGGGACTGTGAGCACACTCATCCTGCCTCTGTGCCACTTTGTCACCCCACCTCTGGGCAGACAGGCCAGTGCTGTGCAGCACAAAGGGAGGGGATCACAGGTATGGAGGCAGCTATCCAAAGGAGCCTGATTCAATGTTTTCTGCTGTAAGATCCATCTCGCTGTAAGTGTGTGCCGGACTACTGCATGCCTGGGCCTCCCTGAAGTGGCCTGGTTTGGTGCCTTTAGACTTTGTCCAAGTGCATTTTGAGGATAAGGGGGAGGTTGGTCACGAGTCTCAAGCACCTGACTCTGTGGCAGGAGCTGCTGTTGGGTGCTGCATGTGCTCCCATGAATTTTACAGCTGGAGTGCTGCACCGTGCTTGCTGTGCACAACTTACACTGCAAGTGGCAGCCTGGGCACAGAGTGCTGCCCTGAGTAATGTGGTGTAATGCTGAAGGCCTTCACCATCCCTTTTGGTTTGGTTCTGGAAGTTCAGCCAAGCAGGATTTTTTAGTACTGCCTGCATGTGTATATGCCTTACTTCATCTGAACAAGCTTTGACTGTGGATGGAAAAGGGATTTCTTCTAAATCACAGATTGAGTCAATCTATGAGTTTCTCAAATAAGACTTTTGAAGAAAAGCTTAACATTACATAGTAATAAGCCCCTCTGTCTTATAATACAAATGGTTTATCAGTTGAACTCTGTAGCTAAATTGCATTTTCTACAACACCAAATCATTGTTCTAAGAAAGCAAGCAAGCAGGTAGAAAATGATATCAAATCATACTGACACTTTAAGCAGTACAGAGTAAAAAAAGTGGAAAAGCTGAATGTTATTGTTTCTTACCACTTCTCTTAATTTCTCATGAAGCTCATTTGTATGAACTTTAGCTACTTTTACTTGATAATATATGATGTAATAATCTTGGGCAGAGAGTAAGTCAGTTAATCTTTCTGTCAGAGGGGTACTCTTGCAATTCACACCATAGCTGGAATTAGAAACTGGTGAAGCTACAGATGAGACATGATGTTCTGCAGCAAGGAGGCTTATTCATGTTACCCGTGCTGGTACTCCAGAATTGACCATCTGGTTCTGTAAATAACAAAATTGATTTACATGTTGACCAACTAGCAGCAGTTTCCATTATGCTAAACACCTGTTATCATTTAAAGCCATTTTACTGAGTATGATCCATTAGCTGTATATTATTGGTGCTGAGGAGGAATCCAGAAAAATGTCATCTACTTGCATGGTTCAGGTATTAACCAATCTATTAAATTTGTTGAAGAGTTTATACAAGAAATAATTGTATCTAGGAGGAACACAAGAGAGCATTAATTATCTTAAATATTTCTCATTACTGCATTAAAAATACACTCTTCTGTTTGTTGTGGTATGGGATGTGTGTGAGAATGACTATATGAGGTACACCAGTCACTCTTCTGTTTATTTCAGGCTTTTGTCCAACAATTAAGGATAAATATGTGGAGATATTATAATATTCTTATTACTGGTGGGTGAAAAAAAACCAAGGAAAGCTGTTAGAATTTGCAAAACAAATGTCACCAGACGAATCTTGCAATAATCTATCAGCTGGAGAGGGAGAAAGCTTCTAGTCTTTCAAGAAATGGCTTTTCAGTTCCTAAAGATCTGTGGAATAAAAATATATTGCATAGTATTCCATGAAGGTAAAAAACCTTTCAGATGCCAGGAAAAAACTTTTGGATTATCAATGTAGGCTTTATTATTTATAAATAATAATATTATAATTATAACTATATGAAATATAGTTATTATTATAAATAATTATTATTGATTAGCTTTGTAGAGTAAACAGAAGACTAGAAAACTTCTGGGGAAATAAGCACTTATTATGGACTGAAATTTTAGAAAGGTATGATGGCCTGTATACTGCCTCAGACTAATTTGCTCTTAGCCAGCTGCATGGCCACAAATAAAATCTTTTTTGTAGCACAATGAACTTCATCTCCTAATTTGTTCCAAAATGGATAATCATCAAGCCTCTTGTCTGAGGTCTAGACAGGAATCCAATATAAAAATGAGACACAGCAAAATTATCTGTCTAGAAACAAGGCATATGTCTGTCTGCCAGCTAGATTTTGGGTTTTTTACCCTTTCTGTATCTTTTACTGGCAATTTGTTTTACATATTTAATTTAAACAGCAACAAAATTTTTCTTTCACTTCAGTACTTTCAGTCTCACTTCAATGCACATACAAAGCTTGCCATGAACATTCAGGTTCAAGGTGAAGTTTATTTGTTTGGGTTTCATGTGTCTTGTAGTCCTAGAAGGATGTACATAACAGTTAGATGTGTGTAATAAAACCACACAGTTAATTGAACTAGAAATGTTCATCCCACAACTCTTGTACAGCTATTCCTTATAATTTACTGTTTTATGAATGTCTCTGAATATTTTCCAGAAGGTTATGCATGTGGCATTGACAAAGCTACCGGGTAGTCACACTTCTCTTCAATATGCCCTCAAATGATTTTACAGGTTCAAAGGTCTTAGCTCATAGTAAAACAAATGAATACCATGTAGGTCAAGATTTGTAGATGAAAGATTCCTTTGAAGTTTATGATTTTATACAGGAAAAAGGAGCTAAGTGAACTGTCTGAAGGCAACAAGGACTTTAGAAATGATTGCTCAGCCAGGAGCCTGATTCAGTGTTTTCAGGAGTATTCAGGAGATTCATGAGTATTTCCATTCAAGTGACTATCCATGAAGATCCTCAGTCCATTTCAAACACAACAAACAGGAGCATGAGTAGAAAGAAGAAAGAGCAAGTAAAGAAGTCAAGCATAAAGAGAGGCAAATAAAAATTTTCAATTAGTCAAATGCTTAACTGATCACCTCTCTCTTGGGTACAATAGAATGACAAGTGAAAGCACAGGGCCCTAAATTTAAGTTTGCTGATGTGTGATATTTTTGTCTCTTTAGACACTCACAAAATACTGTTCAAAACTTGTAATATTAAATAAAATTTAATATTAATCTATTTAAATTGGCACACTTTTAGAGTTTGATGTGTTGAAATGTAATGATGATTGCTGTATACTAATGGCAGAAAGGTTTTGTTGGAAAGGAATACCTGAAGGTTATCCAGTTCAGTCTTGATGCTGCATGGACTTCTGTTGATATGGCACGACCTCATGTAGAACAGTAAAAATGCA
The DNA here is from genome assembly GCF_026979565.1 of Vidua chalybeata. NCBI lineage: Eukaryota > Metazoa > Chordata > Aves > Passeriformes > Viduidae > Vidua > Vidua chalybeata. The sequence continues at coordinate 37,313,679 of NC_071531.1, read as the reverse complement.
TTACAGAACAACTAAAATAAATTCAAAGGGAATTTCAGAAACTGAGGCACATAATTTTTAAACACAAACAAATCAGAGAGTGTGTTTCATGCAGCCACCTCAAAATTTATTTTAATTCCAAAACAAAGGCAAACATATTTTCCTTATGTAAAGAAAATTATCTTTTTTTAGCAAATGGTAAGACATTCCTCTGCTAAATGGACAAAATTCTTCAGGACTAAGCCTTTAATTCTTTTACATGAAGAATCCAGCAATTAATCAGTAAATATTGTAAAAAAACAGGGGTGTGGAAAGTCCACTATGGATATAACTATTATTTCCTGTTCACCTTAATCAACAGAGAGGAAGAGACTTCTCTGGGGTGTGATCCAGGCAGGAGGTAGCCATATTCCCCTATTGAGGGGACACTGCACTGACTTTAGAAGTTGGCATTCTGACTCAGCAATAAAGACCTACATGTTTAGTAAAATGGAACTGGAAGGATGTGTGTCCTGAAAGTGCCTTTCCTTTCTTTTAAGTTTAGAGGGAGCTTGAGATGGCCAGCTCAGATAAAAATATCTACATTTGGTTAAAAGAAACCCATCCTGGAAGTGAGGAAGTGTTGACAAGTAGCTGAAGGATAAAAACCAGCTACTACTTTACAGTAATGGAAACAGTTGATGTACATTGACTGCTGACATTGTATTGCCTTGTGTGGCTTTGACCACAATAGCTGATCTTTTGTCTATAAAAGTCTGTATAAAAGCCAAACAAAAAGAAGAATCTTCACGATCTCTTGAAGAGGGAGATTGCATTAAGTAAACTAACTCTTCCTTTTCCGTAAGCTTTTGCAATTACATATATGAGCAACAACAATAAAATTTACTGTGTTTTACATTTGTCGTAGTTGTTCTTCAAGGGCAAAGTGTCTATATAGACAAATGAAAAAAAAAATGCAGACAAGTTGCATCTCTGAAGGTTTAAAATAGTCTTCCTGCCTCACTGGCTCTTTTATTTGTTTCAATGTTGCTTTTATTTTTTTCGAAGTAGGAGTCAGTGACACAGGATAATTTTTTTGAAGCATTGCATATTTAATTACCTACATTCACTCTTCTTGAATTGGACTAGCGGTAAGTGAAACTATCATCCTCTTCTCCTGGCACTTCAGATTGATTTGAGAGTAAGACATTTGCCCTAAGGGAGAGAGGCATTGCGTCTGCATAGAGCTGAACAAATGTTTTTTAATTAATGATTTATTCAGCTTATGCATTTCTTTGTCGGTGTGTAACACAACACCCCTGGGAAGATCACTGAGAGAAGAGGCTGAACTTGGGACCTTGAATCTGAAACCAGGAATGTCTACTGCCAAAAGCCATGTCTTTGTTTAACAAAGCTGCTTTGGCATTGTAACCCTAAGATGGGGTCTCCCCACTCTAGAGAGTGTTGTTTCCCTGGGTATCAGTCAATCACTCTCTAACTGTCTGCCTGACACCCAGCCAAACCCAATCTTTTATAAAGTAATTAAATTTATTAAATTACGCAGAGCCCATTTAGGTGACCTAAATTAGCATTACACCAATAATATACCATGTTTAACAGAAGAAATACATGATGAAGTTTTTCCCTGCCAGGTTTCCAATCCAATTTCTTGCTGAGGTTACTGGGTTTCTGGGATAGACCAGGAGCAGTCATTTCTAGCCTGTGTCCCTCTTGAAGCAGCCTGTATTTATGTCATGGGAGCCCAAACTTTGCTGCATTTAACTCTGTAGAATAGGACAATTTTGGGTGGCAATCAGTTTTGAGGCGAGGGAATTCCCTTTTTCTGCTGTGACTTGTCAATTCTTTGATCTACCTTGCTCGGATGTCATCAGGGTTTTTAACAAATTCTGATTAACATATGAAGAAAGAAAGAGAAACTACACCAAGCAAGGTCAAAAACTAGCTCAGCCTGATGCCTTTGAAACGGAGGGTAGCAAATACCTAGGGAGATGACACGAGGACAGGAACAACCATCAGGTAGTGCTTCTCTCTTCCCTGTAGGCACTTGAAGGTTTGGCAGAGTTCCCAGCCCAGGCACTGCCCACAGGCTGTATCCATTCAGACTGATCAAAGTTCAATCAAAAGTTAATTATGGCTTTTGGCACCTTGTGCTGACATCAGTGAAGCAGCAGAGATTTCTGGGGGTGCGGCGGCTACCTGCCACGACCTCAAGCAGACCTCAAGCAGACGAGATGAGCCGGCTAGCACTGCCCGTGTGAGGCGGGGTGGCCGCCACATGAGAGGGCACTCCAGGGGAACGGTGTCTGCCACCCTGGTAGTGCTGAGTGCTGCGGCGTGGGTTACGCAGCTTTGGTAGCTTCACACGCTGAGAGGAGACGAAGAGACGAGAGAAGGACACTTGTTTGTGAGCCCAAAGAGCCTTTATTCCCACAGGTGGGGCAGGAACAAAGTGCTCTCAGGGTGGATGCAGTGACAAAATGCTAAAGAACAAAGAATGGCAGCAGGTTAAATAGGGGGTGGGTGGACACGGGTGGAAACCTGGCTAGCCCAGTGGGGACAAACAAGAGAGAACAGAGGTGGGCATAAAGTCCTGGGACAAATAGAAAGGCTAAGGTGGGGTGATTGATACAGAACTTTCTTGAAAAGCTGGGGGCGGTTACAAGATTGACACCTGACAGGGAGTGACAAACCCTGACTGATGGGACTAAATAAGGAGAAAACAGGGAGAGGTGAGAAGATTGACAGGTAACTGTGGATCCGAATGGCGGGAACTCTTGGGGTAAACAACTGGAACAAACCACTGTGAGGGGAAAAATGGGGAAGTACAAGGAACAAACCTAACTAACATTAATAAAACACCTGACTAAATAAATCCAACCCACAACATGGGCGGTTTGGTATGGTGGTTTTGCAGCAGAAGGTGGCTGCTTGTTTTCCAGGGGTTTCATGAGCAAGGCCACTCCATGCCAACAGGACAAGTTCCATAACCCTTTTGCAGGTGAGAGACTTTCCTGAACATTTTATCTATACGGAATCATCACCAGAATAAATTCAAAGGAACATTATTCTCCTGGAAACATATGCAATAATTACATTATGAACATTTATGGAGGGACAGAGGAGGTTTTTTCAGCCCAACACGACACCTTGAGCAATGTTACTTGTTTCTGCGCCACACTGGACAAGATGTAACACTGCTTCCAGTGGGGCAGCTGGTGTTTATGGGTGCCATGATCTCTGAGAACAGTCACTCCAGTCATATTAATTTAAACTTCATGTTCATAGAAGATAAACTCAAAATGACCACAAGTACCATTAGAAAATTATTAATTCACAATTTTTCTATCAATTTTGTCTATATCCCAGACCGGACAAAGTGTAGCAGCCTCAGAGGTGCAGAGTGTATGTAATAAATGTCAGGGTCTTCCTATAGCTGTAAAAAGGCAGCCATTTCCCCCATGTACTGGTGTTGTGAGGTGTTAGGGCGTCCTACAAAGCTCTGGATAGTACAAGCTGCTGGCAGACAATACTCTGTGCTGATCAAGAAGATAGCAGCTGCCATCTAGCTGAACTCAAAACAGTTAAAAGGAGCTTCCTTCTGCTTCTTCCTGGTACACCATAGAAGCAGTACCTATAATTTCACTCTCTGAATGCATTGTGTGCTGTCTCAGAGATCTAAAGCCAGATGAATTGTTTTATGGGCAATAGCAAAAAAATATGCTATATCTGTTTGGATTTTTGTTTGGTGCATACTGCTTGACAACACGATCTTTATCAGCTAGTGGTTTTTATGGGAAATGTAGAATTTTTCAAAGACAGTGAAGTGATTTAGGAGTGCAGATCAGAATGGATCTGCTCAATTTTTTCCATCCACATGACACAGGACTAGTATCAAAAATGTACTGGTTTACCCCTCTGAAGTCTCCTAAATGCCTAAGATTTGGCTGGAGAGTGTGAAGACAGTAAAAAAAAAATCCTAGGAGGTTGAAGAAACTCAGCACAGAGGTTGTTATGGATACACAAAATCCTTTGCACATCTCTCTGGATAGACCTGCTCTGTTACAATCCTCTTAACAGTGAGGGTATCATGCAAAAGAGTTTCAGAGAGAAGTGCACAGGGACTGTGTCCCTCTCCATGCCCTATGTCTGTGAAATCAAGGACCCAATTAAAAAACTCTCTCTTGTTTAGTTTGCAGTAGGGACTGAGAACAATGCTTTCCTCTCTCTGGCAAAATCCTACAGGTCTTTTCTGATACTTTTCCAGGTGGCCTGAGCCCATCAAGTTCTCCTCTTGAGCTATTATTTTTCCCCAAACTAAGAGGACCTAGCTTTTATTCTACCCTCCTGGGGTTTTCCAGTTATTACAGATGCCGTCCTGACCCTTTGGAGATTTTTAGTGCCCTGGAGGTGTCAAAGATTTTGGTACAAATATGACTTTTCTGTGTTTAATTTCATATTTTTACTCAGTTTTGTGTGTGTGTAAGGTTCAGCAATGTCAATTATTCTCTTAGCTTTATTTACAGCAAGCTACCAACATTGAAAACCACCTCTGAAATTGGAATCCTCTTCCTGCCTTGACCTGAGTGATTTTTCCTGAAGAATGTAGTCAAAAAAGCCATAAAGTGCTTCAGAAATCCTGTCAGTCCCTGGGGCAGAGCAATAGCTCTAGAAAATGTATTTAACTGAGAACATACAAAATGGCTTAAATGGCTTAGTAGAAAATGTCCTGAGCTTCAGTTTTGTAAATGTACTAGTTCAGAGGTATGGTAATAAATATTAATTTTATTTTGACATTTGAAGGAGACATTTGAATGCTGCCTATGTGCACTGCAGAATGATTAAAAATTATTGTGGTGTGTGAAATTTATGTTTTAGCAAGTATGATTACATCCTTCTAAAAATGTTCAAGCCTGTAATCTTTTAAAATTGTTTTTGCAGTAGAGAGATTAAAATTCAGAGAAGCACTTCATATATTTTTAAACAATCATGCTAATTTGAAAGCGACTCAAATAACATTCATACTATTTTAAACATAAGTCATAATGATCCACATTCAAATTCTTTGTTTCCAATAAAAGTAACCATGTCCACAAAGAGCTTAGCAAACAAAGTTTTCTTGTACCATGAGTCACTACAGGCGTGACACCACAGACTGGGTATATAGCAGATATGGTAGAAAGAATAAATGTATTTCCACTTCAAATAAATTCTTTATTTCAGAATGCAGGATAGGTTTCAATCCACCTTTACCTCCTGCCACACCTCTGCTCTCAGTCTGTGTACCTGTCTTGGAATCACCCTGGAGCAGAGTCAGGGTGATTTGCTGCAGGCTGGGATTAGACAGTGATTGAGAACTTGTGTGGGCACAGTTCTGCAGCATTTACTTCACAGATAAGGATCTTACATCAGGGTTGCACTGCTGAGGGTCAAATTTAAATCAGAGTGCAATGAGAACAAAGTTGGTGTGCTTCTGAATGGAAGAAAAAATTTAAATGGATACTCAAATCCTTAGAAAGGCATAACATTCTTATTGACTAATTCGAGTCAGTCTGTGTCCTCATACTTGGTGATCCCCTTTCTTAATTCTGGATTTCTCTCATTTGAAGGTTAAAAGGTGATTATAGGTCCTCTGGAAAATTATTTACTCTTGTCTTAGACAGATTACAGTGAGATACCAGTCTTGAATCTGTGGTCTTTTTTCTGGTGGTACAATGATGTCTTCTTCTCCATTATCCAGCATTGACTCTCATCCTCACTGTATTGTGGGCTTTCCCAGACCTTTACAAATTCAGTGTGTATATGTTGTTTCAGTAGCAAGCAGAGACACTGCATATTTCTAACCCTCATGGGCTCATACAATCCACATTTCCTCATCTGTCCTGGAGCATTAGGCAAGGCAGGATGTGCCTCTGTGTTGTATTATTTTATTGACTAGACTCCCTGGATGGACCTCAAATCTGACTCACTACCAGCCTCATCCAGGTCACTTCACCTTTGCTGTCCTGGTCCTGTGCAGGTGCTGGGGACTGTGCTCTCTCAGTGGGGGCCCTGCCCTGCCTGTAGGAGGTCCATCACCTCAGATCCTGACTCATTGCTCCAGATCCAGTTGATCTTGTCCCTGATGGTGTAGATAAAGCAGGTCTGTCTATCCCACAGAACAGAAGGGATGCAAAGCTGCAGTTTCTTGATGACAATAGTGAAACTAATTGAAAAAGACAGTAGTTTCACTGAAGAACCTGAAATTGCATGTTGGGTAATGCTGCTGTGTGTTGACTGCAGGACCTTCACTGGAAAATATCTGTAGATGACAACTTTCTGTAGAATATATTTTGACACACTTTATGACTTGTCCATTAGAAGTAACTAAAATTAGAGAAAATATTAAAGATTCAAGGTAAAAATGATATCTAGAGTTCTTGATTGTATAATGTGGGTAAAAGCACTCTCCTTTCATACCTTAAAGGTGCTTGGTACTGCAGAGTGTCCTCACAAAGAGGAGGTGAATCCCAGATGATGTTTTCAGGCCATCTGTATTTGGTGAGATGCTTTTAACGGGCAGATTCTCCCCTTTTCTTCCATCTGACCTTAAGGGAAAAAATGCATTAAGGAAGGATAGTTCTGAGAATTTGAGTGTACCTTGCATTGAAAGACAAAGTTCCCTTTTCACTTGACTTTAAACTTCAGTTTAAAGTCAGTAATGACAGTTAACTCTTGGAGTAATGCCTAAAAAAGAGTGTCAAATCTCTATTAAAACTGAGTTTATCTTTATTACTCTCTTGAGTTAGATAACTTAGTTTACAACTATTCTTTTTTTTGTGTATATTGTAGACATACCCATAAATCATTACCATACAAATCATAAAACAACTCCCTGTGGGAATTTGGAAAAACACCTGTGGAACACTGTTTTCCATTCCTGCTAAATAGAGTAAGACTGTGAGAAAGAAACCCTGTCTCACTAAGAAAATACTTCTTATTTGCCAAAATGAGAACAGGAAAGTGCAGGAAACTCACAAGGTGCTGCTGGTTGGTACAGGGGCAAATGATGTCAATGTCAAGACCATGCACTTGTTGAAGAAAAACCAGAAGCATCAAAGAAAATATAGATCAGTCACACTGCTCAAATCCATGGATAGATGCAGGTGCCTACTACTGATCTGACTGCATTACACTGTGAATTGTCCTCTGCCATGGGATAGGGAAAAGTGAAGCAAAGTGAATGTAAAATTTTTTACTTCTGAAAAATGTATTACATTCACCATCCAGTTATTGCTTGTGAAAAAAATTACTATAGGAAGAGAACTGATTGATGAGCTGAACTTTTACCAAAAAAAAAAAAAAAAAAAAAAAAGAAAATGATTACTAATGGCATTATTGTCACATACCAAAAGTCTTGAATTTCAGTTGAGCTTGATTCTGGAGTGCTATATTTTGCTATGTAGGAATTGCTGGTATTGGCCGAAAGTCCCTTTTGGAATTTGAAGTGTTCTCATGTGGAGAGTTTATATGTAAACTGGCCAATTTTTTTTGGTGCAATATTATTTCACAAAATGAGAGATGAGAAATGGAGGTAAAATTTTCAGGTGGATTTCAAGATCTTCTGCTCCTCTTTCCTGTTGAGAGGTATCAAGTAACTGTTGTGGGAACCATAGCTTCTCCTCCATAAAATCCCTTTTGATTACCCCTGGTATAAACTGCATTAACATGAGTCATAGGAACCCTTACCCACATTCTGAGATGTCCACAATACACAAGGTGTGACAAAAAGAAAGCAATATGACCATGTGGCAGTTCTGTTTGATATGGCAAGGCATGTTTGATATGACAGAGCTCTAGCTCAAAATGGCATTTGTTCCTTTTCCCACTGACTTCTTTCTAAAATCATCTGAATATTCAAATCCTGACCTTTCACTGAGAGCCTTTATTTGCCATTCATTAGGCGATGGGACCCTGTAACAGGTTGACCATTCTGGAGAAAGTCCTCAAGAGAACCTCTGTGCCTTGGTGTCCTGACAAAGGAGGAAAATCTGACTCAAATGAGGATACATGCTTTTTAATCCCATCAAATCATTGACCTTTCTAGTAAAAACTTTAAGAAGATTGTCTTCTATGCTGATGTTATTTGTGATGTGAACATATTCCCTGGATTTGGAAAATAAAAGCAAAGTAATTGGATTTTGAAAATGAACTAATTTTAAATGGGTTAGAGGAGTCACAGCAGGGCTTTCAGGCCTCTTGTGTCTTGGGCAGAACCTGAACTTATGTTCTTGATATGAAAAGCTCTGCATGCCATTATTACTCCCTAAGCCATACCAGATTGCAAATATATTATCCCTGATGTTTTGGGGGTTTTATTTGAATAATATTTAGGCAAAAGGAAGATCTATTTCTGCAACTGTTTTGGCAAAATGACACTGACAGAAGATGTCATGGTTGGTGTCTTTCTATAGAAGTATTTATAAATTATGCCTATATATAAATCTATACAAATGCATTTGAATCAATTTTTCTTAGTCTGTAGTCTGGAGTCCTTCAACAGTCTGCTGAAAGCTTACTGACTGAATTTTGCTAGATCTATTTTTAGTTTCCAGCTCTTATAATGCTTTTAAAAGTTAAAAGAACTTGACCCTTACTGTGAGTAAAAAGATATTATGGTTATGGTTAAAGGTATTAGATAGTCAGCAACAGGAATGAAGATGCTCTCTGTACTGCTAGTGAAAATATGGTAGCTACCTAAACAAATCCTTAAAAATCTGGTTCACATTATGAAACATTATTTGGAACTTGTGGATATTAAAGCAGAATATAGCATGATAACTGAAATCAGTCACTGTAAAAGGACTATCTGAAACTGAACATGACTGCAGCTGAAAAGAGGAACATGAGTACTTCTCACACTCATTTCCACCTGTTTTATCCAAGCAGAGAGTACTACTTTTTGCAGTATCAGGCAAAGACCTGGTCTTTGAGAGTATTCACTGAAAAAATAAATTTTCCATTTTCCTTAGTATGATATTCATGTGAGCTGTTACATGCTGGGTAAGGATGTGTAAGGGAAACTCTCCATGACATGGAAATACCCTGTCATCTTGAAGATTAAGGTCACTAAATAGAAAGCAGAAGGTTACTTATGACAGAAAGACTTTCTGCAAGGGTTCATGGCTCACAGGAGGGAACTACTGATTGTCTGAAAGGCCTGAAGAGGCAGTAAACGCCAGAGAGGTCCTTCCCAGTGGCATGCTTAACAAAGAGCTATCCTTCCTTCTTTGTGACATGGTCACATTACTTTTTTAATCCACCATAGCTGCTCTTTGATGAAAAGGAGAATGGTGACAATACAGCTGATAAACCTTACTGCTTTTCCAGCTGCTATTCATGGGAAACTGTAAGTGCTAGGAGAAAATTGGAAGCCTGAAGTTTTGAAGACATAATATCCAGTAGCTAAATTCTCTCTCAGAAGTTCCGAATATGCTCCTGAATATGTCTATGTAGTAATATAGCAGAGAGGTAATTTAGTCCCTGTTAAGAAAACTTCTTTTATTGTGAGTAGGAAAACATATGTATGTTATTTACTGAAAATGGATTTAAACCTGTTACCCACCTATTCACTTTAAACATCGCAAACACATTACATTCAAGCAGAAAATACTATTGCTCTGTATTCCCATTTAACACCAGCACCTGCATTTCATCTGTGTTTTTGAAAAATGCAATCAAATCACTCATTCCTGAACCTTCTCTTATGTGTTTGTTCTTCACTCCTATCAACTTTCCCCTTGTATATTGAAGTGAGTATATTTTGGGGACAAGATGTCACTTTCAATGCCTTGGCCTGATTCTGAAGTAAGATTAATTGTTAGGAATCAGATGATTTTAATAAGAAATTAAATATTTCTTATGCAAGTTTTGCTGAAAGACTCTATGAAAGAAATCAGTTATTTTCACAATTGATTGAGAAATCAGTTTTAAAAGTTTAGTTCTGCACATCCAGTTGATAGTTTTTCCAGCAGAGGGCAAGAAAGTATAACAGATGGAAATGGTGCTACTTTCTCAAAGAGCCACAGCGGAAATGTTAAGCAGTATAGCCTGAGGATGGAACGTGAAAGGTAATAAACATCCCCCTTTTTGGGCATAATGGCTTTTCAACAGCCTTTTACTCTCAAGGATAGTCATAGACAAGACGGAAAAGGAGCAGAGGAGACCACCAGAGCTGCCGACTGGTTCATGATACTTTGTCAGCACAAGTTCCTCCAGCTGAAATCTGATTTCTGAGGGGTATGAGCAAAGGTGACACACTGTACCTATTCTAACTAGTCTGCAGTGACACGCAGTTTCTCACTTGATGCTCAGTTTTTGGGATGAGGAGGCACACGGCTGCCTGTTTCATGCAGGGCTCCTATCCTTTGCAGTTCTTACAGCTGTTGAGTTAAATCTGTAAAGCAGGGTTTGCTCCTTCCTCAAGGGGCAGACAAAACTCTATTTGAACTCAGATTTTGGAAGCTTGAGCTCAGGAATAAATATCTGGGATTTTTCATCCAAACATGAATAAAGTGTGCTTATTGCTATATATTTTTGTGATGAGTGTATGTGTTATAGATGCACATGTGGAAACAAAAACTTTGGGCTTTTCCATTGAATGAATTTTCAGAATGTTCAATTTAAGACTGCAGACATCATTTGTTATGCAGCAGTGTGTATTTACCAAGGCATTTTTCAAATTTCTTTAAATCATTGCAGTGAATTTAAAAATGCTGTGCAGCTACTCTTTCAACTAGAAAAGCTTCAGATCTCCTGATGCAAACCTTCTGTTAAGGTCCAAGCTTAGTTTGCCATGTGATTGTTTGCTGTCAGTAGTACCTTATGAATGAAAAGTGTCTGGTTTGGGCAAAAGTTAGAGATACCTTTTTTTTAGGTTTTCCTAATTTCATTGCAGTAAAAAATATAACTCATAAGTAGGCCATGTCATACTCTTATTTCACTGTTACTGACAAGGCAAATAATTTCATTTCTTATGATAATGGAAACAGAATTCTGAGGAAAATAATAAGCTTTGGTTATCTTAGCTGATCAGGCTGTACTGAGTAGAGCCTGAATGTCTTAGAAGAATGAAAGTGATTCCAATAGTATAAAAAACTTTTTAATGTGACAATAATAGTAATAACAATAACAATAACAATAATAACAATAATAATAACAACAACATTAATAACACTAACCCCAAAATTATACTCATCAAAAGACAAAATTAGGAACATATTAATAAAGACATGCTATTTTAGTAATAACTATCTGTTTAAAGTGTAACCAATAATTTTTGGACCAATGAAGTACTTATCTAAGAGGAAGCCTTATTCAGTCTTCATAAAGGTATTTTTGTTTCTCTGTGGGGTGATTAGTTATGATTATACTGCAAGTCTAACATTTTCTCATTGCTTGATTTAAATCTCTAGAAACAGATTCTATTTACATAGCAGAAATACATAATTCACAAAAAAAATTACATAGCAGTATGCATTGCTTCAGAGCTCTGGTCAACGTAAAATTTACATAATGGTGACCACTGGATTCTCCTCTTTTTCTTTTCACATGAAAAAGATCAACAGCTGTACTCTGAGTGTTTTTTTATTGTTGTGGTTTTTGTTTGTTTGTTTGTTTGTTTGGTCACATGCTGTCTCAAGTACTTTTGATTTATTTCTCCTTGTAAGACTTATTAATTTTTTTTTTAGTATATGAAGAGATGTCAGTATTTTGAAATGGGGTTATGGACAGCAAAAATATCTTACAAATTGCTACCCTTAGACTATATAGTGTTTGTTTCTTGTTTCTTATGCTGTCTTTTTTCCAAGTCAGTGTAGATTGGACTTATATATATATTATTTATACACAGCCAAATTTTTTGAATGCCACATATTATTTTTTAACCAACTTCTTATAAGAGTGATTTTTCATACAGAAATCCATTGACCTGCAGAGATATTTCCCTGATGTACAATAAATCATACATTTCACATATTCCTGATAAAAAGGACACAATTCTTGCTTTGGAACAGCTCAGAGTTGACAGCAGTGGCCTCAGTGACCTGTACTGAGCAGGAAAGTCAACTTCCTTTACCATCAGTCACCTGTAAATGATCAGAAATGGGAAACTCTGCTCTTTTTAACTTCAACACTGGTCTTTCCACAAGGTCAGGTGGAGTGGATCATAGGAAGAGGGACTGCAGGCCAGGAAATCATCCTGGAAACTGCAATGAGCATTTGAGACCCTGAAAATAAATTTACAAACCTTTGACATCTCTTTGACAGCTCTGGCAGAGGAGCCTCAGCAGCACTTCCCACTAACAGCTGAGGTAGTGAAGAACAGTTTAGGTGTTGAAATTAGTATGAGATGAATTGTGCCTGAAAGTGACTGTTGTCTCTTCTGACTGTAGGCAATCCCATCACCCTCAGACCTTGGGTCTTGCTTGAGATCTCTGCATCTGGTCAAATGGTTCCCACTCAAGGAGTCTTAATAGGACAGACTGTGTCAGGGCATCTGCCATATAATCCTTTATATTATGCTTATAGCAGTAGTCTTAAAAATATTTTTCTCCCTCTGTTTTTGTGCTAGAACACTCTTGTACTCCATTCCTCAGTTTTTGCTATTTAGCCCAAGTTTAATTTCTGAAAATGTGTTCTAAGCAGATGTTTACTGAAACTCATGGGAAATCTGGTTTGTGGAGCACTTAAAATGAAGAAGTTTGTAAAATGTATACTTGTGAACAGTCACAGCAAATTGAAATGAGTTTATTTTTCATAAAATGCAATTATAACTTGTTAGGGGTTTAATTCAGGTTAAAGAGACTATAACTTCTATCCCATTTTCTCTTGCAGTTCTGTTCTCCTTTCTCTTGTAAGCACAGTTTTTTTCAGAGTTCCAGACTACTTTGTTAAAGAATCAAAACTGTGGTTTTTTGGCCAAAATTCTTTTTTTTTCTTTCCTTGACCTTCAATAGCAAAACTAATCTGAAAAGGGGATGCTTTTTGTCAAAATGATGCTTTAAAATAATTTTGTTTGAAAAATTGGAAGCAAATGTATTTGTACTTGGCTCATATTTTCCTAAGTAATAATGTTGAAGAAATTGAAAGAAGTTGAAAACTGTTGAAAAATTAATGGCAAAAGTTGCAATGTTAATATATTTACACTGTACTAGTAATCAGAACAGTTTTTAGAGGATAGTTGATATTTAGTTATGCAGTCAAATTCTGGTGTCATTGAACATTGCATTAAGCTAGAATAATATCCATTATTTTATTTCATTTAATTCCAGATTGAAGCTAAGGATGTAACTCAATTTACTGAGCAGCAAAAATGATCTTGAATATCTGGTTCTTGAAGTACCATGGAATGAAGAACAGATATCCCTAACTCAGCCAAAAAAACAAAAAAAACAGAAAAAAAAACAGAAAAAAACCCAAAAAACCAAAAAACCATTACCTTCCTTGCATGTATAACCAGTAGAAAAGATCCATTTTTTCTTTCATAACCATTGCAGCACAATGCTTTTCAAAGGCAGTTGAGTGAACGGTAGTTGTCTTGCCATTTTCTGATCCATCAATATCTGGTTTTCCACTTGTGGTATTATTCTGTTCATGTTGCTTTTATTTGCAGTTCTCATCAGAAAGGGAAAATGGGGCATACAGCCCTTTTTTTTTCCCTGTAACATTCGTGATAGTGTCTACCATATGTTCTCCCTACATTTTTTGTAAATACACTATGAGAACATATGTATGTTATTTCCTAACTCTCTTATGCCAACACTTGTCTGAGATGTCTGTAAGGATGCTGTGTCTTATGACAATATCACAATCCTCTGAATGCAATTAAAGTTATTTTGAATGTTTTGGGGTGTTTTAAACACTAATTCGTGCGCTATTTAAAATTTCTTCCCAGGGTTCTGTTTGTGTCTTGACAATTTGCGTAAAATTAGAGTGTGTACAGAGTGTGTACAGATCACAGGTCATAATTTAGCTGATGTTCAAGTGTCCAGCATGCATGGACTTTGGAGAAGCGTGTCATCAAACTTGAAGTGAGATACTAGTATTGTGACTGGGTCCTTGTGGCGAATATACACATGTAATCTCACTCCTTTGTCCCTGAGCATATATTTTAGATGGGATACTAAGTTCCTGTTCAAACTTTTCTATTATTTTGACTATACTTTTATGAAAGGTTGAAGAATTTAGGCAAACACCTCATACCAAAATGCTCTTCAGTGAATGCTGTGCACCCACTTTCTTTGAATCTCCTTTCAGTCCCTCAGTGTTTGTGATCACCTAATTAAAATGGAAAAAAAAGATTGTATATTTGATTTTTCAAACGTTGATACAAACACCCAAAATGTTTGTATGGATATCAACAATGACAGAGCAAGCAGATTCAATACCTCAACTTGGGACTGTAGATAAATATCCTGAACTCAAGCCCATTCATTTATGGATACAAGCTTGGTGAAGTCAGCAATATTACACAAATTAAGACGATTTTCTATATAGTGATTTGCAAGCAACAAAATGGCGGTGAATACTTAAATACTGAAGGCTGATTTGTTCCATGTGTTAGAAGCGTGTACACTGGCGAGAAGTTGTGTGGTTTTTTAGAAGATTTGATTGACACATTCACATCTTGGGAATCCGGTGTGTGGCCAGAGTGCTTCAGGCTGTGAACCTGCACTGGCAAACAGGTGTGTGGAAGGGATGAGCCATGTAATGCTGGTGGTCCTTCCCTGAGTGCTGCAAATTTTAGACTGTGGACAGGAGTGCATATCTCAAACAGAGTCTGGTACTGTGCAGTGCTGTTAGAAGTCAAGAGTAACTGACAGATTTGTGTGAACAACCTTTTGTAATGCCTCTTTAGAAAGGATATCCTAATTGTTTCTCTTTGATGCTCTTTTCTGTCAAGGTTTGCCTTTGTGGATGTTTGTAGTGGCAAGGGTAATTCACTATTTATGGTATGCAGAATTCATTAACATTAGTTTCTGTTCTGTGTTTTTTAATCACCAGCAACATGTGTTACTGGGTACAAATTTGCATCTGTTATGCCTATCATTCTGATGTGTACACTGATGTGGGTGAGTGACTAAGGCACTTTTAAAGCAAGTTAAAGCAACATCAGTGTAAAAGTGAGGAAATCAGACTTTAATCATGATGTGCCACACCCACAGAGACATTCCTCTGGCCACAAGTCTGGGTTACTGGGTAACCTTTACTGGCCTTTTCAGTCTGTTTCATTTTTGGCTAATACGTAGGAGTTTTGGTTGGCAATGTATCTGGGCTATAAATGGAGAGGAACAGGAGTAGGTCTCTAGGCAGCTTTGACAATATGCATCTGAGGAAACTCTTAAGAGATGTTATTGCTCTCCAAACTGAGCAAAATTATATTCTTTTGTGATAAAAATATTTCAGAAAAAGATTTTTTGTGTTTTCTTTTTTTTCTATGAATGTTTGTAGCCTCTGTTTTGCCAGTAGCTTGATATGAAAACATGTCAATGCGATAAATGTCTGCTTTAAGTTCTTTGTCATTTCAACAGACTCATTGAATAATTTAGGTTGGAAAGGACCTTTTAAAGTAAATTAGTCTAACCACCTGGTGAAAATAGGACTTATTTTGGAGTCAGACCAGGCTGCTCAAGGCTTTTTTTGAGGCAAATAAATATTTCCAAAGATGGAGATCCCACAGCATCTCTGTGCAATTTGGTTGAGTGCCTGATTTCTCTCAGAGGGTGAATTTTCTCTAGTACCTTGTCAGAATTTCTGGTGTTGCAACTTGTGCCTGCTGCCCCATGTCATGTCACTGTTCATTTGCTGGAAGAGTCTGTCCCTCTCTTTTCACATACTCCCATCAGGGAGTGTATATGACAATGTACAATGCAGTGCAGAAGGCTCTTGCTTTTTGTTGCTGCAATGGATACTTTGCGAAGTCGTGCTCAACTTGTTACCCGGGGCCTTTCCTGAATTTCTAGTTTTCTGCTTGTAAGAGGAAAAGGTGTAATTCTGATCTCAAGTTTAGATACTAAGTCTATGAGCTACTTGTGCAGGCAGTCTCTCTAGTGTCTTCCCAGAGAGAAGCTCTTGTTTGGAACTGTTCTTTGGAAGAACCTGCTTGGTATAAAGGAGGTTTGAGCAGAAACCCTGTTTAACGCTCACACTAAAAATGTGTGCCTAAACCTGGATGGTTGATGAACCCAATTTCATGCCATGTTGAAAAGAAATAGTTTATCAAAGTGTATTCAAGCTTTATTTTTTAAAAATAGTGTGGCGGTCCACTGCATATAGCTCCACTAGGTACAGCTCCAAAGCTTTATAGAATCTGGGTTACAACTTCAAATCAAAAATATTTTGAGCTTATTTATGGCAGATTTGAGTTTCTAGTAAAAGTGCTCTGGAATACCCTATTTATAAGTTTTGTTTTATAGGATCATTTTTTCCCCTACTTTTGTTGGATTGGGGAGCAATATTTTTATGTTTTCCATTAAGTTTTTTAACTAAAGCTAAGCCTGGAAATTTTACAAATAAAATAAAGTGTATAAAAAAACCACCTTGTTTTAAAAAAAATCAAACTAGATTGTATTTGAAAAAGAAAAGGCTTATACTATAAAAGGCTCTAGGTATCAAAACACTATTTAGAGTCCAAAGTATACAGAAGAAAATGTGTTTTAAATGAGCATTTAATGAATAATAAGCTGCTGAAGCACTAGTTATTGCTGGCATTAGCTGGAAGGAAATGAAAACTAAGTGCTAAAAGCAGGAAGATATCTCTTTTATGATCAACAGTGTTTTGAGGAAAAGTTAAAATCTGAAACCTTGATTGTAAAACATTATATAGCAGCATGAGGTTTTAGAGGCCCTTTCTAGTTCAATTAATGCCTACACATTTCAGAAAAGTAGAAAGATGGGAAAACAAATTATGTCTTATAACTGTCAGCCTGTACAGTAAACATTTCAAAGCTAGATCTTTGAAGGAAGCAAATATTCTACTTAGGTTTTCCTCTTCACTTACAATTCAAAGTGACACTCTTAGGACTTTGTTGTTTACTTGGTCTTAAGTTGCATTGGTAGCATTTGGACTTTTCCTTCATCATGTACTGTTCCAGAGCTTTCTTGTGAGCCACAAAAGCTAAATATGTTTCTTCTCCAACTTGTGAAATAGTATGATGAGCACTACTCATCCAGAAACATTACTTCTCTCCAGTAGTCACATATACTGGGAAGATATATTAATGATGTGAAGAAGCAAAGTAAGACAAGTCCAGTAAATAATATATATTCCTGACCCAAATGACAGAGAGGCCAATGAGGTGAGGTGCTCTACTGAACATCATACTCACCAACAAGGAGAAGCTTGTTGGGGTTGTATGTCAAAGGTGACTTTGCCTGCAGTAGCCAAAAACTGGTGGAGTTCAGTATTTTGAAGGGAAAGGGGAAGATAAAAATGAAGCTCATAGCCCTGGACTTCAGAAGGACAGATTTTGGCTTCTTCAAAAATTTGCTTGAAAGAGTCACATGGGATAAGGTCCTAAAGGAAATAAGGACCTAAGAAAAGAAAATTGGTTAATATTTAAAGTTCTTCTATTGCACTCAATGAGTAGGTAGCCTTCAGGTCATTTGTGGTGATTGCTTGGTCTCTGCAGAGGTCCCAGCTGTCACCACCCTACTGCTGGGATGCAGCAGCCTGGCACCTAGGAGACTTTTGCAGATGAATAATGAGTTCCTGGCCAAACTCAAACACAAAAATGAAGCACACAAAGAGTGGAAGCAAGAATGGATAATTTGGGAGGAATACACAGATATTACCTTAGCATGCAGAGATGGATTTAAGAAAGTCAAAGCCCAAATGGAACTGAATCTGTCCAGAGGTGTTAAAAATTATAAGAAAGCCTTCTGTAAGTACACAAAAGGAAGACTGTAGACAATGTGGGCACAGTGTACTATGATATGGGTGACCTGGTTACACAGGATTTGAAAAAGGCTGAGATGATGAATGCCTTTTTGCCTCAGTCTTTTCTGGAAAGACAACCCCTCAGAAATCACTAGTACCAGAGACCAAGCAGAAAGATTGGAGCAAAGAAGATGCCACCTTTGTGGAAGAGAATCAGCAAGTAAAATACTTCCTCAATCCCTTTCTGTATCTATGTAATACATCCCTTTAAAAATAAAGTATTTTTTGAGCATATGCCTCTGAAATACTAGTTATGATTAGATAGAGAAGGCAGAATAGGGCATGGTATGTAAAATCTGTAGGATATATCTTTGGTGTAATGGTTTTGATTTTAAAATAGGGTGATTTTGGTTTTCAACTCTGCATATTCCTAATTGGTACTCATTCAAAGTGCTCAGTTTCCAAATGATGGACCTGAATTTCTGCCTGAAGTTGATCTTGGAAGAAGCCCTTTCTATTTTCAAAAGACCACCTTAGTGTATTTTCAAAAGCCATCTAGTTACTGAAAAGTCAAAGTCAACAGTGTTAACAGGAAACTTAGATTCCTAGAGCCTGAATTATTTAAAAAATGGGACTTAGGTTTTTAGAACTTACATGAAGTTGTTTAGACGGTTTTAAATATTTAGGCATTTCTTTGTGTGACTGTGACATGAGAACATGTCCACAAGTAAATGCTAAAGATATTATCCCACAAATAACAATTCAATTTGTTCTTCCTGCATTTAAATCAGCTAACCTGAATATATTCTACCAGTAAATCATTAAAGATGTGCAGTCAAAATACATAGGAAGCATCATCACAGTTGAGTGATGCTTCCTATGTTGTAAAGAAAAATATTAAGTTTGACCATATTTGACAAGTTAGAAAATACCACTGGGTTTTAGAGTGTCATGTGCCTGCCTTCCTCTTACTCTGGGTTAATAATGTGCCACATAGGTACAGTTCACTGCATAATCTTTTTTCTCAAATCTTACAGTGCTTATAGGTATGTTTTTTTAATGTATGACTACTCAGCAGCATTGAACTAGGAGTGTGGAAATTGAAGCTTCTGTTAAATGTGATTTCTTTTAGCAAACACCTTCCAATAGAGGTGATTAGTACTCCTACTACTGTTGCCTTGAGGCATCATCACTAGAAATATTATGCTTCTTATTAGACAAAATTAATCTGTGACAAAATTTAAACATGGTTTCAGGAATTATGCCAGTGTGAATTTGGCAGATTATTCTGAATAGCTCCAGACAGGATGCCTTCCATCTATTTCCAGATGTAAATGTGTTCTGACAAACACTGTGAAGAAAAACATGCCTGCAACATCGCGTTGTCTTCCCCCCAGCCCCGGGCAGCTCCGGAGCCCTACAAGGGCTCTGCTTCTCGACGGGACCGGGTTCGCTGCTTGTCCCCAGGCGCGGCTTTGTTCCACGCACTGGGAAGGTGGGCTGGCTGTGCTTTGCTGCCATGTGCGAGGGACAAGGCAAAGAGAGAAGGAATTGTACACTTTGTCCGCGAAGGAGGCTGAAGAGGTTTTATTGTGGCCGCGGGGCTGTGACAGAGAAATGCGATCCACTCCCAGCGCCTGCGTGGACGAAAAATGGCCACAAACAAAGGAACGCATCGGGTCTTATAGGGGGTGGGCCGAGGAAGCCCCCCTCGCCCAATGGGGACAGGCGCCATGGCAGTGACGTGGACCATGGCGACCAAGGAGACGCAACAGGGGTGGGCCCCGGGCTCCAGGGCGAGTGGGGTTGCGGGATCGGGATAACAGACAGGGAAGTTTCAGGAAGGAATGGGAGGTGATTACCGGAGTGACGTGGGGAAGCTCCAGTGGCAGGCAGCCTGGAGCAGACCACCATGGGGGGGGGGGGGGGAAACATGGGGGGTGCGCAGGGTACACAGAACTCAGCTAACTAACACAGATCAGAACCCCTAATCTGAACCCAAACCTGGGATGCAACACATACCTGCCTTTGTTCTTGAATTTTCACCTTTTGTCTGACAAGATCCTCTCTGTCTATATCTTGGGGTAAGATAGCGTGAACAGTCTTATTGCTTTCCTGGTTCATAAGACAGCAAGAGGTACCTTACGCTCTAATGATCAATGCCTGAAATTGTTAAATTTCTTGCTCCAATATGCTAAAAGTCTCACTGCCATGCTATTAAATGATCTTTCAATTATGGAACACCATAAAGACACAAAAACCTGCTTCTTGTTTATGTTATATTTCCTTAAACTGTGTACTATTTCTGATAGTATGGTATTTTCAGAAATAATTTCTCCTTGCCCCAGAATTTCATCTTTCTAAATTTTATGTCTGGGTTAGAGATGGAGATAATATATTTCTTGATTGTCTGCAAATTAAAGTGGCATAATATTCTTTTATTTGTGTGTCATGGAAAGTGATACTTTGTACCTTTCATTTTCTAACTGCAATACCTGGGTGATTTACCTGCTTTTCAGAAAGAGTGATTTTTTTCCCTATAGTTTGCGTTATTAGAAGATGTGTCCACTGCTGGAAAAGATCTAGAAATTCTACATGAGCTGAATAAGGTTATACTTGGATTGAAAGCTCCAAGAAAAATGGAAATACATCAAAGTGTTTATTCAAAGAAGTTGCTTTTCCTTATCGAGGTGTCCGAGGCTTTTAGGTGGAATCAGCACAATGTTGTAAATTTGTCTCTAAGATAAAGATCTAATCTAGATTTGATCACTGGTGATCACTAAACTGATGATCTATTTTAAAAGATCAATGAAGAACTGTTCTTATCAGTTATCTTAACCTTCTGGATTATTCAGACTATAGAGCTTCATTCACTTTGTGAATTAACCTTTTATTTTTAACTTTGAAGAGTCTCTTTATCTTAGGATAAATCAAGACTTTTAGAAAGAGTCTTCTGCAAGAGGTGGGGAAAATCAAGACTAACTCATCACCTTTCTCCTTCATATTTTAATCAATTCTGCTAAAGACATTGTGTTTACTTAATACACACAACATGCTTTCAAGCATATTCTTCCTATGTTTTGAGCAATCATTTCCTAGAAATATATGTATATAAAAATTGCTATTGGTGATAGCCAGTAAAGCAAGTAAAATGTTGCTTTCCTGATTTAATATAGAAATATATCAATACATTTTATAATCTTAATATACAAGATTTAAATATGAAATCTTTAGGTAACATTTTGCTTTCCTTAGAAGATTGTATTCCTGTTAAAAGGATGCACACATCAGAGCTAGTATTTAAAATACATTATTTGTCTTTGTTTCTAGTATTATGACTCTTGCACTTCAAGCTCCTGATTGACATGTTGGGGAAGTAAGAGCTTGGAAGGGAATGAAAATACTTAGTTTTATTCAATACTGCTTTTTGGATAACAAGTGTACTTGCCTTCCAGTGTTAAAAAATGAGTAGAATAACATTAATATATAAACAAATCCTTGAATTCTAACCAATTGGTGTAATTTTTTCTTTCTCGTGTTTTATTCCATCACAATAATTTTTCTTTATCATCTGTTTGCTCTGGTTATTACCACTCCTGGATGAAAAGGAGCTAGATGTCCCAGACTAAAGCAGTATAGCAAACAGAAGTGATGATTTTCCCAACCAGTCTGCAAAGGATTTTGTGCTTAGAGTTCCACTGATGCAAAAAAAAAAAAAAAAAAAAAAAATATTGTGAATATATCCATTCTGCTGGGTGTGCAGCAAAAGCTCTGAAGAGAAATACTGTATAAAATATCTAAACAGAAAATTCCTCAGGGAATGGGAGTTGAAGGGCTGAAATATGGTTTCAGGAAGTACTTTTCCTTTGGAATTACTGTGTGTTTCTAAAAGTGTGTTTGATGGCAGGGACTCAGAAGGTGGAGGCACACAAGAATTAAAACCCAGTCTTTAAATCTGCCTGTGGTGCTGGCAATTAATCACATGATCTTTATGAAACTCTCTTTGTTTGCTGCAGCAGATGAACCCATACAGTAAAACCCTAGACTTTGTTCAACACACAATTGATGCAGCAAATATCTTGGATAAATGTTAAGACTGTAAGACTATAATCTTGATTGGACTTGATATCTTAAGTTACAGAGGAGTGATTCATTCCCCATTAGCTTCAGACACAAAATGAAGGTGCCTAATTCAGGGTCAAATGCACTTTGTAATGAACAGAGATAACATTATTTCCAGAAGTCAATTTTAGCCCATTTTTTCTCATTCCATTGATTATAATGGGGTCAGGCTATCCTCAAAAATTTTATGCCACAGCGAAGTGCTTCAAGTTAAGTGGGATAAATCTAGTTGTGATCAGTCAATCCAGTTGGGATCAGCCAAGATCAGGCTAAGATATCTCAGCATAATGAAATAATGAAGAAATTCAATTTTCTTGCTCCTAAGATGAGTTAAAATAATACTGTCTTGGGGATTGTTAAATAGCAGTCATGGTTATGGCAGAGACCTGTCCTTCTCAACTGTCTCTATATTGAGCTTGTGGTTGCCTAGTGGGACAAGATAATATTCTCCTTAAGTCACTTTATGTGCAAGAATTAAATGTATGGCTCAGCCCTAGTAGGGAATATTTATTTAGGTGCAGAGATTCTTGTCTCTGCACCTCATTCCAGTTTGTGTCCTCCTGTGTCTGTGCCAGTCTCTGATGACACAATCAGCCACAATTAGGGGGAAGATAGCCTCTTGCAGGAGCTTCTCTCCAGACCTGCCTCTCCTGTAGGACTGCCAATGCAGGGGTGGAGGATCCAGAGTATGGCTTTATCTCCCCGGGGACTGTGTGTTGTTGCAGTGCTGAGGCTGAGCCAATGGGGCTCTGCTGTGTCCCAAAAAACAGCAGAAGGGTTTGGGCACAGAGGCACAGAGCTCACTGGCCATGGGTGGGACCTTACCCACCCCTATGCCTGAGGGGGAATGATTCTGCTGACTTGTTCCATTCTCCAGAGTTTGCCTATGTCTCAAGTCAGTCCTAAATCATAATTAGTGAAGGGAGGGCATGAATTTACATGATTTATTACAGACCTCAATTTCCAGACAAATTTCAAGCTCAAGAGGGTGACTTTTGAACTGAAAAAGTTTGATTATGCAACATGTGGGTCTTTCTCCATGCCTGATGGTGATCAATATTGCAGTGGCCAGAAAGAGAACAGTTACCTATGTTAAAAAATATACTTCCATTTGGATTCTGGAGGTTCCTTCTCTACAAATAACATGGTACTGCTTGTACTGAACTAAGCACTGTTAGTATTGATCATATTGAAAACAAAAGAAATAAAATTAATTTGGACATCAGATGCCATCAGAGATGCTACCAATCCAAAATATGAAACAGAGAGAAAGAAAGTTATCAATGCACCAAAGAAAGAGTCCTTAAAAAGAGGCAGAGAAGAGATGGGAGCACTAAATAACGTTTGAGCTTGTTTGGAGTTGATTTGAGTGAAAGGGTTGCTCTTAATTAGACACCGGATCTCTAATTCAGGAAGCTATGGAACTGGCCGCTGTTAGGCAGCAGTGTGTGACCTTAGTTAAAATAGACATTGTTAAAAGGGTGCAATATTAATCAATCTGATTATAATGAAGCTAAAATGCTCTAGAAAAGTAGGACTAATTTCCAAGAACACTGCTATTCCCAGAGGAATACTGCTATCCCAAAGGCAGCCATCCTGCCTCTAGGACAAAACCTAGTATCTTTTCATGACACTACAGTAACTGAACTGGTGAAGAACGTTTATGGTGATGCTCTTATGGTCTCTTTCTAGCCTCTCTTATATTAAAATACAGCCTCATCCGGCTTCTCCTTGAACTGGTCGATTCATTCAGCTGGCAGAGAAGAACTCACATTAAGCCATTCTTGTGTAGACCTGCCAGCATTTCCAAAGCTGGTTTGTGTAGCTCCACATCATGCTGCAGTGCATGATACAGACTTATCTTCCCTTCCTGAGCATGCAGCCATTGTAAATATTTATATAGGCAGAAATATAACTGAGTGCCTAGGGATTGTGCCCCTTGTCTAAAATAACCTGCTTAAGCATAGGGTCAGAGAGACAGATCATATGCCTCAACTAGATACATTTCTCTGCGCTTCTGGAGGATCAAATAGAAACATGTCTTTGCAATTTTTGTTGTATTCCAATCAGGTTATCCATATGAAGACACACACAGCCTTTAAATGACAAATTAAAATAAAACAATCTTCTGAAACCCTAAATTTTGCATGGACAATGTGTCTCTCTTTGATACTGATAATATTAGGAGGAAATAACCCCTTCAACACTGCATTCACCAAAAATCTACTGGATACTGATAATGATAAAACAGCTCAGAAATTCCTGACAGCTATTAAGATTACAAGAAGGTAGTACAAATCCCAGAAATGTAAGTCTAATAGAGTGTTTGATCACAATCTAGAAAAGATAAAGCAATAGAGCAATAAAAGAGAGATATCTATCTATATATAACATATCATGTTATGTAAACCTCTCTGTTTTCAGCTGTTACATTTTTGAGGCAAAAAAGTTGAATAATAATTTCCCAAGATTTGATTCCTAAACAATTTTGTGTTAATATACATAACAATCTCCAGAGAATACAAACATGTGCTTTCCTCCTTTAAAATCAAAACAAGGTATGTTTTCTTTTGAATTTAATTTCACACATATGCCTATTTTAAAAAGGCATATCTGGAGCAAAGGTAATTGCCCAAAATAATAGTTGATGGAAGTGAATAATAATAATACATTTTCTATCTATCAATTAATTATTGTACATTTTCTCAAAGAACACAGCGTTAATTTTTTGAAAGGTTTTAATGTGTCACTGCATTGAAGAAAAACAAATTTTGTAATTCCTACTTGTATTGTCAGATATTTGTAAATGTAATTATGGTGTTATGAGCTGCCAGAATAGTAAATGCACAGCGTCATTGCCATGGAATTTAAACATGCAATAACAGTGCTTTCATAATTACAGAGGAATATGGTGACCTGTGGAAAAAAAGCTGAAACTGCTGACATGTTTGGATGACCTGCCTATTCTTAATTCTGGTTCTTATTCTTTTTCTTTCTAAATGCTACTTGGAGATTTGTTCATTTAGCCATGTTTACACCTGGTGCCATTGAGGCCTACTGACGAACACATAACTCCTTCTCAGGAGCTGAACTTCCATATGAGATATCTCTCAGACATGCAGTTTAACAGACTGATGAACCAGAAAAAATCTGAATATAGTAGCCAAGATAAAGATTATCTGGTTTCATAAGATATAAGTATTTGTACATAACCATACAAGATGACAAATATCAGTATGCTCAATTTTAATGGATCAAAGAATTCGACTCTGTTACTTTTTATGACTTTGGTTTTTGTGGCTTTCAGGAAAAATGTGTCAGGGTCATAACATCTATGTATCTATCACCTAATTAAAGTAGAACCAGAAGCAATGAACTTATCTCTACAAATTGGATTAGAAATTTTGTCCTTTAATCTTGGTATTCCAAATAACAAATGTTCCAGATGAAAGAGACCAAAGCAATAGTTACATTTATATCCTAGAAAATATTTCATAGATAAAATTATTTCATAGATAAATTATTTGCTAAATTACACTTTCAGATTTTTTGCATCATTTGCATGTTGGCTTCTTTTTCATTTTTTTACTAGGTACTATTTAATGTTTGCTTAATTTTTTTTCTTCTGAATATTTTTTCTTTTGAAATAAAGAGGCAAAAATATTGTATACACATATTTTTTCTTTGATCTTTGATTTTCCCTTTGTTCTAAAATATATCACAAGCACTGGAAGACTTTTTCCTCTCGTAGTTTGCACACTATACTCCCAACATGTAAGCTCCAGAAATTCTTTGCGTTTTTATTATTATATAAAAAATTAATTAGGAAAAAAACGCACAACAAACAAGCAAAAATCCTGTCAAAAAGCCCAAACTGAAACTCAGATGACCACTATATTACTTTTTTACCACTATTTGCTTTAAATGCTTCAAACATTTCAGGAACTCCATATGACTTTTGAAGATGCATAGCTGTAAAACTGTTATCCTTCTATTAAACAAATATTTGGAGTATTTGATGTTCAGACTTATTCAAGGATGAAACACAATTGGTAAGAAGCTTACTATGTTTCTGTTCCTACTGCTCTTTTAGACTTCTTGACAAGAAACTGTCTTTCACTGGCATATTTGAAGTCCTGATAAAGGATTAGCAACAGAAAAAATAGTTGAACACACTGTGATATCTTCTAAATCACTAGGGAAATATCTGGGCTAATAACAAGAAAAATAGATACCTCCTTCCTAAATACTTTCAGGCAAGATAGTCCTCTGAACTACCATTCTTTTTAAGTGTGGGAATGGAGTGAAAAATGTGAATAACTATTTTATACAATCATTTAGGTGACCTACAGAGAAGCTTTTGCTGTCTTCCTCCTCTGGATGTGGACGACATTAATAATAAGTTATATAAAAAAATAAAATTTGCATTACTGTGACCTTTTTTTTTATGAATGGTTAACTTTCATAACATTTTATGGTAATATCTGAATACCATGCAAACTGGGATAGCAATATCTTGCTTTTCTGAGTGGTTTGTGGTTTGCTTTCCAGAAGAGTTAGGTTAAATATTCACTCATATGAAACTGAAATGACTGCAGCTGCTTTTTATTACACAGTGTTGTAATCCATGGAAGAAGAAAGCAAAAGAGAGTTAGAAGTTTGGAATATATTGCAAATTGTACTGAATAACATCCTGCTGTATTCACTACTTAGACCACTTGTGGTTCAGAGGTGCAAATGTTGCTTATGCATGTGGATAACTCAATTTGATGACGTGTGGTCAGACTCGTGCTCTGCAGCTGAGTGATTCACCAGGAGAAAGACAAGGAGTCATGGAATACACTGAGTTCAAAGGGACCCATCAGGATCATCAAGTCTAACTCCTGACCCTTCATTCCTAAGCATCATTCCTAAGAGTCACACCATGTGCCCAAGAGCATTGTCCAAACACTTCTTGAACTCTGTCAGGCTCGTGCTGTGACCACTGCCCTGGGGAGCCTGTTCCAGTGCCCAACCACTCTCTGAGTGAATAATATCAAACCTTTTTCTAATAGCCAACCTAAACCTACCCAAAAAACTTCAGACCATTCCCTGAGGACCTTCACTGGTCACCACAGAGAAGAGATTAGTGTCTGCTCCTCCTCTATCCCTTATGAGGAAGTTGCAGACTGCAATGACATCTCCCCTCAGTCTCCTCCAGGCTGAATAGACCAAGTGATCTCAGCTGCTCCTGATATGGCTTCCCCTCAATACCCTTCACCATCTTTATTGCCTTCCTTTGGACACGCTCTCATAGTTTAATATATTTTCTATATTTTGGTGCCCAGAACTCCACACAATATTCAAAGTGAGGCTGTCCCAGTGTGGAGTAGACCAGGACAATCCCACTGGTGCTGCTGTGCCCAATGCACCCAGGACAAGGGTGGCCTTCCTGGCTGCCTGGGCACTGCTGACTCAGATTCAAGAAAAAGAACTGGCAAGGCTGCCTTTGTGTCTGCACACAATACCTTCTATCTTTCAGTCCATTGCAAGTCAGCTACCCTGGCAAACAAAAAAAGTGTAAACCTCATAAAAACACCAAGGATGTTTGTAAAGTTTGGTGTTTTTCATCAAAATAGAAATGGTTCTCAATACTTGGGAATTAAAATGATGAAGCCATGGCAAGACCCTCCTTGGCTGGAAGCTGAGTTTAAAAAGTATCAAGATCAAAAATAAAAAGAAACCACAACTTTTACAAGTGTAATTAACCACTGTAACAGACTATCAAGGGAGGAAAGGAATTCATCATGGCTTGGAGTTTCTGTTAAAACATGACTGCTTTAAAAATCCTGTTTGCTGATGTCTGTAATTTTTATGATGTGCCTTGTGATGCTTAGTGGATTCTGGGTAAAACCAACTCCTGTGCTTATTTGAAATGCTCAGATTTCATTTCATTCTGGTCATGCTGAAGAGTTTGTATGGCTCAAATGAAGCCTAATGCTTCCAAAGTAAAAAGAAAGATAGATACCCAAATATTTTTAAAAATCTCTGGGCTTTACAGTCAATCTCATATTTTCTATGTTTATTTTATGATTCTTGAATCTTTGGAATTGTCAGTAATGCAAAAGGGGTTGTCAGCAGTTCTCTACCATCTGAATGGAATGAGTGAGCTATGAAACAATGAAGTAGGACTGCAGCAACTTTGGTTTCTCCATGAAATCATTCTCTTTGAAATCTTCTTACTTTTTTCCCTTTTCCTGATCTTAAAATTTTTCATTTTTAGAGCCATGTATTACAATGGAAAATCCACGTCTTTTGCTAGAATTTGAGGTCTGTAATCAACACACACAAAACTGCCAGTGCCACTATATGGTTGAAAAAGATATTTGTCCTTATTTCTGTCTCACTCTCAGACATTATTTAAAGTTTATTACTCTTTAGATTTATCATTCAAGTATGTTTCTCAGTATGTTATTGATTGCAAGATATCCTCCAGCATCCCCCCAGCACCACCTGAAGATAGCTGGGAACCTCCTGACCCCTCTGTTGCCTACTCTCTACTCTGATTTTGAAGCTCAAATGGGGGCTTTGTTACCCTACTTTGTTACCATGTCAACAAAATTCACTATTTACCTTTGAAACTTCTTGAGAAGTGCATTGGTTTCATTCAGATTTTCTTTTTCAAAAGTTGTTCTTAGTTCAAAACAAGTTGAACAAATAGGCAATCATTTATTTATAATGTCAGAAGCAGATAGCTCAGTCACCGGAGTTCATAGAAATAATGGATGAAGAAATAAAAGAAAATATCTGTTTAGCTTATTTCCTAGAATTAGATCAGAAAGGTCTTCCTTTCCTTCTCAATTCAGGATTGTTCCTCTCTTGTCAAGATTTTATTCAAGTTGCAGGCTTTATGCTTGTCACTTATATCCTGTAGTGGCGTATTCCAGCTTTCTTATTAATGTCCTTCAATCAAATCTTCCAGAAGTCCAGACCTTGTATTTTTTTACCCTTTGCAATGACTTCTGTTTTATCCATCCAGAAGAGACAGTCTGTCTTCCAACTAAATTTTAGGGAGAAACAAAAGAGATTCTTTCATTTCCATAGTTATGTAAACATGCTAAGTCTACTGGGACTCATACTCTGCTCTAAATTGACTGGTAGAGTGATTTATTTCAATAAGGTCTGTCTCCTTCCTTGTGATAACTATTTCTAATGCTTCTTTTACTAAGGAATATATTTTTCATACACTTTATTAAAAAAAAAATCATTAAAAATACACTTGAAAACACAACAGTCTCAAATGTATACAGCTTATCCGAGGCTAGATATAATGTCAGAGAAGTCCTATGGAGTGATAGCAGATTAGGGGATGACTAATCCACAATTTCTTCCTTTAAGGCATATAACAGTGCTGTATATACAATGTATTTCCCCTGAGACTAGATATGTGCATAAGACTGTATTTCCCAGCTAGGTAACTGGAAATGGAAATATTCTGATCTGCAGTGCATTTCGTTTTGCCAGAACATACAGATATATGATTCAGATCTCTTAAGAGGTCCTGGCAGTAACTGGTGGAATATATTCTACAATGTAGTTTTCTTTCAGCTGGTGTTTTAGTTTATTTTAAAATCAATTTTATTTTTTCGCATTACACTTTTATGAATGATTTGTGGCCTCTATCAGCGGCAGAAATCCTAAAATAAAATTTTAACATTTCTTAGAACCATTCTAATGGATCGCTTTGAGGAAGTCATATTTTATGTTTAGAAGAACTAAAGATGTCTGAAAAAAAATGCTCAATATTCCAAAATCATGGAGATCAGGTATCTCAGGTTATAAAAAGCTGGAAATATCTGAAGCAAAAGGCTGTTTTACTCTTTTTCTCTTATGGAGTCATAGTATCATAGAATGCTTTGGGTTGGAAGGGAACATAGATTATCTAGTTCCAGCCCCACTACCATAGGCAGGGATGTCTTCCACTAGATCAGGTTTCTCAAGCTCCATGCAGCCTTGGCTTGAACAATTCCAGGGATGAGACATCCATGATTTCTCTGTGCTGTTCCAGTGTCTCACCACTGTCACAGTAATGCATTTCTTCCTAATATCTGATCCAAACCTACCCTCTTTCAGTTTAAAGCCTTTCCCATTTATCCTACCTATACATGCCCTTGTAAAGTCACTCTCCATCTCTCTTAGTCTCCAAAGATTTTGAAGTGTTTAAGAGTGTATTAGTAAACTCATATGGAGGAAATTCTCATGCATAATACTCGGATTTTGAGAAGTTAGTTTCAGAGAAAGAAATTTATCTGAAAAGAAATACATAATCCCACAAATCCCTTCCTGTATTGACACTGAAAACAGCACTTCAGACACGAGTACTGCTTTGAGTGATAATCAAGAGAGCTGATCTCTTGCAACATATAGGTATTTCCTCCCTAAATTCATCAACTCAAAGATCATAGCCAAAGGTGACAAACAGACCAGAGAACTTGGATCTAAACTTTAGTGTCTTTGTTCTCCTTTAGTCTTTTTGTCTGCAATTTAGATTGAAAGAACTATAAAAACATTTTCTCTCTGCTTTTCTGTACAATTGTAATCATCAGAACATCATGCATCTCAGATATACTAAGTTATATTTGCAGTAGCTTTATTAGGTAAGGAAATGTTATTTCTGTGTTACAGTTGGAGAACCAGGGTACAAGGACATTTACATGGAAAGGCTGTGACTAATCTGAAACAGAAAACTAGAAATTACACCCCTCAATAAAAGTATATCTACATGCATCCATAGAATCTGAAAGCTTGAACAACCTTTCCTGGGGAAAAAAATCAGCAGTCTTATTCTACTAATTCTGCTGGAAATATAGGATAGTACAGAAATCTAGAAAATGTACTGTTTACTAGTAGCATTTTATAGGGAGCTCCCTGGTCACCAAATGCATCCCATCTGCATTTCAGGATAATGTTTCAAATCAACCCTCTCAGAATCAATTCAGTGCTCATCCAGTATATCAGAATTATTGGTGATGGTTGGGTTAAAAGTCAGGAATTTGTTTTTGCCTTGATGAAGGGAAAATGAAGCCAACAGGATACCAATGGGCTACAAATGAATAAGCCAATTATCAGGTAAGAAAGGCAGGAGGAGTACAGGCCCTAATTATATGTACTACATATAAATTTAAATTCTGGCTCTGCTGAAATAGATACAGGTTTTGTCATTGACTGTGCTGAAGTCAAGCAATTATTCATTACTTCTAAGTGAACTCTTGGCCATTA
Source organism: Vidua chalybeata (assembly GCF_026979565.1). Taxonomy (NCBI): domain Eukaryota; kingdom Metazoa; phylum Chordata; class Aves; order Passeriformes; family Viduidae; genus Vidua; species Vidua chalybeata. The sequence continues at coordinate 37,282,406 of NC_071531.1, read as the reverse complement.
TAAAAGCTGTTTCAATATAAGTTATTTTTCATGGGACTCTATTCAGGCATGTATTATTTATTCAATTATTTCTTTGTCTTATCACGGAGGCAACCTTTTTTGCATATTTTCTGTGTGTTTTGCCTTAGAAAAGGCTTCTTGATATTCAAAATCCATTGCACTTTCATTCTGGCTAGACAAAATCTACAATGCCAGTTTACATTCTCAAACTGAATCTTGAAGAAATCTAAGGAATAAATCCCATCATATTTTAAACCAGTTTATATTTAACTGTTTTCTTCAGATATAGATCAACTTCACTTCAAATGTTGCTGTAGATTTTTTCCCTCCCAGGTAATATAAGACTCCAGTTTTCACTGATCTGAGACAGGGAAAATTTCTGATGGCACTAAATACCTACGAAGCCCCTACATATGTGTGTGTGGTTGTATGTATTTTTCACACTAACAAATACTGTAGGGTGAGCAAAGGTAAGCTATACACTCTTAATTGAAACTTTCCTAAACTTCCTGAACCTCTAATGTCTGCAAAATTTCATGGAAAATCTCATATGAGGAAGCTGACTTGTGATATTTTGACACTTTCATCTCCAAAGCTCAAAAAGCTGAAATATACCAGAATAATTGAAAGCCAAAGGCTTTGAACCTCAGGGATATTATATAAGTTTAGTTTAGATTTGGAGCAAATGCCCTTAGCAGATCCTATATTAATTTAACTTTTTTATCCACAGTAGTTGTTAGTGGTTAATCCTGAAGGTTTTTTAGCAATTAGATTCTGGGGATTCAGGCTCTGGAACTCGGCACCGACTGAACCAGCAGCTATGATAGTGGCAGTAAGGGAGGTCAGGATTTAATGCATGGACACGTGTCCTTCGGATATGTCAAACTCCAAAAGCTCTACACATTGATGAGTTGATTACTGTCTGCATTAACCCACAATAGGTACCATGTTCTTAAATAATTAGCCATCTTATAACAGGATTATCACTCTCTTCAGAGACAAATTTAAAGACAATGATTTCTTGGAAAGCTAAATCTCTGTTTTATGGCAGTTTAAAAGGATAATTAAATTTAAATTATTCTTTTTATTCTTCTAAAATAAGAAATAACTAACCTGCCTGAAGGCACATGGATCATTGTGACTTTGGCTACTATAGAAAATCCATAAATATGGGCATTGATATATCCTTTGTTATACAACACAATTGGTGGTAATTTTCTTAAAGGTAAACTGTATTTTACTTAGTCAGTTTTTAAATTATTTTTTAAAGAACACTACAAAAGGGCTTTCATTTGAGATCTAATTGATTTGCTGGAGGTCAGTCTCCTTCTTAAACCTCCTTTGACTGATTTGCTGAAGAATTATTCAAACAGGTGGTAAAGAAGCACTGAAAAACCCACCAGACTGGCCGACATTGCTAAAACTCAATATTCTGGTAGTCATAACTTTGGGCAAGGTCGATGTCGTGTGAGGTCAGATACCTTTGTTCTTGCAGACTGGTGTTTTGCCACGTGTAGTTCTAGTGGACATGCAGACACTGACAAGGGATGGGCAGCTGGACAGGACCTGGCAATGTGTGCTCAAAGCCAATCTTGTCCTGGGCTGAAACTGAAGAAATGTCACCAGCAGGGTGAGGGAGGGAATTCTGCCCCTCTAGTCTGCTCTCATGAAACCCCACCTGCAGTGCTGCACCCAGCTCTGGGGTCCCCAGCACAGGAAGGACATGGATCTGTTGGAGCAAGACCAGAGGAAAGGCACCAAGATGATCAGAGGGATGGAGCAGCACTCCTATGAGGAAAGGCTGGGAGAACTGGGATTGTTCAGCCTGGAGAAGCCTTTGGAGTGACCAAATAGTGATCTTCCAGAATCTGAAGGGAGCCTCCAAGAGAGATGGAGAGAAACTATTTACAAGGGCATGTAGTGACAGAACAAGGGAGGATGGCTTCCAGCTTAAAAAGAGTAGGTTTGAATCAGATGATAGGAAGAAATTCTTTACTGTGAGGATGGTGATGCACTGGAAAAGGTTGCCTACATAAGTTGTGTATGCCCTATCCCTGGAACTGTTCAGTGCCAGGCTGGATGGTGCTCTGAGCCATCTGGTCTAGTGGAAGGTGTCCCTGCCTATGGCAGGGGTGTTGAAACAAAATGATCTTTAAGGTTCCTTTCAACCCGGACCATTCTATGATTCTATGACAAGTCACTCGAGAACTTCTTAACCAAAGTCCTGATGAGCATCCTGGCAATACCCCAATGCCATTTGGAGGCACAGTTTAACTCTCTCCCCCATTTCCTTTGGCAGCAGGGCATGTGGACTGGGAGCAATAGCAATTCTTCCAATACAGAGAACTGCAGGGCCAGGGACAAGCTCCAACAAATATAGTGGCACTCATTGGAGTTTGATAGATACTGTACTGAAAACTTGAAATTCAGAGATGGACAGAGATGTAAAAAAATTTCTTCTTCGGTTAAACTTTTTTTTTTTTTTTTTTTTTTTTTTTTTTTTTTTTTTTTAAACCAGGAGTGCCATCTCCTGCAAAGTTAACAGGATACTTTACAAGAACTTGTGATTCTATCTGTTGTACTCCTTCTGAATTACAGGACTTCTTTTTAAAATAAATTTTCATCTTAATAGGGAATAATTTTCCTACAAAACCACACAAATGGAAATATAATTGATCTAAATTATTTTAAGGCAATTTGGCTGTGTAACTTTAATTTAAGTTAATTTAAAGAAAATAAAAATCCAGGAATCAATCTATGTAAAAATGGATTGTTCTGGCCATGCAGTTTAAAATTTCCCATTTTATTTACTTGCTATAAATAGAAATATATATGGATCTCAGTGCAAACCAGGGATCTTGGTGTACTACATTAGAACTGGCCCAGAAACATAATGGTTCCTCCAGTCCTCCAGTTCATCTCCACACTCCTGCATAGGCAAGACCCACACTTAAAGTTGCTATTTGTGTGACTTCTGGCTTACTTTCCTCATGCATTGGAAGATTTTGCACATGCAGGACGCATTAATGGGTATGGTGGATACATCATGGGTAGGAAGTTTTAAAAGTATAATTCCAGATTCTCAGTCATATGATTTCTAATTGCTGGAGCCAGGTAGTTTTGTAAGTCAGTTCTTGACTTTCCAGAAGTTATTTATGAACTATGTTTCATTTGTGAGTCTCTGGTCATTTAGGCGTATTATCATGTGCAGGTAAGTACCTATACCTATACAGAACAAAAGAAGGGAAAAGTGACCCTTAAATGGCACAATAAAAGGAAATGAGATGTGCTCACCTGGGATAAAAGCACAGTCAGATGTATATAAACAGAAAGCAGTTTGAACAATCTGAAATAGTAAGTAGCAGTAAAATGGGGAGAGGGATAATTTCTGGAGGAGGCTGAATTTGTCAGCACTTGAAATCCACTTTGTTTATCCTTGTTATCAAATAACATGCTAGGACGACTAAAATGTTGCACTGTTTTTGTTTTTCTTTCATCTGTAGTAGCTACCACAGACACAAGAAAGGCAGCAGCAGCTGCACCCAGAGCTAGCTGCAAATTGTTTACCGTTTCCATGGAGAGAGTATCTTTAAACAGATGATTTGATAGACTATAACCCCTTCTACTGCTTGAGTATTATGTAGATCATTTGGTGTTTCCTCTTGCTTAATAAAACAAAGGGAGTTTTATTATTTTATTTTTATTTTTTAAATCATATTTGTTATATTTCTTGTAGGATTTGTTCAGCTTGTGTTTCTCAGTGCCAGGCACCTGCAAACACAGATCTTTACAGCTGATGAGTTGAGTTCTGCCAAAAATACTCACAGTAACTCCAACATTCCTTATTGTATTGTTAGTATGACACGTAAAGATTAATATTTATTGTGCTTTTATGTTTCTTCCATAAACATGTAATGAAAGGAAATAATCCCAGTAAAGGACATGGTCTTTTTGGCTTCCTTTACCTTAAGTCCTTCAAAAAGGCATTATTTCTGGAAAGGCATTCTGCAAGGAGAATGAATAGAAACTAAAATAATAATTCCTGATTAAGTTCAAATTTTCATACTTGAATTCCTCTATGCTTTACTTTCAATCAGAATTGTTCATGAGTTGGGTATTTCTGCCACTTTCCCCTCTGAAAATGCCACCTTCATAGAATTATTCCTAATATTATTACTTCATATAAGAAAATGTTGAAATACAGTCTTGAAATTGTCTGCTCAGATAACCTTTATTTTTCTTTTCTGTTCATATTTGCCTTCCTTTTAGAAAGCAATGGTACAAATTAGGACTAAAGCTATTAAAATCAATGAAGTGTTTGTGTCTCGCTCATACTTGACCTCCTCCAGAATTTTTTCTTTTATGTGAGATTTACCTTACTGACTCTAAGTTATTCCATCTACTTCAGACCCCTATCCCTATTGCTGATAAGGAATATAAACCTTTATGCAACTAACATTAGCTGAGATTTCTTTCTTCCTCTATCTCTTTGTGTATCATAATGACTTTGGGGTGGGATGGTTCCTGTGACACACATTTGAGGGAGGTTAATTTCCAGAAGTTGAGGGATATAGATTTCCCTTCTGGTTTTTGAGTTCTACATGTGTGGATTGACTTCTCTATTTCTGAATGGCAAAGGCAAAGAATCACAGAGCTCTTCAACCACCAGGTCTTTTGGCCGTAGACATAACCCAAATTAATTTCTTCTTCATGAACAGCACAAAACAGGACAGAGAAATGAAATTATTAACAACTGCTTTTAAGACCACCAGAATATCTTTACATTCTCCATAAATTTATCCCTGGCTGTATCAGAGAACTCACTCATTTTTCTTTTTTTTTTTTTTTTTGTCATCTACTGCTGAAGGTGGGTCCCCTTCAGTATTGCTACTGCCTCAGTTCTGATGTTAATATCTCTGAGGATTTTTATTTTGAATTTCCACAGCTCTACAGGTTTCTAATAAATCCAAGAGGCACTCCTGCTGTTCTCTCTCTGAATACATTGTCTTAAGCTAACATTTTGTGAATTGTTGAAATACACTTGAAACTATTCTTAAAATAAATTTAATTCACTTTCAGAACAGATATGTCAAAGGCTTGTAACACTTCATAACAAAAATGATGCCCAAGCAGGAGCCTCTAAATAACTAAGAGGCTTTTCTGCAATCTGTTCTCCTAACCTTACATCTGGATTTCCTCAGGTAAAAAATTGTCTGTTCTTGGAAGTTTGCCTGGTTAGAATTTGAGGATGAAGTAGTTTTTCTGAGTACCTCACACCTGGAAATCCAGCTGCCTCTACTCTGGATATATTGCTGGATATATAATTGAAAATTTCAGGCACATCAGCTGAATTGTCACTCTCATGAAATTTTTGGTGTTTCTGAGATATCTTGGGCCCCCTTTGAAAGTGCCATATAGTGAATCCCATGCCTCCAGAAGGTTGTGACCACACCGTGCAAAGCATCTGCAAAATCCTGGTAAGGATGCTCTCCCACAGGCCTGGGCTGGAGAAAAATCCCTGGGAAATACTGCCCCAGGGAAAGGTTTTGGCTGGCAGATGAACAGGCTCCTGCCTCAGGCCTTGTTTGACATTGAGCAGGGGCATGTGTGATTTGCAGTCTTGTACATTTCTTCCAACAGCATGACTATTTAAACATTTTCTCTCAGACCATCACAAGTTCACTGACGCTACCAGTAGCATCTTATTAATAAAACCTTTTTATAATGTGTTACTCTCACACCAACACAGTTAATTCTGCTCTTCCCAATTTCCCCTGTAACACATAATGTAACACAATGTGCTAAGGTATTATAAAGCTGAATATTCTCATAAGTAGATATGAGATAAATAAAATAAACATTTTTTTAAAAAAGTTGAGGTATCGCCGTACTTTTTAGAGAGTGCTGATAACGTGTTATGTTCTCCCATATGAGTCCAAATTTCCTGTGGAGGCTGGAGCCTCTCTTGTGCAATGGTTGCCTCTCCTGGGCTTTTGTAGCCCAAAGGGTATGGCATTTTTGAGAACTCTCAAAACAAAATTGCTTAGTAAACTCTTACAAACTCTCACTAGCAAAAGATCGGGTTGGGTCTTCTGGAGTCTGTTCTTTATGGAAGAACAGGAGATGCATTTCTGTGAGAATCCTGGGTGATGCTGTCTGTTAAAATACTACTTATGAGAAGCTGGAAGCCTGTGTCAAGGTAATGATCATTTATTGCCCTATCATGGGTGCCTCTTTTTCTGATTCAGGTTACTGCCTATAGATAGACCTTGGGTCTTACATGGTATGCTGTCTTTTTAGGCTAATGAGTTTTGGCAACCTTTAAATGCTTTGCTCACCTCTGGCCTGGAAGTGGGTGTTACTGTCTCCAGAAAAGTTAATGTAAAGAAGTCAGTTAATCCTTGCACCTGAGTGATGATGTCCTAACAACCTTGTCCCTGCCTGAGAAAGCAGCTTAGCTCAAATCCAAATAATAATATTTTACTTTGTTCTCTGGTTGTAGATAATTCTGTAATTCTATGCAAATGGTAATCAAGCCATTTTAGAGCAGCACCACTAAAAGCTGACACTTTATAGCACACTATGTAGTTGCTGTCCTTTTTTTTTTTTTGCACTTTTCTCAGTATTTATTTTTTGCTGTCTTTCTACATGCCTTCGTAGGCTATTTTAAATACAGCTTTCTAAAATTCTTATCTAATACTTCTGGTTAGCATTCACCACTTTTATGGAGACTGTAAATTACACACTATGTGAGCCAATAAAAATTTCATTCAAAACCTTAAGAAGAGTATTTTTAGAAGCACTGAGGGATAAGACAGTAAAATCCAGAATAAATACAAAATAGTGTTCTGGTGAGAATTGCTTATCACCAACCAGAACATTTTGCTAACTCATGGGGGTAATGGCTGACAAACTTTTCTTGGAATCTGTCAGTCCTGTCATTTTCTGCATGGCTGCAGAGTAAATCACAGGCAGTAAGCAGAGCACCTTGGTCAGTAAATCACTACAGCACTTCCCAAGCACTGCAGTAAATGGACAAGAGACAAGTTTGTGGCATGTTGCTTTACATCCAGTGTTTGGACAACAGTCAATTAGATTTTATGGCATGGAGTTACACTGAAGCTTTACTGCTCTGTTGATAATAGGGTACCAACCAGAGAAGATGATTATTCTAACTGCTAGGCAATAAAACAAAATGCTGTTATTACAGACTTTTCTCCCCATTTCTTTTAAAGCTTGGCTGCATTATTATTTCATGTCAGTTTTGCGATAATGTGTGTCAACATTGTCAGACAAGGTACACACCACCTGCAAGGCAAACCTGTTGGAAGGGTGGGCCTGCTCATTATCAATGCCACAATGGTCTGTGTCTAGTCTTGTCTGCTTCTGACTCTGTCACATTGTTTGACATTTTATTTAGCACTTTCATATCTATTTATTTCCAGAAATAGTTTAAACATGTCATTCCTGTGTGGGCTCAGCAAACTGAAAAGTAATTTTAGCCCATAGAGTATATTTTGGCATTTTGGGTAATGAAATCTGATGATATTGCTCAGAGGTTTATGTTTGCAAGAGAGGTGCAAAATGGTTGCAATATTTCTTAAGAGGCCAGATCCCAGGTTTGCTGAATAGGGCATAGGCTCAACCTGGCAGCTCGGTAACCGTGCAAGCGACAATGTTTGCAAAACAGTGTTAGGGATAGCAATGACTCATCTTGAGAGAAGGAATGTGAGCTTCTTCCCTAGAAATAAAGGGAAAGACATGATCACTGACTAAGCACAGGCAGAAAGAGCAGGGGAGCAGGTTCCATCAGATGCTTGTTTAAAGAAGGAAAGATGCCCGTGGGTTTCCTAGAGGTGTGTGGTAACCGGATTATATATGATAAATGTACTACAGGACAATACACACTACTGGACAAAACCAGTCTATCCAGGTTCTCTGGCAGATTATGTCCCTCTCTTTTTGAGCATAGCCTTATTTGGGTTTTGCTGATCTTTCAGGAAGCTTTGCATGTGTGAACATAATTTGTATGCTTTTCCTTATCCCTGGGTGGAGAGATCCTTCCAAGCTGTTGGGTAACAGGGAAGTTTCCATTACTTTATGGAAAGTTCAGAAAATCAGGGCAATTCTATCTGCACTTTTCTTGGGAAGACACATTAAGGGAGCTCTTGAGCCAGAACACAGACATCACTCTGGACCATAATTGAAGGGAAACCTAACTGTGGTATCTCTGCTTTCATCAGTTTGTGGTCTTGTCACTGCTGCTCAAGGAAGTGACTCTGCACATGCTGTGGAGAAAGCAGCATGGCCATGGCTTTTTCCTTCCCCTCACTACCACTGCCTGACCATGGAGTGAAGTACACACTGAACTGTCTAAACTGTGAGACTAATCCCACCCTCTCCCACTACATCCCTGGTGATAGGTCTGCTGGTGGGAGAAAGCCCAGACTCACTGTCACAGAGCATGCCCTGGTGGGCTCCACCAGGTTCTGTGATGTAGAAGCATTGGTGATCAGGACTTGCCTGGTCTTAATTGGGCTGCTAAAAGACTGGAAATCTCAAGAACTGCTATTCTTCCGCCCTAAATGGAAAGAGCCTGTAGAATTTAGTAAGAGCTAAATTGCAGGGTCCTATAAAAATGAAACATGATCCCGTACACATTATCCTGTGAAGGAATACATAAATAGCTGAAGTTTATTAGAAAGAAGTCTTGTACATAGAAGACTTTAATTTTTCGCCCTGAAATGGCAGAAGCTTGATACTGGTGTAGTAATTTTTGGTTAGAACGAAATTATGGTAAAATTTACTGAAAAGCTTTTAATTTTCATTAATGCAGTCACATTTTATTTTAAAGGATTGTTAAATTTAATGGGCTGCTTTAAAAGAATACCTATAATAAAAATAATAAGAAGAAATCTGTTATGAGAGATATTACCATCAATTTATTGTCATTATCCAAAATACTACCACCTTTTATTTTAATACTGTCTGTTTAGTGATCTGCTTTGGTCTTTGTGTTGTACACTGAAGTCACCTGGTTGTGACAGAAGCCAAAGGCACACTTATATGATCTGAAATCAGGATTAGGTATTGTACTAGTACTAGTAAAAAGGCAATAATGTTTTACTAAACCAGCTATAAAAAAACACTAATTTGAACTTGTTTAGAAATGACTGTAGTAGTGTTTATAAATAATACATTTTTATATGTAATTTATTCTGTCATAATATGTATTTGCAGCAAGCTGCCAGCAAGATTTCTCTGTTTTTAAGTGAATGGTGCTTAGAAGAAACAGTTCAGGTGCTGCTCAGTTTTATGGGGCGCTAAAAGCACTATTTAGCCCTGTTGTTACTGTGTCAAATGTTTACTCTGATGTGGAAGGGAAAGATTTTAACCTCTGAACAGTGTGAGACTTTCCAAGTCGATCAGCACCCAGACCCTGGATAAAATCAATCAGGAGCACTAATTTCCAGGGAAATTAGAACTGTCCTGCGTGCTCTGCCTTTTGCTGCTAAGGCATTCCCTTCTGGCTGTTATAGACTAGGGTGCTTTTCTCATTTTCTCCAATTGGTTTGGTAACTTCTTTTCTGACTTGAGGAATAAGAGCTTATTTTTGTTATTTTTGGAGTCCTTTTTCCTCTTCACAAAGACTTTCTTTCATTCAGACATTTTCCTGACTAAAAAGTCGTGGTCAACTTTTATGTTCCTTCATGACGTTTTGTAGTGGAATGTAAACCTACAATTCTCAAAGAAGGTAAAAAATTTAAATATATGGATGCAAATGTTTATATAAATGCATCCTTTTTTACAGAGAGACTGCTGAACACTTCTTTTTACACTAATTCTTAATTCTTTTGATTTTGTTAACAACTGAGGAGTCATGGTCTTGATTACATTAGTGTCAAGCCAGAATGACTCCAAGGGAGTTCCTTTAACAGAATTAACTTGGACTTATACAATGTAATGGAGTTCAGGATTTCTATTCCATGACTTTACAGATGAAAGCAATAAGAAATCAATATTTTTAAGGGAAATACTCTCACAAAGAAAGACATTCTTACTCGCTATTTGTAGTTCTGTTTTCTTTAGACATTAAACTCTGATAGAAATAATGAAAAGGAATGAAAAATATTTACATGTTTAATTTTGATTGAAATAATCGCTACCAGAAATCAGTACATTTTTTGTCTTGAGCCTTTGATATATCTATAGAGTGTTGGGATCAAATAGTTTCTATAATTAGACTTCATAATTCTGGTTTAATATTAGGTAAGCCTCATAATAGTTTGTAATACAAAAAGACAATTAGAAAGTTATTTTTAAAATTGTCATTCTTATTTTGTTCAAAAACAGTTCATTCAAAAACAGGGTAGTTAGCTGCTTTAGCTTAAGACTCATTGAAATTAAGCACTTCACAAAAAATATTTGCCAATGCATCATCACAAGGAGACAGATGCAGCAATAGATGCAGAAATCTGTATCTTTCTTTTTGCCTCCTAAAAAAGAGGGCAAGCTGTGGCAGTGCTTTGAATGTAGAGTCCTGGCTGGCAGACTGCAGCTACTCCAGCACCCAGGTTTGTGCCCAACATGCCCTGATGAAGTGAATCCCTGTGCTCTCCCCATTCAATACATTTTGGTTTGGTTTGCAGGGAGGTTTGAGTGAGTGTTAGCAACATGTTTTCTGGAAAGGCTACCCTGGAATTTGCCATGACATTGTGTTCCACATGCACTCCAAGCCTTCACAAGGAGAGAGTGTCTGGCCTGATGCCTGGTCTCCCAGTGGCTTTATGTTATGAGTGTGCTGAGCTGCTCATCCCAAGGAACCGGGATACATCTGTTGTAAGCTTACACTCCTGAGCTCTTACCCAGTGAAGATGTAGAGTCCTCAACACAACAATTTGCTTCCACACTACAGTGTTCTGATTCTGCTCTATTGTACAATACTAGTTGCTTAATACAGACATAGCTTTCATTTAATACTATTAGTTTGACAGTACATTTTGAAAGCATCTAAATTAAGCCCAAAGTGGAAACTTCAGCCTTGTTGACTTTCAGTAGGATCCAGTGTTCTTTCTATACCTATCGTCCTTCCCAAACCATTAAAAATATTACATATCTTTATTAAGCCTCTGAAGAGGAAATCTGTGTCAGAAGTAAGGAATATGTAAATAGACTGCTATTGGCATTGACATGCAGCTCCATAAGATGATCCAGTAGCTGCTTAGTGGTGTCAAACTACTTGCCCAGCAATATGCAACATGAAGTGAGTGAAAGGAAACTCTAAAAAACCATTTTGTTTCAATGAGAAATTAGTCAGGTGGTAAGAATTGTGCTGAAGCTAGCAATACTAATCTTAGGAGAAATGCCACAGAAATTTCAATGAGCATCAAGAGCAATCTGCGTTTCTATCTCACTGTGGAGAGACATCAGTGCTGCAGCAAAACCCACCTGGTCTTGAGGGGATCCAACAGAGGAATGCCATTGACCTTGCCTAAATCCAGCTCACTTTAGTTGTAAAAGCTCAGAGGCACCAGGGCAAGTGGCTTCAGTAAAAAAAATGGGTGCATTTACATGTACTTTTTATGTGTTCTTCCAGAAAAGATGCAAAGTTACATGAAGCATTAAGCATTTCAGATATATTCAGGGAAGAAAAAAACCCATACTGTTAGCAACCTGAACTTATAGGGGAAAAAAGTAAAAAATTCTTTTGACTTAAACCAGGATTTAAATAAATTCCTTACTGATTTCCACCCATGTTTAGAAAACCTTCATTTGTCCAATTGTAAATGTGCTGCCTTTTTAAACAAAGCTCCCTTTGACTTCTTTGAATCATGATTTGGCCATACAGTTTTTGCTAATTTTGGTGATTCCCATTTTAACTCTCTGAATTATTCCTTTGAACTTCACCTGTCTGTCTTTATTAGACATAATTGGTAAGTGTACAATAAACAGGATGCATAAAAGCTGATACGTGAATTCAGCAGTCCATAATTAGATTAAACTACATCCTACTCTGGGAAAAAATATATTAGGTAGCAGAGCATAATTTCTCTGAAATTTCTGTGTGGACTATACTATTACATAAAATGCAGTAGTATCTGAGCATATAAAGTCTGCCACCTGTAACTAATTGGGAAGTGGTTTCCCTTTTTCCCTTTTTCTTTCCCCTTTTTGCCTTCTTCTTCTTCTCTTTCCTTTTTTAATTTCCACTTTTTTCTTCCTTTCAACTTATATTTCATCTTCAAGCTGTATTATTATAATGATGGATTGACAAGAAGCAGACATAATTTCATACTACAGCTATGAAATTAAATCTTTTTGATAGTATGTTGTGATGCTACTCTAATATGTTAAAGCATACCTCTTATATAAGAAAAGATTAAAGACAATAGACTGTGTACATTTTCATATCTAGTATTTATTATTGAGACTCTCAATAAACACAATTGAAGCCACAATATTAAGTAGATTTTTATATCTAGATCCTAATTATATCTTGATCCTAATTCTTGACCACAGAGTGTAGAATTTAGAAGCAGAGACTAAATTGAGGTGAGGGAGGTTAAAAGGTGGGAAAAAGGTGGATGAAACTTTGAGTCTTTATGTTCACATCAGTCTGTGTATTTGCAGTATTTTCATTGTTCCTGTTAATTTTTTAGTCATATATGGCAAATGCATAAGACTTAATCCCCCTTTATTTTTGGTCTTTACAGCAACACTCCCTAAATTTTGCTGATCCTTCCTAAATATGTTTCTCAGCTTTGGGTTTTCTTATTCTTTTCCAGCACTAAACCACATCACAAGGCTCTGATCATCTCCCATCTCCTTGCTGCAGCCACCCCTTCCCTCGACACAAGCTGTCTTGCCACAGCACTACATTAAAGATCTCTCTCTGGGTCTGTTGAGCATGTAGCCCCTGTCTTTGATTCCCTCCACATGCTTTCTCCTCTGTATATCAAATGTGAGCTGCTTGTCTTCACTTACAAGGATTTTTATGGTCTATTCCCACTGTCATCTCATTGTGACAGACTGAACTACCGCATAGGTGGAAAACCTGCCAAGCAGCTGGCTCCAATTAGCCACCTATCTTTTTAAGAGCTGGTGGGAGCAAGGGGAGATCTAAGTGCTGTATAATCAGACCCAGCTCTTTCTGAGAAACTTTCCTGTGGTGAAGAAAGGTAGATGTCAAAGGCATATCAAAGGGAAAACAGCTGAGGGAAAGGAGGAAGGATGAAAGGCAATGCCTTAGTGAAGAAATTAAAAAAAAAAAAAAAAAAAAAAAAAAGAAGGAACTGGAACTAAAACTGATTGGAGACCCAGCAATCCTGCAACAGAGTGCAATACAATGCAGCAATGAGACCCAGATGGAAGTCCCTGAGATCTGTCTGCCACAGCTCTCCTCTCATGGCATGGCTGAGCCTGTATTCTAAAGGAGCTGGAAGTGTGTGTCTGTCCTAAGCAATGGGTGTGACGCTGCTGGGGACAGTTGTGTATGTGCCTCACTGGCAGTCTGCAAACCTACTGCAACTGTGGAGACAATTTCAATGACAGGCTATGTATAGTGAGTGAATGGGTGCCTCTGTGGGACACAACATACAAACAAATCCTTGCCCTGGGACGACAAAGACTGAACACCTGGTGTGAGTGCACACTTTTATCTCCCAGAGCAACCTGCACAGGGTGAAATGGGCTCCTGATTGACTGTGCTTGGGAGCACCTTCTTTTTATATAAAGTGAAAATTCCTTTTCTCTCATCATGACAACCTTCATAAAGAAATTGCAAATGTGCTTACAGACAATCCTTGGTGGGGATGTTTATCCTTACAAAGGCCACAAACCCTTAGTTTAATCAAACTACATTATCAAGGTTTTTTTACTACAATATGATAGTAATTTGGGATTTATGGCTTAACATCCTGCCCTTTCAGTTTGCAAGGGTTCCCAAGGATTCCTGTAATCAAAGTTCACTCTCTCTGTAAGTACTTGTAATAAATCTTCTATCTCACTTGGTAGATGTGTCATTCTCTTGCACCTTGTGTTCAGTATTTAATTATCTTTTGTTGTTAAAGGACATGAATAAAGGGAAAAGCAGAAAGCAGGTCTCACTGTATCCTTCCTTGGGAAAATCTGTTCCTACCAGGTTGGTTAAAGTCATTCAAACTCTTCTACCATTTCTTGTATGTTTTTAGCACAGGGTGACATTAACTATTTTGCTTTTGGACAAGGGGAAGAAAGAACACACATAAAGACTCCTTTTATAGGCTGGACTTAAAATTTAGCAAATTAATCCTCATTGCTACAAGGGTGAATTTTCCCACTGATCTTGGCACTTGCACTTTCTTCAGCCAATAGTGTTGAAGCCTTCAAATACTGCCAGGTTCCTGGGTCTTTCAGCCCCTTGTCTGTACTCTCAAATATGAAATAAATTTTGTGATGTTCATTTTATAGGCTGGAGGACATCTTCTGCTTTACAAAGAAGATGAAAACTCCCTTTTTATGAGGAGTGACATGTAAACGATAAGGGATCACAAGTTACTCCTGGGGAGGTTCCAAATAGACACATGAAGATTTTTCACAATGAGAACAAATCAGTTGTTGGAAAAATCTCCTCAGGAAATAAGTAGATTCCCCAACACTGGACACATTTAAGTTTCACCTGAACACGCTGCTTGGCAACCTTGTCTAGACTGTGCTTTTGACAAGAAAAGCTGGACCAGATGCTCATAATTTCCCTTCTAACCTGGTATTCTATAATTCTGTTATTTTATGATTTTCATATTTAGGTAGGAGTTTAGGACCACATTGCTTGTCCTTCCTTCCTTCCTCGCCATGGAATTGCCTGAAATTCCAGATTTTACCCAGATCCCTGGTTGTGTCTTTAACTTTACACAGATGTTCTTAAGTCTCTATTCAGTTGAGGATACCACAGAACACATGGGCTTTTGTGTGAAGTCCTAACTGCTCAGACTCCTTCAATTACCCTTCCTAGAGATGGTTTCCAAAGTCCTTGCCCACAGTTACATAAATGTACATGGCTGCATCAAACTAACTTTGATATACATGGTTTTTGAGTACTGAGCCAAGTAAAGAAGTTCAGATAAACAAAGGTTTTCTAAAACAATTTTCTTCAACCAGTATTTAAAATGTTCTCAGAAAAACTCTAAGTAAAGGACTTTAACCTTCAGTCTAATTTTTAAAATGTCATGGGTATTTTATATAGGAAGCTAACAATAACTAGTATTACAAAAGTCAAGTGGCTTCATTTTTAAAAATTGCTTTAATTTCTAGAACTCTCTTAGTATGAAAAGAAATGCTGTGTGTAAAAAATATAAGGCTGCTCATCTATCACTACCCTGATATACTATCAAGAATGTCTCTTTAACCTTAATTGTTCTTCACTGAAGCATTCAATTTCCTGCTCTCTGTTCTTGCAACGCCTCTGTCTTTGCTCAAAAACTTAGTTCTTTTTAACATTGAAATTGCCTGAAATGTGGTTGTGAAACAGATGATTATAAGGTTTTCAAACATCAATGGAAAGTCAATATATTTTGCCTGAGAGCAGAGTTCTCTGTTTTTAATTTTTTTCAAGCAGAAATTCTTAGTGGCTTTATCAAATATTGACATAGTGCTATATTTATTATTTATATAATGGATTTAATAAATGAAACATACTTAATCATGATGTTCAAAAATGACAAGAACTGAAAAACTCATATTTGGTTATGAGTTATTTGACCTTTGTAATCAGAGAATGAAGCACAACACAGGTGTCTTCCTGTAGTCAGAAATCATACTCCTGAGAAAGTATCTACATTGCAAGTTAAAATGTGTTTCTACTCAAAAAGAGTTCAAGTAAAGTGGAAACACAGCTTCACAGCACAATCCTTATTCATGGTGTAGTTTGGTGCTTATAATCACTAGCACACCAACGACAGGTCCTGTTGTGTTTGATGCTGATATAGACAATATAATTGGCCTCTGCAGGATTTGACCAACAGGAGAGAATAAAACTAAATGCACAGCTTAACACATTACCTGTCAGGTTATGGTACTGATTATTATCTTTGTTAGGATCAAAGTGAAAACCATCAGAAAATGAAAGAGCAGAAATGTCATCGACTGCTTAAAAATGAGGAGCTATCAGCAATTAGCAGGGCTGTTTTTCTTTTGCCCTTTCTTAGCTCATTTTTTCACTCTTTCACAGCCACCAAGAAGCTGTGAACTTCCTAGAAACCTCAGATGATCTTTATTTTGAGTGGTGCTTACATGCCTTATGTCTTAGTTATCAAAACACAACATTTCTTTTGGTAAGCAAGATACCTATGTACTTCCACTGTATTTTAAAGTAAAAATAGTATTTTGGATATCTGACTGCATTTTGACTAGTTTTTTTTCAGAGATTCTATGTACCTCTGATCCCAACTTTTCTTTCTGAAAGCATCAGCTTTCAGACTTGAGCTATTGACTGTTTGGGTAAGGAGCCCTGCAACTCTAAGTGGCCATTTGTAGGAGTTCCCTAAGTATCAACATCTGGGGAAGAACAGCTCTTTATCCACCTTATCTGCCCTCTTCAGGATTTTGTAATTCTTTCCCTCCTCTGTCCTCTGACATCTCAACTCTAACCTATTTTACCCTTCTGCACAAAACATCTGATCCCTCTCCTCAGCCATTCCTCTGTGCCCTTTATAACATCTGTCCTCTCACACATGTGGAAACTGAAGCTGTCCAAAGTAAAAGTGAACAACTGATTTAATCCTCAATTCTTAACTGTTGATGTAATCTCCCATACAGAATCCTGGTAGTTTAAATTATGGATTTGCTTGTGTGTGACTGGTATAATATGTTATGTTAGTGATCAAGCCTCTTAGATCTGTGCTTTGAAAAGATTAAATTTTTAAAGGCTGCATTATCCTTTGATGAGAAAGGTGCCCTAGAGACTGAACACAAGGAAACTCTGTGTTGCTGCACCTAGCCCTGGCCAGGGAACTTGGGTCCTGGGCTGCAAACCTGACAGAGATGTCTATGAATCTCTGTAATGAGACAGAGTGAAAATTTAACAGGGTAGAAATCCATTTAGATTTAGGTGAAATGTGCTGCTTTGAGCTTACTAGCATAAGTAAAATATGCTGTTTAGTCTGGTAACTTTGCAACACTAATAAAACTGCCCCAGCTGAAGAGATAAGAGATAAGAGATAAGAAATACTCCTCGGACCTTGAAACAGGGCAGAGTGACCCAGGAGTTCTTTCTGTACTTTCTGACAAAAGCTGGGTACAAGTGTAACTAGCTGTAGGTGTAACGCAAAATCAGCATAATGAATATGCATGAACCTATTGTGAAATCCTATGCATATGTAAATTAGTTAAGGGTAATAAAAAAGGGATCGGGAGTCCTCAGTGGCACGCATGTCCTTTGAAGGGGAAAAAAAATCCCTTACATGTGTCCAGTGCTGAAATAAGCATACTATCCCTACAAATCTTTATAGGAATTTTGGGGTTTTGATTTTTCGTCCCCGTTTCAGTAGCAACTAAGATGTGGATGCCTTAAAATGGGATTTACAATATTTCACATACTGACACTTCAACAGGAGCAGGTACAAGTGGAGAAAAGTGCAGTCTTGCCTGGATTTAGGCCAATATCTTGGTTCAACCAATGGGAGAATTTCAAGGAGTCTGTTTTTCAGTCTCTATGCCCTGGTCTCACGGTGGAACACAGAGCAAAACAGTTGAGACTTGCAAAAACAGGGCACCAGATGTTGAATCTGTCCCTGCTGCCACTGTTCACAAGGCTTCCATATGAACGTTGCTGGATGCAGAGTAGTGTGACAGAAAGGAGTTTATTTCTCCTGTTTGCTTGGTAATAAAAAGTGTAAGTAGCATGCTAAACATCCCCCTGCTCCTTCTGGAGTTGCAGAGCCTTTAATCATTCACAACATCTCACAGATCACTTTTTCCCTCCTCCTCTCTCTTAAATGTCTTGAAAGCCTTGTCATGAGCAGTATAGAAAATGAGACATAGATTAGATTAAATGTTTCCATCTGGAGCAAACATAGCTGTAAATTAGTGGACTCAAAGAAAGTAGTTAAATGCACATAAAAATAAAGTCCTCCTGAAGCACAGCTCTGCTAATGACATGACATTTAGTTATGTGCTCACAGACAGACTCTAACCAGTGTCAGTAGTGCACCATTTGGCTTTGCTGGAAAGTGTGAAGTACCTGCTTACAGAAGGTATAAGTTACCAAAGGGCAGCAGTTCTTTTCAATGTGTTTCATTGCTGTTATTGATTTCAAAGCTTTGGAATATTAAGTACATGACATTTTATAGTGGACTTGCATGTGACAGATGAACCATTGCATATTTACATAACCTGCATGGTTTAAAAAATATTAGTGTTGAGTGTCAGACTCATAGCGCTGCCCTAAAAAAACACTCAAAAAACTAGTATTTTCTTTTTCAAAATTATTAATTTATATTTTTTAGTTTACAAAGAAACTCACATACACAAAATGACACAGAAAAGGTTTTCTTGAGCTGAGGACAAGGACAAATCCCTGAAGAATACATAAGAAATTCATAGATTGTGAATATGATTTTCCAGATATTCTTTATTATTTTCAGTCTTAAACAGTAGGCAAGGTGTTATGACTCATTGTCTTTCTCACAGCTAAGGGTTCATTAATTTTCAACTACTTGATAATAATACTATATAATTCTGCAGAGATTGTATACCTTATTCATTGCTTGAAAATGATTGCACAGCTTGTGAGGTGGGAGTCAAGTACTAATGGGGCTGAGAAATTTTGGGACAACAGCAGAGAACCAAAGAAAATTCAGAAGCAGCCTGCATCAGCCTAAGAATGAGAGTATGCTAAATCAACTGGTGTATTCAGATATATTTTCATGATGTTTATCTCTAGGATAGAAGTTGATTTTCTGTGCTGGATTTGAAGAAGTGTGTGTGCGCACTGAAGTAGCTCAGGGCTTGGTTCTTCTCTGAGGAAATGCAGGGCTTTGGAGTAGACTCAGTGGGTAGTGGAAATATAGCTTGTTACCAGGTCTCAGTGCAATACAGAAAACAGATACAGGTACCATGCACATTCAGAAACCAAATATTCATGGTGTTATTTATGAATGATTCTTTGTGGGTTTGCTATTAATCCTAAAATCCCCTGTTTTCTGATATTAGTTTAAACTTCAGGGTGAAGTAGAAGCTGCAATTCTGAATTCCATCCAGAGTGATGAGAGCAGACAAATATGTGCTGTGACTACAGAGATTTTTTTTGCCATTGTTCACTCTCAGGTATTAACTGATCAGCTCAGAACCATTTCCTTCCACAAAGCACTGGCACTGACAGCAAGCTATTAGCTCTCAGCACCTTGGGCACAAGGGGAAGGAGAGAAAAATATAGAAAAGTATTTTCAACAGACTAGGAGATAAAAGGCAATCAGGCTGGCTATGTGCATACAGGTGTTCACTGGAAATCCTCAGTGTTTCACTTGAGATGCGTAGGGCATGCACAAACATGGAGCAAATCTCCTGGTAAAAAGGCTGAAAATTGTACGTAAGACATTTTTGTAGTAAATAATTGAAAGATAACACTTGAACAAATGTTTAATTGGGGCTTCATATTATGATTTTTTCTGATGACAAGTCTGATTTTCGAAGGTCATAGTCTTCTCTGTTTTCGGCTGCTTTCATCTCTTCTGCCCCTCGTAAATCACTGTCTCCTTTGTTGTGTCAGTGTATCTGTTTTTACAGTTTTTTCTTGGAAAAGTATGAGTCATATAGAGCTCATACCCTCTTCTGTTTTTAATCCTGATTTTTTTTTTTTTCATTGATCCGCTCTACAACAAACCCTTGCAATGAATTGTATCCCATGATGAAGGGATGCTTGTTACTGTTCAGCCTGACTAAACCTACTGCTGAACTAATGAATTTGTTGCTTTTTCCCTGCCTTAGCACTTGTGAAATCCAAATGACTGGTTCTGGGAGCTAATCCAGCAAGAAAAACAACATTCCAAACAAACAGCTCAAGGCATATCCTTCCCTGTTATTTGGGATCTCAGCTGGCTCGTGGCAGGGTCAGCATATATGTGAGGGCAGAGATGGGGGCCAGGAGGTGGACTGAGAGAAGAGGTGAGTCCCCTGTGCTTAGCTCTGTTATGGAGTGAAGCAGTTCCCATAGGAAGCAAGCATGTGTGGCAGGTTGGTGAGAACTGCCCTCAGGATAAGTGAGTCAAGGAGTGGATGGGCAAAGTTTGCTCCTGGAAAACTACTTTGAGGTATACCTTTGATGTAAGCCCCAAATGGGATACTGCCGTGGGAATCACTATCTGTTCATGTTTCTGTTGGGCTGAGGTGGCTCCTGGCTGCTTCCTTTACGTGCAGCAGCTGAAGGTCCCTGATTCAGGATTCAGGAACATATTCCTTTTTTAGATATTTATGTATGTCTTTATTTGGCACAGAGTATTTTTCCCCTTTCATCCTCTCAAAGGCTTTATTAACAGCAATCCATATTGTATTGCTGCCTAAGAGCCTGACTTTGCCACCATAATTTACACAAATAATTTTAACCTGTTTAGCAAGTCCCAGTGGGAATATCTTCTTAGGAACTACATGGGCAGATAAGTAGCACATTCAGGGATTAAAGGCTAAACTTCCTGCTAAACTATCAATTTTTCAGCACTTTCCTTCTTGTAAGGTCATGCGGCACATTTTTCTGTCATGTATTTGCTAATAGTAATCTCTGCTTGTCTTTTCTGATTTAGTTTAATAGCAAATATTTTTGTGTTAAAAATAATACAAGCTGTTGTGAGTGTTGTCAAGTTTCTCTTTTTTTTTTCTTTTCCATCCTGTAAAGAAGAAGAAAAAAAAAAAAAAAGGCTTGTAAGGACACATTAAACATATTCATAGGGCCTTCTTTGTTATCTCACATATGAGGTAGAGTCAACATCTATTCTAAACAGATAGAAGAGATAGAAAAATGTGTAATTATTTAGATGCTCATAATTTTATCTGTTCTAAACAACTAAGGGTAGTTGGAACTTAGTAGTTTTACTTTCAGTGGTTACCCTGGAAGAGTTTTGGTTGCTTGGATTAGCACTGCAAAACTGATTGACTCATCCTGACATGTTATCATTGAGTATTTGTGCTTACTTTTGTAAAATAAAGGTATTTGTTTGACTTTTATGATTTTGGAATGCCCTATGCCACATAGAGCTTTGTTCTGAAGGTTACTGCATGAATTTGTGTCCTTGCCAGGGGGAAATAGGGAATCTGCTGTTATTGTTCCAGTATTTCCACTAATTAAAAGTGGGCTCAGTTTGTCTTCCTGCATGTGTGATCAGCTGAGCTCTGTCTCCCAGGCCTTCCTAAAAATCTTGGACAAACAGCATTAATAATATGCATACATCAATTAATTTTCTTTGTTTCTCTTAGTATGTGGATGGGCATGTAGTAGACAATCCATCATGCTGCCTTCAAGTACTTCTTCCTGTTGTACCAGCATTTGTGAATAAATGAATGAATTTGTGAATAAATAGAGTTCTGTTCCCTAGCGGTCCAGCTGTGGTTAACTCTCTCATTACTTCTAAACAATGTCTGGTATGAACTGTGGAAGGTATTTTTTCTAAAAATCTGTATAATTTATGTGGCTTTGAGTGAAATTGCATCAAAACAGAGTCTAGTTCTGAAAACTAGTCAGGTGTCCTTTGCGTGTTTCTCGTGACCTGTGTCATTTTGAAAACACCTTATATTTGCTAACTGTCAGTGAATCACCTCTCTCTTCCCTCAAGATGGAGATTAGAATGGGTTTCTAATGGATCTATTCTTTCACCATAGAAACAAATGCACAGGAGAAATTATCTTTCCTCTATCCTGTATCAAATGTACTGTTAAAACAGTGATGTGATCCAAATTGGACTCTTTGAGTTTTGCATGCAAAAGAACCCAACTTACTACACTACATCATGAATTATATTCTCTAGTATTTGATTTTGCTGTGCTATAGAGTCCAGTTTTGTTTTGTGAGAATAATGTTCTGAAGGAAAGATGTCTTTCTTACAAGGAGAATTATCTCATGTCAAATCCCAAACTGAACAGTTTAAATTTAGTTTAAATTTTCTAATTTTGTGACTGTATTTTTTTTTAGTTGCCAGCTCCTGAGCTTTTCTAAATATCCATTTTAATTTCATTATAATTATAAATAAAGTCAGGATTTCAGCATAAGCCTTATATACTGTAGATTTTCTTTCCACTCTGTCAGAGATATTACTTTTATTTATTTTTAGAATGCATAAAAACCTTTGCAATCTCTTAAAAATCCTTTAAGATGTAGCTAATCTAGGTAAACTGACACTTAATCAATTTCTTTATTTACATTCCGACCTTAACTGTAGGGCTTGAAATCACCTTACAAAGAAAAAGATTGTGTATATATTTTACTATAAAGCAATAGAGTAAATATATAAAGCCTCATCAAAGAGAAAAAAAAGTATTTTTTCTGATAAATAACAAATTACTCAAGAGATTGCAGCTATGGATGAACTGAATGAGAACAGAGAAGAGCAAAATATAAAAAGACTAAATACTTAAGAAGACTCCCTAAAGAGGGTTTACATCCTATCTGACAGAGGCTGCAAACCTATGTTGTGCATAAAATGACTCAGTATGACTGTACTAGTGTTAAAATCCTAAAAGCCTCATTATATTTCCCGCCCCCCCCCCACCGAGGACTGTGCTTTTTTTGATGAATTTTTAGAAATAGTGATAACAGAAGAGATTTATGCTTTCCTGGAAATGAACTTTGTAAAAATTGTGGCTTATGTATCAGAGCTGATGTTGTATTCCCATGTTTCTTTTCTCCAGGCAGAAATAGGACTCTTTTTTTTTTTGTTGTTGTTTTTAATAGACGGTTTCAAAGTTGGACCAATGCAGAT
The DNA here is from genome assembly GCF_026979565.1 of Vidua chalybeata. NCBI lineage: Eukaryota > Metazoa > Chordata > Aves > Passeriformes > Viduidae > Vidua > Vidua chalybeata. The sequence continues at coordinate 37,259,469 of NC_071531.1, read as the reverse complement.
GTTTCTGCTAATTTTTCGTGGGGACTTTTTTTGCAGGAGTAGAATACTGATATTCCTAAACAGCTACTAGTAAAAGTTTTGTATAACCTCTCTGTGGACCTTTATCTGGGCACTTTCTTCCCTTGAGTCATATCTTGGTACTTGAAAATAAATCTTAATCTGTGGAATAATTAAAGAACGTAAGACCGTCATCATGCAATACACTGAAAGGTGACTTTTTTTTCTTTACTGGGTCATTAATAGGTGGCCAGTAGCAGATGCTTTTTTATTAATGTGTTAAAATATCTATCAGATCATGTCCTTATGGTATCCCTTTATTTTTGTCAATGCCCACTTCTTAAATGTTTTTCACAACATTCCTCTTTATTGATGGTCTGAGGAGTGGATAGGCAGATTCTTCCTGACTACAGCATTGTGTGCTAAACACCACAGAAAAGGTTGTATAATAAACAAGTAACTTAGATGAACAAGTTGGCACGGTCCCTAATTTATCTGTTGCTCCATGAATTATGCATATGCATGCAATAATGTGTATGGATGTATATCATAGCAATTTATTCTCCAGGATGTCTAGGCTAAAAACCCTCTGCATGCAGTGTGTTTTTCATCTTCTATCCTGAGTGCCTGCACACATAAAAATGCTTTGCTGCTGCTGCTGCTGCTGGCACAAGCGACTTCCTGCAGCCTCTCTGCAGCATTACCAGCCTACAGACACTGCTGTAGTGGGACCATTTCAGGTAGACAATGTGGTGAGAATGTTTTATTTGGCCAGGTACCCAGTCGTGGTGTGGACCTCAGCCCCTAAGGTTCAGGAAAGACCCTTTTTGCTAAGCAAATGGCTGCAAGAACCTTATGGGACATGAGGCATTTGATAGGTCTAGCCATACTCCTTTCACCATTTGGAAAACAAGGGTCCATTTGAGATTTATCATGCTGCTCATTATCAAGCAATAGAAATGCTCAGCTGCCTGTAGCATTCCCATAGCTTCAAAATCTACAGATGGTTGACTTTTGAAATGGTTTATGAATATGTTCACATGCTTCGGGTAACAATGTGGTTTCACTGAAGTTTGAAACCCCTTTTACAGTGCAATGCCAACAAAAATATTCCCAGCTTGCCAAGTTTTTCCTGGCTTGTATGTGCTAGTTGGATTATTGCTCCTCGACCTGTAAAGCTATACATTAATATAGAAATTCTATAAATTTATTGTATAACTCAATGCATTTTTAGTGATTTTATTTTTTTTCTGACTGAAAAGCAAAATCTCTGAAGTGAGCTCTGTTGGCCTTGCTGGAGGGTTATCACTGTTCCTCATCCTGTGGATGTTCAGTCTCAGGACAAGTGCTCTCTTAGATGTTTCCCGGTGTGCATCAGTGAGGCTTCTAAGGCTGAGTTGCATCATTTGTATAAGATTACCAGGGAAATTTCAAAGATTTTGGGTAGTGAATCACTTAGTCTTTTGGAACTGGTGAATTGAAAGACTGTCAAGACCACACATACTGTTTCCTTATGGTTTTGGTTGCTTGGCTCTTATAGGAAGTTTACCCTTGGGCCAGCAGGACAGATTTGCCCAGATAACATTCTGTCACTAGCAGCAAAGCCCTCTGTATCCCCATAAGCATGCGAAATAATTGATGAGGAAGTTTGACTTTCATCACCTGCTCAGTGTGTGAGCTGGCTCTATTTGTGTTTTGCTGCTTCACAAACCAGATTGGTTTGTCCTTGGGCATAAGATGGAGTGTGATGAAAAAGAGCAAGAGGTTTAGGGTTTTTTTAAATGATCATGTAAATATGAATAAAGAAATCCCAGGATCTCCAATCTATGAAACACCATGTAACGTATAGCAAAGATCTTAAGCACATAAGCATTTTTCTTACTGTATGTGATGAAGATTAAAATAATATATTATTCTGAGCTTCAAGATTGGTAGCTTTTGCTTTCATTGGTCAAACTATTCTGTAATTTGAAGGGACTAGCTTCAGTTCTGCTGTGGACATTTTTTTGCTTTCATCGATTATCGTCTACCGCGGTGTTCTCTCTTTCTCCCCAGTCTGGGGCAGCTGCAACGCCTCTGGCGCTGCCTCCCCCTGGACTTCTGGGTTCACTGCTTCTCTCCCGCGTGCCGCTGGCACCGGCATGCAGGTCAGGGTCTGCCAGGTTCTGTCGCCCGCGCTACGGGATCCAAGGTAAAGAGGGAAGGAATGTCCAGATCACCCACAAGGAAAGCAGGAAGGCTTTATTGTCGCTGAGAGCTGCAGTGGGGGGGTAGCAACCTGTGCTTCCCACTCCACGTGGGGGAAATGGCACTGGGACCCAGGAGGGAGCGGGATGATACAGGGGATGTGATAAGGAGGGCAGACGCCGCCCCCCAATGATGACGTAGGACAGCGACCAACCAGAGAAACCCGCAGGGGCGGTCACCGAGCCTCGGGCTGAGTGGGATGGTGGGGATGGGGTGGTGGACACCGGCTTCCCAGGGGCCGGATGGGGGAGTGGTTACAGGAGCGGCAGAGGGGATAGCCCAACAGCAGGCAGCCTGGGGCTAGACACTGTGGGGGGGGGGGAATACATGGGGGAAGCACGGGGGTACACACGACTCGGCTAGCTAACACAAATAAGAACCCCTAAAACCCAATCCCAGGATGCAACAGTCTACCAACTGTGATCTTTTAAATAATCTGTCAGGGTACCTTTAGGCATTAGATGGTTGCTGTTGCTGGTTAGACAAACAAAAATATTTGTCTGATGACCTTTTGTCATTTCAAATACAAGAGACATCAATGATGATATTATTAGGAGTAGGAAACCCTGCGATCCTCTCAAATTGTGGTTGTTGCCTGTCAGCAATTTACAACTGGCACTGTCTGCTGACAGATGTAGCTACTCATTAGTGAAATCATTGGGAGAAAAAGAATCTGGGAGATCTGCAACTGTCATCTGAACAGAAATTTAAGCTATATTTTGCTCCTTTTATGAAATTTGGAAGAAAGGTTTGTTAGGGAACACACCATAATTTTTCTACTTTTTGTCTCATGATCTGACTTTCATAAAAGTTAAAAATTTCAAACAGTGTAATTTCTAAAGCTTTTAGAAAAAGTATATATATTATTATAAAAATAAGGCAGCAGGTATTACTTATAGGAAATAACAAAGGTTAAAAAAATATACACTTCCACAAGCACCTCTGATGGACATATTTAATTTCTTCCTTATTTGTCACTACGAAAAATGTTAGAGGAAAAACTGCATTGATATGTAAATAAGGAGCTGCATTGTAACCCTGTTGGAATGCTTAGTTAAAGGTAAAATAAGAATCTTGGTACTAAAGGCACAACAATTTTTGCTCCGTAGCTTGGACAATTAGAAACTACTCTAGGTCTCATCTGGTTCAGAGAACCAGAGAACTCTTGTTGACTGAACAGCAGAGAATGAAGCTTGTAGTTTTGCATATTATGCTACAGCTACATTCAACAAATCTTGTCAATAATGGGAAGAAAAAATATGGCTTGTTGTCTAGGAAAGGATCCTGTCATTTCAACAAAGTCTGCTTTCTTTGAACACAGCAATGAATAGAGCTCCATCTTCGAAAGTGATTTGATATTTTTGAGAGGTTCATATAATTGCCTTCACCTTTTATACATGTTTTTGATACTGCATCTAAAAGTTTGCTTGTAAATTAAGCAGAAGTAAATTAGTAAGGAACATTTATGATTTTAGTCCCTTTCCAAGAACTTAAAAAGTCCCTGGGAATACAAAAAACCATGACAGATTGCCTGAAGGTTTGCAGTAAACACTGGTTTGAAAAGCTTGTAACAACCTCCATCTGTTCACTGCACACTTGAAAAGGCTCACAGAGCCTATGCAGTAATACAAAGATTCCTGTGAGGGCAGATCTTTTCTTGGGAGGATTGATTAATTTCACTGGTGCTGTTTGGGGACAAGGAACTTCCGAAGTACTTACTGTTTTGTTTTTCAGTGAAGACAGTCATTCAAGCAGTTTTCATTCCAGCATCTTTTTTAATCCTGATATGCATTGTAACTGCTTCTTCTCAAAAGTTTGGCAACAGGTAAATGAGGAATCCTCAAGCATTTAGTGCATCAGCTTTTTGAATTAGTTTCTGACAGAAGTGATTCCCTTGAGGCTGTGGTGCTGTGAAAACATGCATACCAGACTTCAGTCACAGTGCTGCATTCAGGGCAGTGCTTGCAAATTTAAACTCCTGTGAGAATCAGGACCTGATGCACTAAATTGAAATAATAGTAAACACAAATATAAAAGATTTTCAAACACTGGGATACACTTTATTCTTAATAAGAAATTCTATTTTTCTATTGATCGAATTAGTTAATCAGGATGATGTGACTTGTACAATTTTTCCCCTCTTGTGTTGAATAGTAGGTTTTTAAAGGGATTGATCTTATAAAGCAGGGTATTTTTGTCTCATCTATTTCATATACTGATAACAAAAGATGAGAATGATATCACACTTTGTAAATTATTTTTCTGTTATAATTAATTTTGTAAAGTTTTCAGGGGAGTATACTCATACATAGATTCTCATAAATCAAACTACTTAAGAATAATTTAAAGTTAATTACAATTCTTTGTACAATGAAGCAAATGTTAGAGACACTAAAATTAACTCTATGTTAGCATTACAGTTCCATATTAAAATATGCATATTCTGTAACATAACAAATAGCACATACTGTAGCAACAGAATAAGTAGCTTTCTGATATTTTGCTTTTCTGATAGCCAAATGCCTTTGTTTGATATTAAGAAAATAATTTCCTTTTTTTTTTATTACCCTTCACATGCTGATGTGCCATAAAAATGCCTGCATTTCAGCAGGAGGAGCTTCAATGGGTGTTAAAATCCAACAGACTATTCACTGCAGAAATGATAGACTGCAGACCATGTCAACAGCAATTTGATTTGGTGTGACAGTAACTATATCATTTCACAGAAGGCAAAACCCTACCAAAAAAAAAATCTACAAAATCCACACCAGGATATTTCTCATTCTTCTTCACAGTACATGCACCCACCTAAAAGCTGAGGAGTTTGTATGAATGGGGATTATGAGGTTAGGCACAGACTGAATTGAGTCAGTGCTGATGGACTTGTTTGCTTTATGATGTGTTACAGGATATATCCATCAACTCCTGATGATTAAGCCCCTGCAATGAGTTTTGCTGCCTGTCTGACTCAAAAAAATGAGTCCTGGAGCTACACTCAACTGTTCTGCTAAGAATATGATGGTCAGCTGCAGAGACAATTTCTAAATTACCTATTCAGAAACTTAGATGGCTTCTGCTACCATTTTAAGTATCTGGATCTGTGTTTAAATGTAAATAAATCATGGTGGGCTCTCTATATATTGCTTGGAGAGAAATAGAACACATGAACCACTGTGAGGAGGGATCTTAGATGACTGATTCAGAATGAGATGGATTTCCTTGGTTACCAAGTGAGGTATCTCTTGATTTATTGTCTTTAGAAAGAGCCCAGGTGACTGGATTGGATTTAGTTTTGTAATGAATCTCACCTGAAGTTGCTCTGATTGAATAGGTTGTTGAAGTAATGTGTAGTATAGAAAAAATATTGCCATTTCAGGGAAATTAATTTGTGAATTTTAGCTATTCAGGAGTTAAATATATGGAAACTATTTTAGCATTTCTTTTGTATATCATTAGCACACTTCAATGAACAGTGGATTGAATAATGGTTTTCTTATATAGATGCTACGGATTAATTTTAAGAATTACTCTATCTCATGTAGCACCAACCATGCCACATCCTAAAAGTCCAACTTTTCAGAAGAGAAATCCTGCTTTTTCCATGAAGAAACCGGTATCATCTTCTTGGAGAGGTAGTTAAAATAGTGCTTGAATGGTGCATCATTCAATCAAAGGCAGAAGATCTACTGCTTCAAAATATTTTGCTCACCTGACCTGATCTTGTCTTTGAGCCTTCATTTGCATATATATTTCCTTAAGCCTATCCAAAAGTTTCTGCAAAGTGACTTTGTGGCAGTGTTTTAACAGCAAGGGGAAAGATTTCCTTTCCTGTAGAGTGAATTAGGCTATTGTTGTCTCAGAAATTTAGACCAAGGTTTTGTTCTGAACAGTAATAGTAAGAGTATCATCTCCTGTTTTTTTGATTTTTATGATTAAGAAAGATAAAAATAAATTACTGTAGCAATTTAAGAAATTTCTTTGGGATGACTTATGCAAAGATTTTACTTTAATGAGACATACATAACTAATTCTACATTTTTGTATCAGAAAGGATTAGTTGATTTTTTTGAGATGCTGTTTAGTCTCATGAGTCTATGACAGGTCAGTTTCTATTTGCATTAATTTAAGCCACTGTTAAAACAGCCATGAACCATTGTTTTCCTCAGAGATATTTAATTGATTATTTTTTATTTAAAACCCTTGAACTTCCAACTTTGATATTTTGACTCTTCAAAGTCTTCTGAGCTAGCCCAATAGCCTATGTGATTGGCTGCTTTGGCTGGGTTTAATTAAAAGTTTGGCAAATTAAACATTTGCCATTGGTAAAGAAATATCATAGGCACAGACAGAAGGCTTATGTGTAGTCTTCAGGTGGAAGTCATACTTATCCCTTATACAGCTACTTACTGCCTGAAGTAGCAGTAAAAAAAAAAAAAAAAAAAAAAAAAAAAAAAGTGAGTGACAATGGGCTTAGATGTATTAAATGGAGCTAAAGTCTTCACTCTGTGGACACTGATAAATGTAATGGGATTAAAAAAGTTACATAAGTACATTAACTTCAGAAGCAGGGAAGAAAAGTCAAAATGTATTTTTTTGCTAAAATAGTTGTATATAATATGCACACAGTATCCTTTAACCCAGCTTTTCATAGAAGTATTTTCTCTTTAATTGTGATGTCATAGTTCCCTTTCAAAACCCAAAATTCTTGTAATTGAATGTGCCTTTTAAGAAAGATCTGAAACCATTAAAAGTACATATAGGAAACACTGGTTAAAATTAATTCACAATATGTGGGGATCCTTAGGTGTGGAAAAATATGAAGTTAAAATCCAGTCATATACAGGAACTACACCACAAATGGAGAATGGGTAACATTAGTCCCTTGCTACAGTCCACATCTTTACAGATGATCCATAACCTTTATAGCACAACAGCATACAATGTTAGAGAAATATTTGTCAGTGTGAGTGAAATATTGCAGAAGTCAATGAAGTATTTTAGCTCAGCTTTTTTTTTCCATTAGTGAGGGAGGAAAAACTATTCCAGACAAGCAGTTCTTGAAAGATATTTGATATTGCTGCAACGTCAGCCAGATATGCTAATGTAATGCTCTGTAGCAACTCAAGCCTTCTTTTCCTACAGATGATTGCATAGAATGGTTTATTTAAACTTGAAACCCGAAGAGAATTCTGGCTCCATAGACATTATTGGTATCTTTGTGCCCTACATGTACCATGTAGTCAGAGATCGCTAAGATTATTAAGCACCTAATTCATCCCTTGGAGTAGACTGATTAATTTGCCTTATAAAATATGCTAACCCAGAATCTCAAAATATACACTCACCTCTTTATGTATTCCTAATGGCCACATGTGTTGAATTCTTGGCTCTGCATAAAATTAAGTTCCTCTGACTTCATTGTTTTGAGTGATTAAAACTAATCTTAGCATTTTTTCTCCGAGCATTACACGTGTATCTCATTTTTCTCATCCCTCCTGATAAAATAAAAAAAAAAAAAGGGGGGGGGGGGAAAGGAAAACAAAAAAAAAAGCCATTGGTGTCTTTTATAAAGAAATAGTAACTTTTTTTCTGCCTAGATTGACTACTGTAAGCTGTCTGCTTTGATTGTTCAAAATATCTAATTGCTTGATAAAAATACAAAACTTTGAGCCCTTGTTAATCCATATTAAAATTACAAGTGTATTCTACCTCCCATATTTTATAGATATTCAGCATTTTGCCAACAGTGTAATGGATCCATATTTTCATCTATAGAACAGATGTCATTTTACTTTTTATTACAGGAGATGTTTATTTTGGACCTGTACTTTTAAAATTTTATAAGCTCCACCCTCAAATTGGTTAAGCCTTTTCCCAAGAGATTCTTTTCCTGTGAATAAAATTGCATTTTTCATTTTTTAAAATTTCTATAGGCATTTCTACATTATTTAAAATCCCAAGAAGAGTTGACTCAGTCGAATAAATACAACTGCATTTCCCTTATTCTTCCCTGGCCCAAAAGAAAGGTTGGTCATTTTCCATTGCTATCAAAGCATATTTTAAGCTGCTTGAGTTTACTATGGTTTTTTGGTAATTTTTTTTTTTTGTTGTTGTTTTTTTTCCTCAGTAGATTTTTATTATTTCTTAACTTCTAAATTGATGAAGATGGACAAAAAGAAAATAGTATGGTGTAAAATTTAAATGAAGTTCAGACTTAGAAATCTGTTATTAAGAGCATTTGACCAAAACCAGTAATTACTTATATCATGTATGCATTGAAAAGAAAGTCCTGCCTAGGACTTCCACCTAATTACAGTTAGAGAAGTCCAGAGAGTTCCCATAAATCTGAATGTCATAACACTACAATAGAGGTAGCAGATAGGACTTTTAAATTTATTTCTTTGCTAGAACAAAATTTCCAAATAGCCAGTATTGCTTCCTACCACAGTAGTGTCACTGTGAAAAGCAAGAATTGATCATGATCTAACAAAACCCTGTCACTCAGAAAAGAGAGTGAACAGCTGTTGTGTACAGTGAGCTTATTACAAAAGCATTTTTTATTTTCCCAGGAGTTTGACAGGGAGAATAAAGTAGGTGAAACAAATGAAATGTTTGATCTTAGGCTTAACTTTATATACTGCTGAAAAATCCTAGATGAGAGAAGTATCTAGTTATAAGCAGAAGCCACTTAAGCACCGTCAGTGTTCAGTTTATGTCAGAGCTTTTTAACAGAACAAGACAGCAGTATGTTCAGGTTTCTAATTCTCTCAGGTGTCTTAAATTCTTGCTCAGGGAGTCTCTGCCCAAAGCTTTATTTTTAGTAGCTCATCTACTAGTAGCTCAATTGTAACCTTCCAGTCTTTCCCAGTCCATGCAGCCAGCAACTGGCAAACTGCTTAATAACTTGCAGTCTTGGGCAATAGGGCTGTGAAGAATAATCTGAATTTTTTATTTTCCATTTATGAGCAGAAAGAATTGTAGACCTCTTGACATTCAAGTAGGTGTACCTCTTCAGCTCCAACCTCTCTAGCCTGCTATAGAATGAGAATGTGAATGAAAATGTGATTTTTTTAATGATTCCAATATGATAATTACCTGATCTTCCTAACAGTAATGAAAGTGTTGTATACCTTATGATAGCATATATTTTTCATGGTATATACACTCATAGGTGTTGTATAGCTACTCTAATTAAAGGACCAACTTCATGCAGCCATTTGTGGTGTGGTTTGAAAAGGAATTTGAAGAGTTTTTTGAGATTTCAGAGAGCACATGTCTCTGCCCATGTACTTACTGTTGGAGAAAGTAGTCCAGACTTCTTTGGATTATTTGAAAATGCAGAGTTAGCAAGGATGTTCATACTGTTGCCAGTATCAATATCTGGGAAGTTTGAGTTAGCATTAACATGTGGCTTTACTTAAAATATACTTAGCCATCGTGAATGCAATGAAGATGTCTAAATACTGTTATACAGAATATTTTCTATGATGTGGTTTTCATAATAGAATTGAGTCCAGAAGATCATGTGCAATTTTCATATTGATTTTTTAATTTTCCATACTATTTATTTCAAGAAAAATGGACATACAAACAAAATAGGACAAGAACAGGGGCAAAAAAAAAGTCTAAAGAAAATGAACTCTTCTGGGGACCCCATCATTCATGTTAATCTCAACCCAAAAGACTGGTATGCCACTTTTGAACAGCTACTCCAGTAGTTCCATGGCACTTTTTTCTGATGTTTACAAACAGTAGTACATTGGGCACTCCAATCTCAATTTTGAACCTTAGGCAAGACTTAGAAGAGAAAGACTTCAATGTGTCAGCTGAAACAAGGGCATCAGTAACCAAATCACTCTGTAATAAAATTTGCCTCATTGCTTTTAAGAACTAGCAGATGGTTTCAACTTTATCTCCCATTGGAGACAAGCTGATTGAATTCAGTATTTGCTTAATGGCTGCTATTTGTGCAAATGAAGATAAAGGAACTTAGCTAAAGATTGGCTATTCCTGTACAGCCAAGTAGCAGAAAAGGCTTTGCACGTCTGACCAACAGTCCAATTTGTAAAAGCTGCTTTTTTTTTATGTCTTCAGTGACTGGTAGTAGGTTATGCCTTTTCACAATGTGAAACTAAGAGAGTAGAGTGGTCTCCTACCTCATTGATTGCAGTCACATTCAGCCATATATATAAATGTGAATATATATATATAGAGAGAGAAATTTGTATTTGATAAAAAAAAAAAAATTAACAACATATTTACCAAGACCTCCTGGTTCCTAGCTCTGATACAAGAACCTAAGAAACTGCTGAAATAAATACTTCAAACAGAAATTAGACTCTGACACAAACTTATGGATGTGAATTTCACTGCAGAACCCAAATTTACTGAGGCTATGATGTGCATCACGGTTGTTTAAACTGACTTTATGCCAATAGGCAAACACAGGGAAAACGACCCATTTTAGACTGCAGTCAATAATTTGAAATACAAAGAGACAAAGTTTGAAAAGTTTGAAAATACTGGAGTATTTATACCGGGAAATGGTTGCTGCAGGTTTCTTCTCCTCTCATTTTTGCCAAGCCTATTCATAGCATGCAGACTTAGTTGTGGAACTTACACACAGCCTAACCAAGGAGAAGATTTACGTTTGAGGCTGAGTCAAGACCCTTTGGTGGTTTAAAAGTGCTGAATGATCACTGAAAACACTGCTGGGAGATTGCAGGTTGCCTGGACAACAGGAATCCCGCTTCTGCCCTGCTTGACCAGCACAGTGGGTAGCCAGTGTGTGGCTGGGATTTGCAGATTCTTCCCAGCTGCTGGACAGCCCTCCCAACTGGTGACCCTGGATTTAGTCCTGAACACTCTTTTAGTGAAAAATTTGTAACTTTTTGTTTTTATTTTGAGTTAGAGCGAGACGTCATAGTGCCTGTAACTGGATTCTGGCCATAGCTGAGGAGGTCACTGACAGTTTGAGGGGACCTCAACTCTTCTTATAGATTGTATTTCTAGCAACGTGACAACAAGGAACTATCTCCCGGAAGGTGCTAGACTTCTTTGCTCTGGGACCTACCCACAACATGTCTCTACTGGTAACAATAGAGACAAGGCACAAGGTCACAGCTGCATTATGATTCAGGTACAATAGCAGAGAGTTGACATGCAGAAAAACACTTTTATTTATTCCATTGATCAAACAGGAGCACACAGTTGGTAGAAAGGACAAAGAAAGAGAAGACTGTTTTAATTACTTACATTATATAAATGTGTATGTATGTGCTCCCATGCATAAGAGCAATTAACTCTCCTAAGTAAACCCAATTCAGATAGACAACAGTATGACCAAATGAAATAAGAGTATATTTTAAATTGTTATTTGTAAAGTACCCTCACTGTGTAAAGTACTGCATAGTACAACATGTTTCATCTGAATATGTATGAGACCTGTAGAAAATTTAGGTAATGGAAATGCCTAAAATGGATGAAAATAAGAGTATGACCATTACATAAACACTGGCAAGGTGACGCAGTTAGTTGTCAGAGATCTGGGTTTGATCCAGATATTTTGGAATTCAGATCAGATATCCACAGAAGAGTACAGACTGGAGCAGTGGAGATTCTGGTTCCCCAAGACTGCAGGACACACAGTATAGGACATGGTGGGGGCTATGTATCAAAAGGAATCAAGAGTAAAAGTTGTCTGCATCCAGATAGGATTGTCGAGTCTACGTGTAGTATACCCCTGGTTAAACCTGGACTCTCTGCATCCTTATTTTGCTGCAATTATGTCTTCAGGTGTCTGTTTCAGGTCAGATGTTAGGGCCATTCAATGTGTGGCTGTGTACCAGGGTGTTAGCTCTGCCTTTGCTTCCAGGAAAAGAGAATATTAGTCAAGTTATGATCTTGTGCTCACACAGTTGTGAGACTGATGGGCAGGAGTTGGGTCCCATATCTTCAGTCTCCAGGAGCACAGTCTAGAGAAATACGTGACTGTCCTGTGCATTTGGTATTCTTAATGAGGAAGTCTCTTTGAGTCAATAAAGTTGTTGTGACCCTCGTAAGTGAAAGTGGTTTTACATTTTTTCTTTAATTGCTCTTGCCCTAGCAGCCCATTATGAAAATGAATTCTTACAAGTACACATGCCTTAACTGAAAAATAGAAAATATGTAGGAAGAAGTCAGGAAAATGCAAAAATAGCATAATTGCAGGGGAATTCTTTCGAATGTGTTCTTCTTACAGAAAGGGAGTTGTCATTTGGATGGTTATTTAATCTTTTGCACTTAAGCAGAAGCAAATATGAGACACACACCATTCAGAATGTCTTCCGGTGTTTTCAACCCTTTACCCCTTTGTAATTCTTTAAAGGGGTAAAGAAGGGGGAGGGACACTGGGAGACACAAAGCTGATTAAAGGTGGAATAATGAAAGGAAAAATGTTCGAAAGACAGTAAAATGTTCACAAGCTGCAAAGAGCTTGAACAACTGCAACACTGATCCAAGGAAAGGCATATAATCCTCTTAATCTTTTATTTCATCAGGGGAAAATGCTGGACAAGAGGAAACATTTTCTGAGTCATAGAACATGGTAAGCACTTCAGTAAGAGATCTGCTCCAGGCTACATGCTGAGTGCTGACCTACTGAAATTATTTAGAATAAGGACCATGGCAAGAATTTTACACTTTGTCTGTCAACGAAATCAGCTTTATCACACACATGATCTAAAATGTGCTGAAGTGTTTATTTTTTGTACAAGGTGCTATTTTTTTTCAAGATTTATATGTTTTTCTCCACCACATGTTACTTTTGGAAATGTGAATCTGTGTTTATGCTCTTAACAGAAAATATTCTTATCCTAACTTCTTTGTCTTCTTTCTTGTTGGAAGAAGTTATGTGACAAAATAATTCACATTATGTTTTTCTAATGTTGGGAGATATAGCTGTAGATTCTAACTATATTTCCTATTTCTTAATTTTTTTTTCTCATACTATCACAAAGATATTAGGCAAATAAATCTGAGCAAATGTTCAGCACTGTCATGTACATTGCATCAATATCAATAGAATAATGCTGCCTGTGCTAAGGGGGGAAGAGTTTAGAATTTATGGTTTTGCATTGCTATTCTTTAAAGATGCTGTAGGGTCTCTAACACATCCAATAGGCTTGTTTCCAAGTCCATTGAAGATTTAATGTTAAAAATTTTGAGTATGCTTTAAAAGCACGACGCCTTAATGGACAAGGATGCAAAAGTAGGGGCAGTTTAGCCACTGGCAAAAGCCTGTGACTGGCAATGACTGGGCAGATCTAATCAACCTCACAAAGGCTGAGAAACAGAAGATGGTGGAGGACTAGAAAATTTACACATGTCATGTATTTTTTTTTCATCACACCATAATTTAGCAGTCCTTTGCGACTTTCCTCCCTTTGGGAGGAAAGGACCTTCTCTTAAGAAAGCAGGGAGGTCAGTATCTGGAATGGAATATGGACTATGAGAAACATACCATGAAAGAGTGGAGGAAGTATGGAGAGAACCATTTTATACTATAATGAGATGCAAATCATGAAATGGTGAGTTAATCTAGAATTTTTAAGAGAGGAAACTTGATCAGAAAGTACATTGAGATAGAAGTTTATAGGGTGCATCTGCAAATTTTAGTTTGGATCAGACGAGTCTGCTTCTGGACCAGCTTCCCAGTCATTCCCCCAGTCTGTGTCTAACCGGTATGAAATTAAATTAAAAGATGGTCTCCAGAATCTCCCCTTAATGCACCCCAAACACTATTGGTTGTCAGTCAACAGCTCTGGAGGCCACAAAAACACACAAGATGTGACCACTTATTCTCAGAACTAATATTTTTTCAATGGATCAATTCATACTGTGATGCTTTTGCTAATGAAGATGTAAGCAAAGAATAATTTAAAGCAAAAAAGAAGTGTGGAGCTCCTTCTACTCAGTAAAGAAGGTATTTTTTATTTTGCTAGAAGAGTATATTGCAAACTGAAGTTCCTCAATAAGAATGAGAAAATTAACCTGTGGAAAAACATTTGCTAAGTGCTAAAGAAAAATGTGTAGATCTTCTTACATTAAGAAATTTCCAAGTCTGTGCTCTTGTATTAATTACCTATAGCATTGGCACATACTTAACTACTGCATGTAAAAGCAAAAGGTGCAGCCAATTTACATTTTTCAGAATCTCATTTGATAAGCAGTTTAAAATAAGTCTTACTGGCCTTGCAGACTGCAATTTAGGATTGTGGTTTTGTATGTACTTTTCCTCTATCCAGAATGACCTGTTTACTAAAGTTTGTAAATGGATTCTACTGTAACATTTACTTTGAGAAATCTGCATCTTGAAATGTATGAGTTTTAAACATGGATTAATTTGGTAATCTTTTAATGTGAAAATGTATTCCACTGGGCATTGCAGTGTCATAGTAAAAAGCTATCTGATAAAATAAGTTGTGAAATTGGAATTTCAGTTTAAACTGCTTTTTCAAGGAATAAGTTAACCTAAGACTCATGTTTGAACTAGCTGCTATTATTTGTTGTGTGTAGCAGTTATTTCCTTATAGAGAGTCTAAATTTATTTAAGCTACAGCTGGGTGTAGAATTTCTTGGTACTTCTTTTAGTGGTTACAGATACCATTAAAAAAAGATTCACGGTTATTACTTAAATTTTACAATTTGGTTCTTCACAGAGAGCAAGTAAAAGAGAATATTACATGTCATTTCATTTTGAATAATATTGAATGTCTTAGCTCTGTGTAGCTCTGACTAGAAAGGAAATGAATATGGTTTATTTTATAGTCTAATCCTGTCCTAGACATCCATTTTAGTTTTTAAAAAAATATTTGAAATATCTCCTTTTGATAACTAAACTATTGCCTTTCACACTGCTGAATGCTTCAATTCCACATTTCTTTATTATTTCACTTGGAAAACTTCCAGCCAAGCTGATATGGATACAGTTGTGGGGCAGACACAAGCACCTGAGATAAGAACTACCCACTGATGATGCAACAATTAGAAGCTTCTTTGATAGCATTCTTCCAGTACTTTAATATTGCAATATTCCTCATAATTCAGCACATGGCTGAATTAATTCTATTTGCTGAAGTAAAGGGAAAGAGAACAAGAGAAATAATCCTGAACACATTGATCCAGAAATTTAAAGCAATGTGTCCGATGACTTGTGCTTTAAGTCACTACTATGAAACGCTGTGTTCTTTGCTAAAAGAGCCATGCTTGAGGATATTAAACTGAGTATTTGTGGAAAATAGAGCTTCTTATTAGTGATCAATTCATAGCTGGATTTCAAAGATTCTTAAAGTGCTTCTTGAACAGTCCAGTTATAGTATTAGATATGGGTCACAAAACCCTCGTGCAGTGCTGCAGGCTGGGGAAAAAGTGACTGGCAAGATGCCCAATGGAAAAGGATCTAGGGGTGCTGGTTGACAGCCACTGAACATGAGCTGTCAGTGTGCCCAGGTGGCCAAGAAGGCCAATGGCATCCCGGTCTGTATCAGCAATAGAGTGGCCACCAGGACCAGGGCAATGATTGTCCCCTTGTACTTAGCGTTGGTGAGGCTGTACCTCAAGTCCTGTTCTCAGTTCTGGACCTCTCAATTCAGGAAGGACATTGAGGTGCTGACCAGAGTGGTCAACAGAGCTGGTGAGGAGTCTGAAGCACAAGTTCTTTGAGGACCAGCTGAGGGAGCTGGGGGTGCTTAGCCTGGGGAAAAGAAGGCTCAGGGGAGACCTTATTGCTCTCTACAGCCACCTGAAAGGAGTCAGATGGGGTTGACCTCTTCTCCCAGGCAACGAGTTACAGGATGAGAACACACAGACCTCATCTGCACATGGGGAGGTTCAGACTGGATATCAAGAGAAATTGTTTTTAATATACAGACACATTTTGACAAACTGGAAATTGAAACACCAAATTCCAGTTTTACTCTGGAAGATAAATTTATGTTGCCATTTAAAATGCATTTCTGAAAAATTACAGCAAACATGTAGTTATACTATGTGCATTTGCTCTCATTAGTCAGGGAGAGTAGCTGAGCTTTTAAGACATCACCTTGGCTACCATATGAGATTCTAAGAACTGTCTTTCTGTGAAACGGGACAGGAGATAGGTGATTACAGGTAGTATGTAGGCAGTAGGCCACAGACAGGAAGAGAATTTTAAAAGAATATTCTACTGTTCTACAGGCAAAACCTGGAGAAACTAATAAGGCTTACATTGGTGCTACACCTCATTTTGTCATTAGTTTGATATTTTTTGATCAGAGCTATTTCAGGGAACTGTAATACAACATTGTTTAATACAGCAAAGTGTTCATAAACTGTTTGCAGAATCCCTTATATGTCTCATTGAAGTTCACATTTGCTATCTAACTCAGGTCATGAATCATAAGCTTAGGGTTACCTACTTTCCTGGGGTACATCCTTCATTACATCTTTTCTTTCTACTTCTCTGATCTCTTTCTGTGCACCGTATAAAACTATTTTCAAAAGCAGAACCCAAATAGTAAGCTGTTAAAATGGAGAACATAGTATATAACCACTCTGTGATGAAGTTAAAGCCTATAAATTCAGTAGATAATCTTACCCTTTTTAATTTTTTCTTACCCTCTGGTAAGATGCTGATGATCTTCATCTTTGCCTGGCTACTGAAATTTTCATTCCACGTAAACTTTCTAGGTTCAGAACTTATCCTTCAACTAAGAAAGTAGCCAATAAATAATGTATGTAATATATTACTTGTGTCTGTAACACCTACTAAGCCTTTCATTCTCTGTTGCACAATTGTCCTGTTGTACATGGGATTTTAATTTTGCAAACACTAAAAAGTGATTAGTTTCAAAGGTTAGTTTGAAAGATAATTTAGCATATTCCTTATGAAGTATTAAAGGCCTAAGCTGTTTACTGGCTAATCTTGTGATTTAGTCCAGAGGATGTTAGAATCTCACATGAAGGTCTGTTGGTTTATTGCTTGAGAGTGATGTGGTGGAAACTGACGATCTGTTGGTTCTGCTGAATATGATGAGGGAAGAGCTATCCAGCCATTTTCATGCAGAAAATCTGGATGTTTTAACTGATTAAAGTTTATCTCTGTGTCTAATGTTTCATCAGTAAATAGGGGTCAGCCATCTGGCAGTGATAAGTTTGGCTGGGATGTATTCCATCTGCTAAAATATGATGTAAAAATATTCTGTTCTTCCATGGCACTGGAAAGATATGGCATCTGGGATTAGAAAAGTACAGAAGCTTGAAATTAGAAGGAATAGACAAAATTATTTCCCTTCTGAGGAACTGTAGAGGTGCTATTGAAGGGTGGGACTAATGACAGGCCTGTAGCTGGCATTTGCAGGTAAGTTTTTTCTAGAAGTTAATATTACCTCAGAAGTTAAAATCTTGAACTCACTCTTCCTCTCAATCCTCACTTTACCATCAAGTGAAATTATTAAGTAGATTTATAGCCAATGGAGTCACCTATCTGAGTAAATAAAGATGTAGATTTCTCATGCTGACATGGAATTTTGTGTTACCTGGCATCCAGCTGTTTACAGCTGTGCAGCTTATGGTTTACAAGAAGAGCTGGAAAAATATTAAAGGCTTTGCATTGCTTTATCTACAAGCTGAAGCAGGTAGCTTCCATTTTGATGGATCATTGTAAATTTATCACAATAGAGGCTCCAGGGATCCTAATATTCAAAACTCTGAATTTGCTTGAAGAATGAAGAGGTATGCTGTAGAGAGATGATAAAACTTTTTTCCTTTGCCTTTTCTGTATACTGTGACATGACCATTTATAAACAAAATTTAGGATCTTCTGCATATGTTTTTGGCTGATTTGTGTGTTCTAGTCCATGATTGGCTGATGCTCCCAAAAAAAAGATGTCAAAGATGCAGCTCATCTATGACTATCAATTTCCCAATAGCAACTTAATTAAGTGTTTTAGCATATTTTTCCTCTGCATTGTGCCTGTTTTGAAAGCTCAAATGTGCATTCAGGTAACAGCAATTCTAAACTATTTGGAGGAAACTGTAGGTCTTTCATGTGGGAGCAGTTTCTCCAGGGAGCTGACATCCTTGTAGACATTGTTTCCAAAATACACCTTTCAGTTTAATTTGAGGACTTCATTTTAAATTAAGAAAGCATTGTAAGGATTGACATATGGAAAACTCTGATCATGATTTTCTTTTTTCCCTGAGGCAAAGCAAGCTGCTTTCCAAATTATCATGTCCCAGAGAGGAAAGATGTGAAAATAAGGTTCTGCATCTGACCCTGTCCTGAAGACTGGAATTGTAATGCTTCCTACATAATAGCTCAACACACACTATGTTAATGTGAAGTTCTTTTATAAATCTAGGCAGCAGTAGGCCAACATAGATTCCCCAATGGCTGCTGTAACGTGAACCAGTAGGCATTTAGTTTTAGAGTACTATGTACAAGTTAATTTTCAAAAATCAATCCTCAGTAATTGGTTTAATAGTTAATAATAACTGACTACTATGGTAGGCAGTAGAGAAGCTATTATGTCCATTAGAGTGTCTGTAAGTGTGAAAATTGCTCATTTGTGACCACAAGAAAAAAAAAAAGAAAAACAAGAGAAAGGTTTTAAGAACTTTTTTTTTACTTTGCTTTAGCAGAAGGCAATTAAGACAGACATTTGTGCAGTTTGGAATTTTTTATTAGATACAGCTTCCCCACTCTTCTTTTTTGTTGTTGTAGGCAGTGATGTAGTTGCTTTGTGTGTAGCCAAATATTGCATACATAAATTTATTAATTGCAGCATTAATTAAGAAATGCTGAGCTTAAGAAGCACTGGGAAATAATGTAGGATTAGAGTAAATACAAAGAGACTTTGTCAGGGCATCCACTTATGTGTGTGTAATGACATTTAAAAAAAAATCTAAGTAATTTTAAAATAATTAAAAGCAAATAGAATGAGTAGATTTTAAGGCTGAGTGTTCCTGAGAGAATGATTTAGCTCTATTATTCTTAAATGTAAATAAGGAGTACATGGACTTAAATTAGGCAATTGCTTATTATTTTGCTGACTCGGGGCCTCACTAAAAATACTACTGTGTTAAATTTTCAAAAACACTTTTGAAAGGGATGTAGCTATTTGGTTTTGCAGACTTTTTGTCCTTTTGTGTTTAAATGCTGTATATTTTCATCAATGCCAAAGAGAATCCTACTTCCCTCGCTCCTTTTCCCCCATCTTCTTAAAAAATTATTTTATATTAATATACCTAAATACTGTGCTTAATTTTTTTCTTCTAATTTATGGGTGACTTCCCTTACTATTTCCAAGGGTTTCTTTCAATTTATGACTTCTTAGTGTTGAAATTGTGACATGCAAAAAATTACCTCAACTTATATTTAGTCACTTGTAAAATAGTGATTCCTTGGCTGTGTCCCCAAATTACTTGTACCTCCACAACGAACAATAATTTTAGTCAAGTAGACTCACAAAACAAAAAGAATAGACAGGGAAATATTTAAAAGTTTGCTTAGGGTTTGAACTAACATGTCTTATAACTCTCTTTAATTTTGTTTTAAAGAAAGTTCTAAGCATGTGCCTCAATTACTGAATTGGACTGAATGTACTGAGCTGTGTAGAACCTTTTCCTAATTTTGGTCTGAAAAATCAAATATGATTAATACTGAGGACATCAACTCAGTGAAAGATGCTGATGCTCAGAAAATAATGTGCATTTCAGATTTTATCCACACATTGTATTATAATTCATTTCCTTTATTTATTTTTGATTTGCTTTGATGACAACTTTCCAGTCTGTGGGGTTCAATCTGATATAACTATCTAACTAATATAAAGTCATTATTCGACCTAGAATTTTGCATAAGAGCAAGTAAATTGAAAACAAACCTAGTCCCCCCATTCTCTTCACAAATAGTTGCAATACTAGTCGAATAAAACCACATCAAATATTACTTCATCTTTGCCTGCCAGCAGCTTAAATTCTTTTTAATTTCTTTGGGGTGTGTGTATTAGCAGATTGCCTTTACAGAGAACTTTCAGGTTTATTTGTCTCAATTTGCTGAAGTAGCTGAGTATGGTCCAAAAGGAAAAATAAATCACAGAGAAAACTCATTTGGAAATGTTTATATTTTTGAACTAGAAAGCAGTAGACAGTATTTTTTAGGCCAGAAAAACTACATGTTGCTGTCTTTGAGGGAAAAAATAAAATAAAATCTTTACCTTGCACACTCAAATTTTAATCCAAAGGCTAAGCTGATACAGCAGTTACTTCTTTAATTATTTATGGATGAGACATGTGAAATGCGTGCCAAAGTTAGCAGAGAGAAAATAATGGCTAGTATTAAACATTTGACCTTGAAAGCAGCTCTGATTGAAAATAATTACCCAAGTTTTAAAACCTTTATTTCCTGTTCTGGTGGCAATGTCCTTCTTAAGCTGTAATAAATTGCCCAATCATTTTAGCATCAGATTAACTTGAGTCAAGTGTTTATTTCACATTAAGCTTCAACATTACTGATACTCTATGTGAAAGTAATATTAATTATCTTTAGGGATTTTTTTTTTAATCCAGGCTTCTTTGGTGGTATAAATTTTTATAGAGTTTGCCCTCAATGTTCCTTCAAGGCCACATGTCATTTCAACTTATCAAAATCTTAAAATTAACTCAGAATTTTCTGCTGACCTCTGTGATGTTTTGGTATTGAGCAGGTGCAAATGAATTCTCTTAGACTCCTTTGTTATGTCTATCTACGTTGTCAATCTAGTTTACATTAACATCTGGAAAATGGATATGGGAAAATTATTGGTCTTTTTAATTATAATTAGCTGTCAGTCTTCCCAATGAGAGGTATTTTGGTCATTAAGTGAATAATATTGGCTCATGAATATTACTTAATATAATAGATACTTAAAAATGAATTATAAAATATTTGCTTTCAAGCATAAAAATGCCACCATAACCACCATGCATCAATTTATGTGGGTTTTGTGTTTTGGCAAACATTTTGCCTCAAGGATACCAGGTGTAGCTTTGCAGGGTCCTTTGATTAATGTCTGTCTAGTAACGTCACTGGTTGCTTTGGGCAAACTGTTCTATAAAAGGAAACCTTGCTGACATGGAAAAGAAAATTGCAAGTCTGGTGTGCATGAGAACTTAATTACAATAAACAACAATTAAACAGATTATTATAGCAGTGCAATTATTACTCTAAAGTTGACATTGTGTCAGCACCTTATTTTCATTGCTGTTTTAATCAGTCTGTAGAATTTGCCTCGAGCTAAAACAGAAACTACTATTAAAATCAACAACATCAAGATTTAAAACAATTTATTTTTGTTATTTATTTTAATAAATGGAAAGATTTTCAGAGTTTTCTTTGTTCTTACTTTTTTGATCACAAAGCCATAAAAAATGTTTTTCATGTATCTACTTCATACAAGCCAAATTCTGTTGTCCTTATGCTATAAGTTTTTCTCTGACTGTGAAACAATCGTGCACTACCAGTCTACTGTAATGTGTGCTCAAATGCATCAATGTGTGGTAAGAAAACCAGTGGAAAATATTTTTTAAAGCTTTTTAAGTGTTTCATTATATATCTCCATCCTGTCTTTGCGAGTCAGAGAAAACTAATGGAGACAGAATCTCTCACTTTGAAGAAAATGCATCTCCTCTGCGACCCATATTTAATTTTGAGTAGTAGTGACAATAGCAAGAGGATTTTCTGGGTATTGCAGCTGACGATATTGTTCCTAAATGTGACCAAGAAGTCAGGGGTTTTTTGTCGTTTCTTTCCTTTGTCTAGCCACTTAGTTCTTTAAAAAGATAGAACTAGCAATGTAATTGGTGGAGAGGTGACAGCATTTCTAAATGAAAAATAGAAGTTTGGTAGGCTTCAAACTAAATGCCTTTGAATACAGAGACATTTTCCTCTCTCCTAAATGGCACTTCATGGTAATTGAGCAAATTTTATAGGACTGAAATTACTCACAAGAGTACTCTCTGTATTACTCTGTGAAAGCAATGTAAGTACAATGAGAGTTTTGAGAAAAAAGGAAAAAAAGTTAATTAAGGAAGGAAAATATCTGGGGAGTAGTTTAGCTTTGATATGCTTCAGCTTTTGGGCTTACCTGCAAGATGGCTGCAGTGAGACTAAACCTGCAGACTGGCTCCAAATGCTGGCAGCCCAGCTGGAATCAGCCTTTGGCAAAAAGGTGAGGAAAAACAATAGGTTTGCAAAGCTCCAACTGCAAATTGTGTCAACTGTTGTCAGAGAAAGTACTTAAGAGGGGGGGAGAGCCTGCAGATTTCTGCAGCTTTTGTAGAAAATTGCTGTTTGAAGAACTCAGGACATGCTCCTCTGAAGAAATTCCTTCTCACTACCAAAGGAGGTAAACTAAGCTGAAGACTGCTCCTCTGACATACTCAGGAGAAGGTCCACAGAGCTTGCCAAAACTGAGTTTCTTTCATTTTGCCATTTTCAGTGAATGGACCCAGAAGAATTCAGAATAACAATGAAGAAAGTTGCCTAAGTCTGGCCCACTTAGAGTGCCAGCTGCCTAACAACCGAGAAAAAGAAGAGCAAAAGGATTTTCAGCGCTTTGGCTTCAGATGTTTTTCATCTGAAAGAATACTATTTAATCTGGTGGAACAGCATGATGGAACAGCAGCTGCTGTAACTGCAGACAAGAAGCAAATGTGCAAAGATATATTCATATTTCTAGTGGTGACCTAATTCTCTGTGAAATGTCCAGGTCCAGGGTATCATTCACCATGGTGCTTTGCTTTATTTTCTGGTATTCTGATATTACACCACTGGATTTAAATGGTCTACTAATTGGAACGTGCATAAATGTGTAGTTGTCAAAAGAGAAAAAGCTACTTAGAGTAACAGGAGTTCTCTCAGGTACGCTGGCTTTATTTGCATTGTATATCTAAGCCAGTATCCACCCCTTTCTAGCCTTGCACAGCAATTTGTCTGGGGTCCCTGGGCTACTAGGCTGTGGCTACTGAGAACACCTGTAAAACTTTCCCTTCAAATATGAAGATTTGGCACAGGTGTTCATAGAAAGGCTGCTGCTAGTCTCAAACCTTTAAGCTGTTTTCCATGAGGTATACCTGCATTAGCATAGAATGGGTGCATGAAGTATTAATCTTAAAAAGCTCTGATTAGCACAAGGTAAGTGACTTTTTATAGATAGTGATGTAGTTAGGTTGGGTATTGCACAGGTATAAACATGTAGGCTTTGTAATTTTCCTTCTGTGGATATAGGTACAGATACATAAGCACCAAGAACTCTATGTGTTATGTATTATGAATTTATTTCAGATGTAATAGATACTTGCAAAGCTTTTTTTTTTTTTTTTTTTCTTTTTGTCAACTTCATGGAATCTAGACCATGGTCAACATCCTATTTCTGAGCTTCATGCATTTTGAGTATTTTAATATAAATAGAGGGTTACTGTAATGAAGTTTGGTGCAAAAAATTGTTAAACTCAGAAATGTTAAGCCTAATGTAAGTTTAATTAGATTAACGTATAACTGAGAGATCATTATTATTCTGGTTTTTGTTGTAGAAACATATCTGGTTAAATTTTTTTGCTTGGAAATGGTTAATTTATTGTTTCCTGACTATGTTATGTTTTTTTTTGAAAAATATAGTTGAACAGCACTTTACAATTCACTGTGTACACACAGTTTGTCTGCATGTACTGTCATCATTCTTTCATATCTTTTATTTTTTGCTTATGATGGAGAAAGTGATGTTGCATTTTCCACATAATTTCATTGTAGAACTATTAAAGCTACTGAAGGAATCTCAACAACCCATTTAATGTAATCAAAACCAAGAATATAACAATTAAAGTTGTTTAATAAGTAATCATTTTCTGTTTTGAGATGTTATTTAATGTATAGATGTCAGCTTTCTATTTCTCTATGTATTAACCAGCACTAACATGCTGACCTTTGGCACCCAGCTTCAGAATTTTTATACTAATGCTGGAAGGAGATGTTGCAACTACAAATCATTCCAAACTATGGATTCCTTTTTGTTTCTTTCTTACCCAGCACACCATACCTTTTCTGCTCATGAAACTTCTGAATTATTTAGTCTATTTTGTTTTCCTTATGGCAGGAATAGGTATTATTACAGTGATTTGAGTCTCCATTTTCTGAGAGACTTTAATCTGAATGCTCTTACTGTTTGAGCTTGTCTGTAATACAATTTTCTAGACTTCATTCCTGACACTTAAGGACATGCATCCTTAATGACAGTGTTGCTTCTCTTCAGCATCACAGTTGTGGGTGGAAATTTTAAGCCTGTTGGATGGGTGCATAATGATTGGTAATTATTTCATTGTTAATTTTTAGTTCAAAGCATTTTAACCTCAGGGAACAACAAGAAAAAACAGTTTTGCCCACGCTAAAAAAGTTTTTAGAAAGAGTTTTGTTTTCTAATCTCCAGTGTACTCAGTGTTTCAGATAGGATTTAATGAATGCAGTCTGCATTCTAGGGTCCTTGTGTTTTTTAATAGGTTTGGAAAATATGACACAGAATAGTGTTATTTCTAGAAAACACCATAGCAGTCTTTTCCAAATATTAGTGCCTAATTACACTGGAGAACAATAGGATTGATTTGTTATTGTTTGCTTCCCAATTGCCACTGCTGTTGTGTCTGAAAGAAAACAAAATGAGCAAACTGCCCAACATCAATCATGTAATGATGTTCTCAGATTTACTTATGAGGGATATTCTCTCTTTTCCCCATTCATTTTCTGAAATGATCATTGCTTCATGTTTTACTGTGTCTTGATTGCTTGCTACCTGTCCAAGAGCTGATCCAAGCAGCTGGGATGGGCTGGCTAACGAGCCAGCAGTGATTAACTG
Organism: Vidua chalybeata; assembly: GCF_026979565.1. Taxonomy (NCBI): domain Eukaryota; kingdom Metazoa; phylum Chordata; class Aves; order Passeriformes; family Viduidae; genus Vidua; species Vidua chalybeata. The sequence continues at coordinate 37,234,321 of NC_071531.1, read as the reverse complement.
CAAAGGCCATTCAAGTCAGTGGCCAAAACCATCTACAGTGCCTCTAATCCAGTTTCTATTGAAAGTCAGGCAGCAATAATCAACCTCTCAGCTTGTGACCCTTCTGTGAGTTCACCCATGTTTTGTCCTAGAGGAACCGAAGTATTTTGCTTCTAGAATATCTCCTGAAAGGTTTCTATCTCTTGAAATGTGCATAATGAGCTCATTTGTTCAGGGCAGGGTCATAGTTGGAGGCAGGGCTGGGATATTGTGTTGCTTCATGTAGGAAGGCAGTAGTTGTTTTCCTAGTAATTCATTATATTAAAAGAAAAAAAACCCATTTTAAGTAGCCTTTTTCTGGGTGCTGGTTGAACCCCATTTCTGTGTACGCCATGTGTACACCGGATTATTTCTGAGGAAGCTTTTAAACATTGTCAAAAAATAAGCTTGAAACCAGAAGGAAATGTACCAGCATGGTGTTTGTGGATTTATATGCATCTGAACTTTAAAACTTTGTTAACACAGGAGATGATGACATAAACCACTGACACAGCATCTGCAATTAGTTTTATAAATTAACATGTATGTATGTTAAGATGTAAACACATTGGATGAGGAAAAGCATAACTAATTAATGAAAGATTTTTCCAGTCCTCTCAAGAACAATAGTCCTCATAAATAAATAAACGACTACATAAATGATGACAGCTTTCAACTGTATTTTGTCTTCAATCATTCAAGCTAATCAAGCTTGTGAACTCAGTTAATGGCAGTGTAAGAAAAGTTAACTTCAATTACTCAAGTCTTCTAGACAAGGCATAGACACAGAAGAAAAGAAAACATCATATACATTAATGTATGGATAAGTATGGTGTTTGATGTCCAGTAGTTTTTCAATGCTTTTTTTCAGTGCTTATCTTTATTCAGACAGTACAATGTTGTATCATGGTTGAATTTGGCTGTCTGTTCACTCATTGCCACCCTACAGATAAAGAAAAGGAGGAGGATATATTGTCATGTAAACATTGCTTAAGATACACAGCAAACTAAATATTAATTGGTGTCCAGGTTATATGAATTGTCTCATAGCTTAAATGCACCAGCTTTGAGACAACCTACATTTCTGAAGCAAGAAGAGGACTGCAAGTTTAAGCTCACAGAGAAAAAAAAAAAAAAAAAAAGTCTTTGCATATTGTCACTACAGCCTAAAATTAGGGATTTGAAACACAACTGATTTTGTAAGTAATAGAAAGCTTCAGTATATGTGGCATATCTTTCAAGCAAACTCTAAATGCAGTACCAACAACAAATCCACAGCCAAATCTGTTAATCAGGTGTTAATTGCATGAATTTTCCTCAGGGTGTTTTTATCATCATTACATTAAAAATAAAAGTTAGAGAAAATTAATCTAAATGGATATTAACATTTTCAATTTGTTGCTTCAGGGTCACTGTATAAACACGGAAGCTTTTTCTGCCCTCCCCTTATGACATTGCATCTCGCTAAAATCAACATTTATGAAGCAGATTGATACGACATCTGACCTTTAGACTTGGAGCTGTATCTGACTCCTGGCTGCATCAGGCAAATGAATTAATGAGTGTACCACTCTGCCTTGCTGTAAGATCTGTTCCTACAATGATAATTATCATGGCACTGTTATGCTGTAATGGTTGAGGTGCTGTCACCAATCCCATTGCTGAAACAGGGATTTCAAGGGGCTATAGAAAATTCGGCTATAGAAACAATATTTATGTTACAGTAGTGCAATCAAGGATGAATACAAGAAAGTGAAGACTAACTGTTACCACTGAACGCTGTTGTGGTAGGATGCATTCTGCCTAAAGCAGCAATCTCTTTTTTGTCCTCCATGAGGAGAAATATATTTCCATAAACAGTGCTGTCATGGGTGTCTGCAGGCCTTTGAAGGGTCATCATGTCTCCATACATTTTCCTGTCTAAAATTCACCTCTTGAGACTTTCTCTGGCACCTACACTTTGCTACTGACTACAAGGGGTGGTGTCCAAAGCATGCTCAGGGGCACAGCTACCTGTGGTACCTCAGAATATTTTTGTTAATTAGATATTATGTATTTGCAACTTAGAGCATTTTGATCTGGAAAAATGCAACTGTTTATTTAGGCTTCTGTCAGTGGGTCTTCTCTTGTTTTTGGGAGATGGTGCTTACTTTCTCCAGTTTAAGCTGTCTGAAAGTTTAAGGCAGTCCCTTCAACGCCTTCTATAGCCAATGGAAGTCTACTGGTTTTGCTCATCTTAGATACCTGTTTTCAAATAGGAATAAATGTTCCCCAGAGGTGTCTTTCTCGCTCCAGTAATGATAACTAAAAAAAGTGTATGTGATTATCTGGAATTTAGACATTTAACCCATAGACCCTCTCATTAAGGCGAATGATTAATCTCTTATGCTATGGAGATAGAGCTGTAAGTTTGGAGGTTTTAGTTTGTGCTGCTAAAGAGCATTAAAACACTTTCACACATATCTGAATAAGTTAAAAAATTATTATGCCAGGCAAGAACCAGGAGGGTGCCAGCCCATGTATAATAATATCTCTGTACAAAGGCATAGAGATTTATTTTAAATGAATGAGGTAGGCCTGTATTCATGCACCATCACAGGCATTTGGCTATATATATATAGCCAAATCTGAATATATATGGGAAAGCTTGGATAAATATTTTGTTACTTTGGATGGTGTTTTCTCCCTCAGGATGATAAAGCTATACCCTACTACCATACGAATCAACACTCTAACGTCCCATAACATCTGAAGATTATTATAAAATTATTCTGGTCACATCTGAATTTGTGTTAGTCCATAACATATTGTTATTCCTCTTCATTAATATTTATTTTTATATTATTAATTATTTATTTTGTTCCTTATTTACTGTTATGGGTGGTTGTCACTTATTTTTTTTGATTATTTGATTACAATCATTAAAGGATCTCAATTAAATGTGAGGGCTGTGTGATGCTAAGCATATTGTGCAAATGGTGAACAGAACATGAAAAGGCATTAGCCAAGGGCTTTGCATTTTTTCCTTTTATGTCTATCTCAGAGACTGTTTTAATGGCAGAGGTGGTATTTGAACTTATTTTCCTTGATAAATGAAGTGCCACGGCCCAGTAGTTTTAGAATAGTTCTGACATGAAATAGTTTTATTTCTTGTGATGTCTCTTTTTCCATGCCAAACATATGTTTGAAAATTTATTGAATGCCAGACATCAGAAAGACATTATCCTCTGTGATTACTAACCCTATGGAAATTCACTTCTAGCTAAAATACTTTACCCCAACCTCCTCCTTGAGCATCTGCATTCTGCCTAAATATGATAAAGTACATGTAAATTTAGAGGCAACATATTCCCCCCATCTTTGTCCAAACGAAGCAGTTCTTTATTTTTGGTCTAGCAAATTCTATAGAGTGGACTAAATTATACATTCATGGTCAGCTGTGCTGGAATCTGTCAAAATAATGGTTTCTGTTAATGACATGCATCTTGAATTGCTGTTGTCTCACATATCCATGAAACACTGTAAAGTATTTCTTATCAAATGTAAGTAGTATTTCACTTGAATAAAAGTTTAAAATTTAGCAAATCAACTCAAGGAAAGTGTTGCAAAAACACAATTATTATTCTATGCTTTTAACCAAATTACCAAGATGAAGCAAATTGCCAAGATGGGCATAAACTGCCTTTTTTTCCATTTGTTCTGATTTTCTGTTAATATAGCAAAGTGCAAATCAATTTGCAAAACTACATTTAAATTCAGTGAGTTTTTTGTTGTTGTAGGAAGACTTCTAAAGAGATCTAATATTTTAAAATATTTTTAATGTAAGAAAGAGAATCACTGATTTACAGCTGATACAAAATTAATATATTTTTCAGAATGAAAAATAATATTCTGGACAGACTATTTGGAGATTTAAATGCATTTTTGAAGTATTTTAGTGAGCATACTGAATATATGCTTCCATTAGCTCTTGATTTCTAACTCTTGGTGACAATTCTTTATCAAAGCACTTCTTATAGAGTAAGGTATTCTTTTGTACAAGCTAATAGTGCAATAAATTTTTTCAGCTCCATACAAACTTGTTTTAGCTGTTAGAAAATCCAGCCTGCACACAGAATTATTCTTCAGTCACATCTGATGTCTCTTGTTTAATAGATATAGATCTTCTTTTGATCTTGCTAATATTTCCCTTATTTTTTAGGAGAAAACACTATAACACCCTCCACAGATAGGAATAGCTATTCCTTATTTATTAAGGAATAATTTCATAATGAAAACATTTATTTCAAAACTGATCTTACATGACTATCTCCAGGCACTTAACCTTGGTCTTTGTTTAGGAAGGTGATTGTCCTACTTTCCCTCTATACTGAAGAGAGAGAAATGAGTTTCAAAAGTTGATTTAGCCTATAAATGGGCCAACTCACCCCTTGAAACAAGTCTATTTGTCTGATCCGCATAGCTCTTGGACTTGTAATGTGTTTACCACTGATAATTTTGTGAAACTTTTTCTGCTGGACTGCAGAAGTTTTGTGGTGCCTGGGAAGTAAATTACCTTCCTGTTTCCAGATGGAAAATTGCATTTAAAGACAATTATATGTGTCATATAGGTAGTCTTCAACTTAATCTAATCTTAGAAAGTCTCTTGAGCTAATAATGCAAAAGAACAGGTTTAAAGACCCAACTTTTCAGGTGATAAAGAATTCATACTTAGGAATGTTTGGAAACCACTGCTCCTAATAATCCTCTATAGACAAAGACTCAAAGTTGGCTGCTTTGGCAATGTTCCTGATGAAGTTGTAAACAAGTGAAATTGTTAACTATCAAATTGGAGTTAAAAACTTCAGCCCATGGATTACATCTGGGAACTTCAGGCACTTTGAAATATCCTTCAAAACAAAGTTTTTAAAAATTAGGCCTGTACAGAGGGAGTCAATTTTTAACAAAGTCAATTATTTTGTACACATGGTTCTCAAAATTTGATTATTCCCAAATGCAACCTATTTTATCCTCTCATCAGGCGGGTAATGTCACCTTGTGTGTTTTGATGTGTTTTGATCAATTTTAGTAATGTAAGACTCAGATGTCTAAGTCTATGCTTTACATTTGAATTATTTCTTATTGTCTATTTATGGATGAATTACTCTTTTCCCTAATCTGCTGCTTCCATTATAGAAATGTCCAGACTAGATATGAATATCTAATTTTTGAGCAATTGAATTAGGAGAAATGAACTCTTTAGATATTATATTTATAAGACTGAAATCCAAAGAAGAAATTAAATTTCAGAACTGCAGTTTCTGGGACATGCTGAGTTTAATTTTGAAGCTTAAAGTTCACTTATATGTGTGTGAAATAAGCATGTATGAAATAAAAAGACTGAGGTATCTGCATCTTAATTTCACACCTTAAAATGTTTTTATAATAATAATAAACTGGGGTGCAATAATAATTGCTGGGAGTTGTTTTATTTCATTTTCTTATTTCAAAAAATAGCCAGTTGTTCCCTCCCACTTATTTTAGTTTGCCTACTATCAGAGTAAGTTATTAGCAAAATAAACTACAGAACTCATAATTTGTATGGTGCCAAAGTCCTTGCTAATGTTTTCCATGGTATTGCAGTTAATATGGAAATATTTTCAGTGCAGTAAACACAGTCAACATTGTGGAAATAAATTGGAAGGGGTCATGGGACAGCTCATTAAGGATGACAATTCTTTTTATTCTTCAGATAAGTGTTGCACATGCTGAAGAACAGATTATATGTAATTTACAGTCAATAGGAATTTTGTGAAAGTTAGGTCTGGATATTAATTTGAAGTATCTCTTTTTTCCTTTAACCTTATTATCTCACTGATCTTGATTGCTGGAGATTATTCAGTACTCCAGTCTTAACAGAGATCTGGATCTGCTGTGAATCTGTTACCTCATGGCTGATTTTGAACTTCATGATCATGGAAAAAGAAACAATATCTAAATGAAGGATCTGGTACTGGTTTGAATTATGGCAAGTATTAATTTTAGGTTTTCATTTTTTTCCCCTGATAATTGTTGTTATTGTTTGGTTATAATTTGTGATGAGCATGTTACAACAAAAGAAAAACTGTAAAAAAACTATATTACTTAAGTTCCAGGTTTTTTGTTCTAAGCTTATTTTCCTGATTCTGTTTTTATAATTTGATTGATGCTGGGGTGTTTTTTTGGTGGGTTTTTTTTTTTTTTTTTGGTTGGTTGGTTGGTTTTTTGTTGCTGTTGTTGTTTTTTGGTTTTTTTTTTTTTTTGTTTTTTTTGTTTTTTTTTTTTTGTTTTTTTTTGCATGACGAGCCAGACAGAAATAATAATATCTCTATTATTCTTCAAAGACTAATCAAAAGATGACTTGCTTTACATTTTGTGACAAAGTCTTTTGGATGCAACTTTTAGGAATTTATTTCTGATAACCTTAATCAAAGTGAATTTTTTTTTTTCCAAATTGCATTGACTTCTGCAAAGCAGACTATAGATAACTGCCAGGAAATAAGTTATCAGAATATGGCTGTCAGTGTATGTAACATTTGCCCACTCTTTCTACTTCAATTAAACTAATAAACTTACCAGGTAGGATAAATTGCTGACAGAGCCCTGGACTTCTAAAACCAATCCTTTTCCAAAGTTTATATATGGCTATCCTGGATATAGCTACATGAGGTCATGATTGATCTGACAGACTGGAGAGTTTATACATACTTTATGTAAATAGCACTGTACCCTTTTGCTCTGGTTTATTTTTTTTTATTGAAATAAATCTAGAGTTTATTTGTGATAACAAACATATTTGTTTCTTGACATTTGTTTTTGTAGATTTGTTTTAAACCTTAGTAACCATTTCACAGGTGCTTCTAATTTTCTGTTTAATTTTCAAATTAATTTTTAAATTAATTTTTTTACAGATCATGGCTTTTTTAATTATGATTTTTTAAGATCATTTGGTTGAGGATCAAAACAAACACTGGTGACATTGGAACTATTTATCTGTCTTTTTGAAATTGTTATGAACTATGATTTATAGAGGACGGTTTTTTCTTCTTTATGAGCTTTTTTATTTTTTACACCAGGCTTAGTGTTTTTAATATGGAAAAGACTTGTATTTCATAGATGGAATAATTGAGAGTTGGACTGCTTTGATCTTTGCACTGCTGCATTATTTGGCTCCAACTATTTAAAGCTGTTTACAGACCACAGCCTGTTTGTAGAACAGCAGGCAGAGACAGGGCATTCAATAAAGAGAGTTGCAAGGTCAAAAAACCCCATTCCTTCTTTTTTAAAACACATATATATTTTTAACATTTAATTATCAATTATTAAGATTCATGTGATATTGTTAAAATTCATTAATTTAATGACTACTTGATTGAATTTATTTAAAATATGAAAAATGGAAAAATATAGACATTAAGACTCAGCAAATATTTTACATGTGATATTTGTAAAATTTTATCTGTTAAATATTAATATATTTATCTATAATTGCAATAATAGATGACTTATTATTAATCAATATTTTGGATATAATAATTTTTACATTCTTCATGCATAATTATGTTCATAATTATGATGACATGATGTGTGCACACCAAAAAGAATCAGAATATGCAGACTAAAATGGCAGTCAAAGTCGCACATCTGAAAGTTTTTTCTCCACATATGGCAAAATCAAACAGAAATTTCTACAACCTGTACTCTTGTGAAAAATCTGCCTGGCTAACCAGTTGATTACATATATGTTATGGACAGGGTTTCTGGTGTTGTTTTCCCAGGGTTATACTATTATCTCTGAATCTCCGTGTTCTGAAATTTTAATGTCTTAGCTGTAAATACCAAAATGAATTTTCTTTAGACATGTCGTGATGAGCATTTTGAGGAGGTAAGATCCTAGTATTTTGTGTACAAATTCAAAATACTCTTTTGAAGGAGAAATGCTCTGTGTCCCTGTTGGAATACATCATGGTGATTGGCCCCTACTTTGTTCTGGTACTCTCCAATTTTTAAAGATTTTTTTCTGTAGGTGAAAAGCAAAACTAAACTGAAATTTAAAATGTATCTTGAGCTGGCATTCCTGCAATATCTGGCACTGCACTCCTTCTCCAGTGTTCCTGTCTTTGACTGTACTTGCTTGAGAAAAAAAAAAACCCTTTAGCTCTTACAGCCTAACACTGGTTGGTGTTTTTTCAGGAGATACCAGATTGTTTATATGAGTGAAACTCCTTCAGAGAACTATCTAACCTGCTTAGGTCAGGGTGCCCCTTGGACTAGGGAGGCTGAGCTTATGAAACACACTTTTCCATTTGCAATAAATTCCAAGCGGATCATTTTTCCTCATCGAATATCATAATATTTTCCTCTCAGCTTGTCAGCATTCTGCATTTAACAAGAGCAGACTGAGCATACAATACAGACTTAAATAGGTTACCAGCTCTAGAAGCTTCCTTCATCCACATGGCTAATATTTTGGTCATATGCCCATTCAGATCATGGTGTGTGAGAAAGATAAAAAAATCTCATTCTGTGTAGTTTTCCCAGATGTTTTGTTTGCCAAAGGGAACAGCTGCCATTGTCACAGTTGTAAGCCCTGTGTTTGACAGCACCTTATGTCAGACCCTGTAATGAAATTTTGTTATTTTTTCTTCATGGCAAAGTGATGACTGTTGTAGATGACCTGACTTTAGAATGCATAGCATTGCAATATAATTCGAATGACATATGAAATCCCTATGAAAATTATGGCAATACACCAATGCTTGGATGTACCTTATTAGATTTTTCTTTAGACTTTCATTTCAGACTTAACAAGTCTGCTCACATGAATCATTCCTTTTTTTGCATTTTAGGGACATAGGCAGTTTATAGGTTTTCCTAGTCCTCCTAAGTAGACAGATACAGTACAATGCTTTATGAACTACAACATGGATAGCTGGGCTGCAAAACTAATGCAATTTGAGAATTGTAGTTGAATAAAAACCTGGGACTTGTCTTTTCCTACTTAAATAGTTAATACGGAAAGAAACAAAGCATTTAGAGCATGCTGTTGATATACCCCTATGAAATGCTATCCTCTAGATATCATTCATTATGAATTATGATATGAAAACTACTGTCTGACTTGATGTCACATAAAATATTTCTAGTCTACCAGTGCCAACAAGGTTTATTTAAGCTGTAATTGTGAAGTTTGAGATTACAGAGTTATTTTAAATTTTACAACATGCATAACAGAGATTTAGGATAAAATGACAGATTTGCAAATCTATCTGTAACAGCAAAAGAAGTCAATGTATATCTTATGAGTCTATATTCTTTGTGAATGTCATAAAATATATATATATATATTTAATGTGATGTACCTGGGAGAGCTGGAGATGGGGGACCAAACTACAGTGTATGTGACAAATGTTAGTCACATTACTTACCCTGTGGCTGGAATGCCAATACATATCACAGTGATGCTCATTATGGCAGCTGCAGGGCTCTTACAGGATAAAAGAGCAACAGAGAAGAATAAACTAAACTGGTGAAAGTTCAAATGTTTTCAGAGGCTCCCAAATAGTAGTGTGTCTGCTGCAATTGTAATATATGTATACGTGTACAGAATATTCAGTACCTTCTGTGTCATCACGGGGAGAAGTAGAGAAAAGGAGGGGACAAGGTACAAAGGCCAAAATATACAACCTGCAAAGTCAAAGATGGGAAAATATGACTTCTTCATATAAGATGTTATGCTGCCTCAAGGCTTTTTCTCTGTGAGCTGTGATCAGGAGTGGAGAGAGGACAAAACCACCTGGGAGGAGGCATTGGAACCCAACGACACCAGAGTGCATGTACAGATTTGGTAGTTGTTTCTTTTTCCCTCTCTTTTCCATCAGTATCTTCTACCTGTGACTTGAATGAAAGTCAGATTTTACTTTGTTTGGCTAATGCAGTTGATGACATTTTCAGGTCTCATGGAAGTGAAAAGCTTTTCTTTTCACTTCCAGGCTGTGAGAGCTGCGGGGAGGGAAAGAAAGATACAAGAAGAAAAAATAATCAAGAGCTGGACAGCAAGGTCATGATTTTGGTTTTGTCTGCAAGTATTTTTTTTCAATTCCATTCGTTGTCTATGATACAGACAGAAACATTCTTAGGAAAAGGTGCCTAAGAAAAACACCTTTTGGTGTTGGGCTCATACCTACACAACATGACTTTAGCTGAGGTGCTTATGTTTTTCATCCTCAGTGCCATGGATGATAGAAAAAAAAAGGCACTTTCAGTTCTTCTACAAGGTGGCTTAGGAGGGAGAGTTTCCTTCTGATGACTAGAGCCCAGGGTCCAGGATGGAGCCCAGACATCTGAATTAGGTATCTCTGATAAGATCTGGTCAATATTGGTCTAGGCCTTGAGGGCTGGCATGGTAAGGAGAGCAAAAGCAGTCATAGTAGAGGGCAAGGGACCAGCTGCAGAGCAGAGCTGGAGGGAGACAAATGTGAGGATTAACAGCAGTCATTCCCAGAGAGGTGGGTAAAAAGGAAATGATAGCCTCTGTTATACAAAGAAAGGGCCAGCTAATTGCTAGATGAGTTTAAGTCATGGAGCTGTGACTCTATGAGGCCATCTCTCCATATCTCATTGCCCTTCGTGTCTGTCTGGGACAAAAGGCCAATAATATTTTTCTAATTTGATCCCTGATGCAATATAGATCAAAGCACCTTACCTTGATTTGTGCATTGTACCCATAATTTTGGTTTGAACTGCAACACATCTTGGTTATAGGTAGAATAGTTGCTTAATGGACCATCAGAAAGTAATGAAAAATCACAGCCTATGGCTTCCACTCATCTAGGCAAGAAAAACTCTCAGATTTATAGTTCTGGAACTTCTTCACTGTAAATTGAATATATCCAGATGATATAGTGGAAATACTAACACCAGACTCTTAATGAACTCTCTTAAGATTGTATTTCAATAACAAAGTCTGAAATCAGACTAAGTAATCTTGTATTGCTACATGTTCGGTGTGTATATTACTGTATTTTTCACTTGAATATGGACTAAAATACATTTTTTATTGAGTCAGCCTGGAGCACAGAGTTAGGAGCAAACCAGAGCATTATTTTATTATAACTTTATTGTTACCTGTACATGATGATTTTACAATAGTTGAACTGTGCCAAACATTCAGAAGAGTGCTTCAGAGGACTTGTACCCTAAAGGCAAAACAGGCTCAATACAGCACCACAAATCAACCTCTGACAATAGCACAGTGCAGTGCATAACACACTTTCCAAAGTACCTTATAAATATAAAAAGTGAAGTGCAAAGTAAGGAAGAATGTTTGCCTTTAAGCTACTTCTCTACAGCTTGTAAATATAATCTCACAAGTTTCTTAATAGAACAGCTTCTGGTGCTCTGCTCATTTTCCAAGAGTTATGCAAAGGACTTATCTGTCTGCCCCGTACCAAGATTCCTCTTTTTATCTTCAGAAAAGCGAAATAGTAAGACCACTAATCACTAATGAAATCTTCAGTTCTTTTTTCCTGTTTGAGACTCTCACTTCATTTCATCCTCTCCTTCTAAGCAAAGGAAGGCACCACTGTTATCCTCAAATTACACATACATAAAACAGCTATAGAGGCAAATGCTTCTAATTCACAGCTCATTCTCAATCCTTTCCTCTCTACTCATATTCAGCTGTTGAGTCAGTTCAAATGAAGACACAGTGAAGCTGGATCGTTTATTTGACATTTAGTAGAATTCTTCTGAATTCTTATCTTTCCTATGGTTCTTTTTACTCAGAACAATATATAAATTATATAATATATCAAGCAGATCATTGTTTGACATTGCTGAGTGGATTTAAACACTGAGTTTTCCCTTAAAATGTGGAATCTGAGATATGGGAGGACTGTTAAACCAGAAAAAAAAAACCTATATTTTTCCCATTTATTCAGTGTGGAAGCAATCTAGAGTGCAAATGTAATTTCTCAAACGTAAAATTCTTAGCTAAATAAAAGGTCTTTCCAGCTTTAAAATACTGAGGCCAATAAAATAGTTTATATCCACCATGTATACTCATTTAGAAAACTGAAAATAACTGATTGTAGATTTAGAAGAAAAAAATCTTGCATTTCATAAAACATGCATCTCAATAAATGTCATCAATAACTTCTGGAACACCTTTCCAGAATCATGTGTTTCATGTGCTGGGTAAGTAATTAGATATTGTCTGCAGTTTGTCAGGGATTGTTATTTTATAGAGGTATTGTACTCTGGAGAAAGTGAAAGCAGAAGCAAAAATGGAACAAGACCACAAAAATGAAAATATTTTTTGTCTGTGTGTCAATTTAAAGATAAAGAAAAAAAAAAATCTAAGCTTTTTTTTTTTTTTTTTCACTGAAGTTATACCCTCCAGTTCTGTCCTGCAATGAATAAAGTTCATAGTGGGAAAGAAATGTTCACATCTACTGAATTAAAGAAAAAATAATTTAAAACCTGGTACAAAAATCCAGTTTGTTGAGCATCCAAAAGGAAATGCTCATCAGTAGTTATCATGCTGGAAATAACATTTATATTAATCGATGCAAGAATTAATAGCAGTTTATTATGAGCTATGAGTTTCTCCTCATGGAAATTCCTGTGCCTGTGACCAGTATGCCAATTTAAATTGCTGCTTAAGAACTTAGCACCATCTAAACATCCAGTTTCCATCACAGGAACATGTAAGAAGCCAGTTTGCTCCATGGCAATTACTCTGTCTGAAATGTCACTGTAGCTTTCACCAGGACCAGTCCTTACTAAACACAATGTCCTGGTATTTATTACATTTTCCTAGTTAAGACTCCAGTTAAGTGATATGGAGAGACTGGATGTATATCACTTTCACTTACCTATTCTTCCCTTGATTCACACATTGCTGTTTAGCTGTGCTCAAATCCCTGAAAGAGAAGGAAATATTTATGTGGTTTGGAAGAAGGGGCTGCTGGTGCTGTTTCAGCTGCTTTTCTAAATTAAAATAACGAGCAGGAATTATTAATATTGTTAAAAATTTAGTAGCATGTTTTTCCATATTTAACTCCGTAAATATGCATTTTGTTTACCATAAAGAGACAGTCTAGTTAGAATAAATGCTTTACTAAAATTAAATAACATGTCTGATTTATATGAATCTATATCATCAACATTCATAAGTAATTATGTTACTCTACACAGTTTCAACTCATTTTCCTAGACCAACAGATCACCACAATGCAAATAAAGAAAAATATGTAACAAATTAATCCTCCCCTAGCTTACCTTTATTTTTGAATTTAAATACTTCAATAAATTAACCAAGAAACTTTACAGGGAAAGTAGTCCTTCTTATCACAAAATTATACTGTGTATCCAGATGGATGGATTGATGGATTTTCAGTTATCATAAACACATCTTAAATCATAGGATGTCATAGTAGCAACTGGTCAAAATGTGACAAAAGTCATACCTTCAGAACATTTTTCATACATGGGCACAAAAGGTTCCTGGTTTTCATCTCCAACTCAATACCAGGTTTTAACATTTGTCTAAATACGCTGACCTACAGGTCCTTTGATTTGATTACAACTATGGAAGATCTTAGGGAGACCATAATTTTAAAATTACTCCTTGAATATTGGAGTGGAAGAAGTTCTGGCTTCACAAAGCAAGAGACCTGACCTGTTACAGTCTGTTCATGCTAATGATCCTGCTGTTACCACTTCTGCTCTTCCAAGAAAAAAGCTGCATCTAGACCTATTTATGTTGATGCCAGCACAGACTTGGAGGTCAAACACTATGTTCTGAGCATTTGTTTATATTTATTAAGAACATTTTTTCAATTAGGCTTCCCAGGTTTTGGCAACTGTTGACAGACAAAAACCAACAACCAAAAAACAAAAAAAAAAAAACCAACCAAACAAAAAAAAACCCAAAAAAACCAAAAAAACAAAAACAAAAACAAAAAAAAAAAAAAAAACAAAAAACAAAAAAAACCCCAAAACCCCCAAAAAACAAACAAAAAAAACCCAAACAAAAATCAAACAAACAAACAAACAAACCAAACAAAAAAAAACCCCACCACCATGTAAAATGTAAAATAATAAATATTGCAATTCCTCCTCCACCATGAAAACTACACACAAATCAGATATTGTTGTCCATCAGACCCATCATCATATATAAAAAGTTAATAATCATGACCAGGGAAGAGCAAAAGCCAATCCTAAAAAAGGGCATTTAATCTAAGCCTAGAGTACATAGGTAAATTATGTGGAGAAGCCATTTTAAATTGTCAGACAGTATTAATTAATGATAAAGTTGCTCACTTCTATAGAAATAGACTTTGGAATCATCAAATAACAAGTCTGAAATAAATAATATTTTTAAAGTAGGAATTAATTCCTAGGTTTAATGTTAACTTTTATTTCTGCAGTCTGAAATTTTTGAAAAGTAGTATTATCATCTACAGAGATTTGTGATAATGATAAACTAAATCTTATTTACCATGAGTTACACAGGTGAAAATCATCCTTTTGGTTATGATATGAATTGTTAGAAGCTACATTTTCTGACAAAGACATTCAATAGTCAGTTGAGTCCCAACTGTCTCAGTCCAGCATTGATCTTACTCATAGTTTTAAGTTGAGAGCAGTAATATGCAAAATTTTCCAAAGTAAAACCCCATTAGATTTTCAGTGTATTTATTTCTATTGCAGACTGACCAGTTTCATATTTTTTAATAAGGGCTATTATCCATTAAAGTTATGCATTTTTATTTAAATATAGATTTGTGCTAGATATTTCCGGATGTGATTTCTATTAACATCTTCCTGCTCTTTCTCCCCAGAACTGAAGAAAATCTCCCCTTTGGCTCTTGTTAGTTTTGTAATAAGAAATTTTTCCCTATTCATTTTTAATTTAAGCAACTCAATGGAATTAAAATGTTGTATGTTTTCCTCAAGGAAACCTGTATTTAGAAAACTTAAATACAAAAGAATTTACATGGATTCTTTTTAGATCCTTTCAGCACATAAGAATAAATCCATAAAGTGTTCAGATTATTCATCTATTATTCAAAATTTGTGATGCTACTTATCACTCCTACCACAATCATTTCATAACCATTGTTTTTCTGACTACCTAAAAGTGAAACTGATTGTGGCTAGTTTGAAAAACATGAGATGGAAAGAGAATCTACTTTGTTGTAATAAGTTTATTAGTATGACCTTTCAATAAGAAAAAACCAATTTTTTTTCTTGTTTTGTTTGTTTATTTTTAAGCTGATTTTCACTTGAGAGACCTGAGATAGTGATCTTAGAAATCGACAGGACTGGATCAGGCCTTCTCCCACAAAAAGAGCTTTACTGGTGGCTTACTTGCTAATGCGTGTGTCTGTGGTAAAAAATGAATAAATTAATAATATTGTTGAGCTGCAACCTCTTTGTTATTTCATAAGTATTTAGAAAAATCTTTGGATCAAGATATCATATAGTAAAAATGATAAAACAGTCATTTTATTTATGGGATAATTGTGCTAGATTATCCCCAAGTACAACATCATATTCGCGGTGGGGAAGTATTTCCAATCTGTAATAAATATTGTTTTGAATGGAACCCTACTAAGATAATGTCTGTCAATTACAATATATTTTAGTGATTAATAAAGCATCTAAACACAAAATTAAGCAGTCATAGTGGTTAATAATAGATTTGCACATACTTGTTCTCAGCCTTGCTTTGATTAAGCTGAAATATTTAACTGTTGAAAGATTATTATGGAGGCATGAATTTTCAATGTCAGCAAAATGTTAAACAACTCTCAGTATTTGGAGGGAGGAAATTTATCTTTTCTGCAATTAATCTTGAAGGATCTGAAGGTATTTTCAGTTCTACTATGCATATGTTTACATGGATGCTGATCATGTAGAAATGAAATGTTACTCTAAGTGTAGAGAATCTTTGCCCTCTGGAAATTCTCACTTTACATTTGTGTCTATGTATTTTCTTATGGCACCAAATCTGGCTATGATACAAATTGGTATCTGATTTAAAGGCCTCACATGTAAGGAAGTTTCTTGCCTATCAATCAAAAACATTTGCTGTGAAACCATTTTTCTTCTTTTTATACTATTGCAATGAATCCTTTGACCACTAACAAAAATTTTAGTAGCAAATAAACACAGAAAATGTAGAAGTGCTTGACTTGTATAATTTCTGTAATATTAGAAATGGATAATGCATAATTGCATAATGTATAATGTCAGCATCTGCTAATAAGGGTCACCTTTACCTTCTAAGAAAATACAACCATCTTATGTATGCAAAATAAACTATACATTTTCTCTGCTCAGTCTCCTTATATTTATAAAGTATGTAAGAATTAAAGAGAAATCTGTGTAGATTTCCAGAGTATAAAGGCCAATAAATAACCTGCATAATAAGTAAAATAACTTTTAAGTCCTCAGGACAATTGATACTTAGTTTTGTCAGATGTAATTCTGGATTGAATTAATAATAAACTTAAATGTTCAATAACATATAACATTTTTGCCTTACTGTGAAAGAAAAAAAAAAAGATACTGAATTTCTGGTTCCATATTTGCTTAAGAGTTTTGCATTTCCTAACTGGAAATTCAAAGTGAAAGGCAATGAAAGAGGAACCACATTCTCTTGCCCCATTTCATATGTTCAGTATAAGTCTTCAGGGTATTCACTTTCTGTTCTTAAGTTGTACAGAGAGTACACTGCACCTTTGCCACTCATAAAGAAAGAAACATTATTCTTTGAATTCAGAAGTATTCCCCCTTCTTTGAAAGAGCATTGGTGGCAGCAATAAACATTCATTTTATTACACCATGAGAATGAAATATCTGCTTCTACTTAAGGTTATGGAAGAGATATGTACTCCTACTTTCTTATTCACCACTGTGCAGCTATTTGCAAGCTGAATCAAAATTCACAAACCTATATTTTTGAAGAGAACATATCAGAAATTACAAATTTGTTAGAGTTTGTGGCCAACCACACAGGTAAATATCCATCCAAATTTTTGAGATCTGGACATATCTGTTAAAATCAATAATGTGCAAAGGGCAGAGTCAGTAAAGTATATTTTATGCTTGGAATAATTTATCTAGCTTCAGAAGAGAGGAAAAAAACAGATTAAATTATACCTGGAATCACTTTTTACAAGTTTAAGATAAACGTACACCTAGAAAAGGAAATGCATTCATTGTCCCAGCATGTTAGCATCCACATGGAAGTGCTAAATATAGCTTGGTAAAGGCATAATAAGCATGATGATATCTGGCAGTCAGAGTGTGTTTCCACAGTATGCTTATGTATGATGACTCCACTCTCATGAGACCCTCACCTGAAGTACTGCATCCAAGTCTGGGATCAGCCGTACAGGAAAAACATGGACTTAGAGTGGGTCCAGTGGACGACCACAGAAATGATCAGAAGACAGGTGAGAGAGTTGGGGGTGTTCAGCCTGGAGAAGAGGAGGCTCCAGGGAGACTTTATTGTGGCATTTCAATATACAAAGACATCTTACAAGAAAGAGAGGTTTTTTTACCAAGGCTGGTAGTGACAGGACATGGGACAGTGGTTTTAAACTGAATTAGGGTATATTTAAATTGGACCTAAGGAAGAAATTTTCTGTGATAGAGGTGATAAGATGGAAAAATGCCCTGGGAAATTTGGATATCCCATAACTGGAAGTGTTCAAATTCAGGCTGGATGGGGCTTTGAGGCCTTTGATTAAGTGGATAGTGTCCCTGCTCATGACAGCGGGGTTGGAGTAGATGGCCCTTAAAAGACATTTCAAATACCCAAACAATTCCATGATTCTATGATTTTTTTGTTGAGTAGCTGTAGCTGTTTTTTCTGCTACAGTCTATACTACAAAGACTATTTATACTGCAAGGATTACTAGTAGCTTTCTAGTGAGAAAAGCAGGGAAAAAATGCAATTCAGTGTGTTTCACTGAGCAGGGGGCTCTAAAGATAAGCATCTAGGGATATAATTGTAAAACTACTAAGCAGCTAAAATGCATCAGCAAAAAATGAAGAAAGCAAAGACACTTATAGACTAGAAGTGCTCAACACCACTGCAAATCTTATTTAGAAGTCTAGTTTTAGTCTGCTCTTTTTGAACCATCCATTTTTCTTCCTAATTTTCAAGACCAAGAGGAAAAGAGGTGACATAATGAGGAAGCTGCCCAGACTAAAGAAAAAAATCTGGCTAGAATTTGCTGTAATCAGATAATTGTGTTATACCATGGAGAAATTCTCGTAATGGTCTGGGACTATTTTTGTTAATTTCCATACTAAGAGCAACAGTAAAATGGATTTTGAGGAGCTCACATTCTTCAACAGGTTGTCAGAGCAAGACAGAGATGAAATAGAAAGGAAACTTCTTTAGAAGGCATTTTTGTTCCTAGCATCCTCTGGAGAAACAGCTTGTTTTCTTACAGATAGGTCAAATGTAATTTCTGATAGTTTCAAAGGGAAACAAGGGATGTCTATATCAAAATTTTGTGGCTGGTCTGATACATCCTGGGGGAAGGCACAGTGCCAGAGGTAAGCTGACATCCGTATTTCAGAAAGATGAGAGCGGCATTTTCCAGTGTAATTCCTGAGTGCTTGTGGAAGTTGCAGAATCACAGTAGTTAGTACAGTTCAGGTCACTGAGTGGAGACAGAGGCAGAAATGTGCTTGTAATGGGCAGTTGTTCAGAAAGGGACAAATCATTCCCTTAGAAAAACTACAAAGTGTCTTCCGTAAGGCTGGGCGTTCTTTATTTCTTTGTATGTAAACTGTGGGGAAAGGCAGACATATTTTCTGAAAATAGGAAATAAAATCAAAGCCTGCATCATATGATACCTTTGACTACTACAATATCAGGAAAATGCGTGGATTTGCCAGCTAAAATGCTCCTGGGGGAAGGAAAGTTACAAGGTGACTCCAGTGGGACAAAGGAGAGTTCTTAGCTTTAGTCAAAGTCATGGAGGAAAAAAAAACAGACCTGAAGTTTGTCAAATCTAATCAGGAAATCTGGAAATAATACATAGGATTAAGGAGCTGAAAGGAAAATCCTTTCTTCTGTTCTTTAATGCAGAGTGCTTTGAGCACCTCATTTGCTGACAGAGTAAAACCATTATGAACATTAAATCTTTTGGAGACTGAGTAGTTAGCTAACTGAGTAGTTAGTTACTTTGTAACTTATTGTACCTTTTAGTCACCGATGCATATTATTGCAGCAACTTTCCCTACAGACAGACAGATGGCTGAATCTTTAGCCAGACTGAGCAGCACACACTGTCTTCATTTTGTGGTTTTCTGTGAGAAGGATGGGATTATGGCTGTGCTATGTTGTCATTGCTGTGTACTCAGCTATTTGCTGTTATGCAGTTTGCACTGTGGGTATAAGGGACAATTCTGAGCAGTGAAAACAACAAGCAACCTGGGAAGTGGGCAGGAAATTCAGATTGCTCTGCATGCATAGTCACTATAAACCCAGTCACTCGTAAATTTTGCTTTTGCGAAGCAAGGTGTCCAGTCTCACTGTCAGACTCTTGGGATATTGTGAACATAAAATATTTAGCAAGTTAAAAAGGCAGAGGACAGGCTCACGAACTTGGAATTGTGCAAAAAATATTCTTGGGACACTGGGAGGCAGGGAGAAATAGGGAAGCATCTCACACTGACTGGCTATCAAATTGTACAGGAAGACATCAATCTCAGTCTCAGGAGAGACAGATGCACTTGCAGATTGTTTGTTGCATTATCAACCTTGCCTGTGTTATGTTTTGTTTTTCCTGATGAGATTAATGGTCTCTTTGTTTCAGTTAAGATACAGTCAAATATGGTTGAATCACTGAATGCTCATGCTGGTCTAAACTCCAAAAGGGAAGTGCTTCAGGGCCTGAGTCAGCCTGGGCCTGCTGCAACCACAACAAAAACCTGGGATGCTGCTCTCTGGTCAAAGGCTGAAGACATGTACTGTAGGGGGAAGAGATTTAATGCCACCGAGATCACAGTGTGCATCATAGTTGCTGCTGGGCCTTGAAGACAGGAAATAAAGCAGCAATGAAGTATGGAATGACAGAAGATTATAATATAACCTTTATCAAAGAGTATGACTGCACTGTCTCCTGAGCAGCCTGTATCAGAGACAATGAGAACTGGCTGCAGGACCACTGCAGAGGCAAATCACCAATAAATAATCTCAACTCTTCAGGTTTTTGAGTGGTCAGACACAAGGAGTGTCACTGAAGGCTTTCACTAGCCTGCCATTTGACACAATAAATTTAAAATGTCATTGTCTTCTTTTAGGTACTATAAGAATGGAATCATTAGTCTGAAAATATCTCAACATTCTTGAGGACATTTCCAAGATAGCTTTCCATATTCAGGCTTTATCCTTTTCTTCTTAGGACAGGAAAGAATACCAAATTGTTTCTGTTAGTCCTTCCTTCCCTGTTCCTGCTAAGTCTATTTGTGTTTTTTTCTGTGTTAATACTGCAATCACAGATAGAATGAAACAACAAAAAAGCAGGGCCATTTGTTTATTTCAATTCTGTTCTAAAAATATATTTTAGAGTTTGAATCCTATGAGAGTTTGTGATAGATCTCTGTGTCTATGTGAGTGATATTGTGACAAGTGCTAGGTGATAGGCACACTGCTTACAACTGAAAACTTATTATTTCCAAGAACTGCTAGATAGTATTATCTATATCACCAAAGAAATGCTGAAAACTCCATACCTGCTAGAGCTATGGATAGTAGGAGTAACACATGGTTGTTACCAGTACGAGAAGTTATCTATGGATAACTTTGCAAAAAATGACTGTTAGGTATTACAATACATTTTTTCAAGTTAGATGGATTTAAGTTTCAGTCATCGATACTGTCATCTCCTGCTGTAGATTTCTATCATTTTCAAGGGATGAAAGAGTGCTAAGTCTGCTGCAGCCAAGATGCTTTTTCTTTCTGACATTTATTATCAATAGCCTAAAGAGAAAGATCTTTGAAAGTGCACATGAAGCTGGATGATAATTCTAAATATCTCTTTGAATGACTTTCAGACCATGTTACAAGCTATTTTTATCTCCATTATGACCTAAATGTAAGGCAAAATTGCTTCTCAGATGGTTACAATGATTTCTAGCAATATAGATGAATATAGTTCTGGACTCCTTAAATTTTTTCCGATGTATACTTGTTAAAAGATGCCCTCATATTCTATGTAAAACTGAGAAGTTTTTTTTTTTTGTTTCAAAGCCCCTGTAAAGTTTGCACAGCACAGCTTACTTTCATCTCTGCTAGTCATAGATATTCCACCAAAATAAGAAAAAGTGTTGATAAAACTTACTGAAATATTTTGTTTTCTATCAGCTTTTTTCCTTTTACATCCTGCTGCAAGCAAGTTCCTTACTTCTCTTAAAACTTCTTGTAAGAAATATTTCTCAGGATTAAGTACTTCTATAAGACTGTCTACCTTCATTCAGACTGAAGAGTTTGCCTGCTTCCACAAAAACTATCTCTGATTCTGTGTTTTTCATGTACTTGCCCAAATCTTCCACTCAGATACATACAAGCCATGTTCTGAAAAACAGCCCTCTCAGGTAATTTTCCATAATAATAATCTGTTTTAAAATATCTGTTTTTTATCTTGTGTCTCTAGGCCATTCTCATACAACGTAACAGGCAGACCTTCTCAAGCTCTTTTTGGATTGAGGAGTGGCAGAGTAGTCTTGTGACAAGGAAATGGCTAATCAGCTGTGGGCAGAGCACACTGACAAGAAGCACACCACTGCTTCTGGGAGCTTAGCTATTATTCCTACATGTCCCCAAGTAGTGTCATGCAGGCCCACGAAGTGTCAGGTCTGCATGATGTACCCAACTACTTGGACCAAACTTGGGCATTATCAACGTGGTTCTACACTGAATCATGGAGTCCCCTCCTCCTACTGCCTTGCCGGCATCTTCACCCCTTCACATGGAAGCCATGTCAAATATTTTGCTAAATTGAACAGTATTAAAAAATCTGAATTTTGCTTCCTGACCCAGATATTTATACCCCTAAAAACACCTTTAACCTCAGGTATGCTATCTGTCCAGGTCTATCTGAATTCATGTCTACTATCTAACAGCTGATGTGCTTATTCACATATCTTATTCACATCAGCTGTCTCAGAATAATTTTCCTTTTCTGCAGTTCTGTGACTTGTCTTATTTTGAGAACAAACAAATGGGAAAAAACTTAAATTTTCCATTCTTCAGTCACCAGGAAATTCCTGAAAACTTTGTAAACTTTAAGTGAATATTTTTTTTTTTTTTTTTTTTTTCTGTTATAAGGAAGATTCATTGATTTACTAAGTACTTTTCTTAAAATTCTTGGGTGCAGGAGAAAAAATAGTTAAATCTTGGCTATTTCTTCAAATGCCACTGACTTTTTCATATTTCATTTATTGTTGAAATTGTTGCTTCTGAGAGATAGAGGTCATTTCTGAATTGTGTTTCAGCTGGCACTTTTTGTTTTAAAATATTAAAATGTGAGCTAAAGTCAACCACTTCCCAGGTAGAACTGAATACTGATTGGAGAAGGGATAGATGTGTGAATATATTTATGCATGAGTGCTCTAAGTTTTTTGTCAGCACAAGCTGCCAAGGCTTATAATAAATCCCAGGAAAAAAACTATTAAAATTATGAGGTAATTTTTTGCTCTGGTTTTATTCTCTAATTTATCTATGCAATTCTCATACAGGTTTGTGAAATTTTCTCAGGTCATTGTGCTTTGGCTCAGTATGTTTCAGATGTAACTTTGATATGGTCCAAAACCAAAACTGGAATACTTTTCAATGTTTAATTTTTTTTATAATATATTTTTATTATAACCACTGTCCTAGTCTACTTTATCACTTCCCTTAATTCATGACTAAAAATACAAGCCCAAATGTGGTGAAAAGGAGAAAGAATGCCTCATTGACATTCCAAAAAAGTTTTTTTCAACTTCTTCCGTGCAAGTGGATGATAAAAATTTGTGAATATAGGAGGACCAGTAAGGACTTGATGAAGGGACTCTGAGACTGAGTTTGCCTGCTTTTTCAACCACATCAACTGATTTAATAAAAGATATTACCTCTTTCTTCCAACCATACTTCCCTAGAGTTATAGCTATATATAAGTTTCCATTTTAACATTCTCTTGGCACTCATTTTTTGGGTGTTATGGGCTCACTTTCACTGAAGCTTATGTCAATTACTACACTCTGCATACACCAGGCAGCCTTGCTTGGCTGGGATTAAAGTTCTTCCTCTGCAGCGGCAAGCTCTACACATATTATCTGTGACTGCACACATGCTCTTCCATGCAGATCTGGAAACTCAGTGCAGCTGTGAAGAGTTTCTCAGCAGCCTGAAGGTATATTTTCTTAAAAAAAAAATAAAAAAGGAAAAGATTCCTTCCTTTGCACTTCCTTCTGCTCCCTCCTAATCTGTTACTCTTTTCTAATTTTTTAGTGTATGTGAATTCTTGGCAGAGCAGGTTCTCATAGACGTCCAAGATTTCCTGTGAATAATAATGTCTGAAATGCTGACATTGATGTATCTGTCATCTTGGACACAGGAGATACCTGCTGTGGATAAGAGATGTTTTATAAATTCTTTTCTTTTTACTTGATTGTTACTATGTAAAGATTGTTACTATGTATCTGCATATCAGAACCTAAAAAGGATTAATATTAGAATTTATGGACTCATGTCCATGAAATAGAAGCTAACTTTGAATGCTTGAAGATGAAAGTGGAACAGCAGAAGAGAAGACAGTAAAAAGAAAAAAAACAAGATGAAAAATGTCATTGCTGAATCTAACATAATTTGCAAAATGAATCCTGAAGACATGTGGCTTTATTACCTCCTATGAAATCTATCAGACCAGTATGAATATCAGAGTATGTAGACATTGTATGTATTATCAGAGTATGTAGACATTGTCAACCTTGATGCAGAATTTGCTGTCTTACCTTTCTAATCCAGGCTATTTTTGAATAGATGACAGGAAAAATAGGTAGCCTATACTTTCCTGGGTTAACTGTAACAACATTTTCACCTGTAGTCTGTGGTAAAACTTACTTTTTATGGGCTCACTGACCCTTGTCCAAAGACCAAAAATGGTGGTATCAGTTTTTTTTTCTGGTTAGAAGCTTTTGTTTCCTTAACTTGTATTAAAGTTAAAAGATTTCACAAAAAACAGCAGAAGAAAGTGACAACTTTGAAAAAAAATGTCTCCATTCTTTTGAATCAGAAGATTTCTTTTGGAAAGAATCACTTTGAATGAAAGGTTTCCTCAGTTATGTATGTTTCCTGTCTGTTGACTACTTACTTGTTTTTGGTCTTCATTATTATTTGTACTGATATGTTAAGACATTTAAGACACATTTTCCAATCCATTGCTCATGCTTAATGCATAAATAAGCTCTGTTGTGAACACTGCAGTACTCTGGCCATGAGATCTGAGGTTGACTTGTAAAAAATTTCTTTAAAACATTCTTATGAAAAAGAATTTATAGTGTAAACCAGAAAATGTGGTAGCAAATATTTATTGGCCTATTCTGCCCATACAAAATTAGAAACAGATTTTATTTACTGTTTCACCTCTGAATTGCTTCCACAGAAAACTGTGCTGTTGACTGGGAAAAAAAAAACAAACAAAAACCAAAACAAAAAACACACTAAGTTATATCAGAATTCCAAAAGAAAAATAATAAATTATAAAAAAGTAACTAAGTTTTTCTTTAATTATGAGGGAAAAGAACCCCAAACCAGCCCTCTTGCCCCTTTCTTCCTGCTGCCAACACTTAATGGCAACTTATTTTCCCTCTTCTGCCTCGATCATGGAGACTTTTTTCCTAAAGCAGTGCTCAGGGTATTGGAAGTCCAAGAGTATAACTGCCTTGTAGATATTCCCATTCCTGACTTCCAAAGTGGTTGTTTCACTGACCAGCAATGACCACAGAGATATCTCAGTAATTGGTAACACATCTCTTGTTTTCCTGCATCTGTTCGCTTCTGTGTGAGCACTATTACAGTTGGCTCTCAGGGTCAGATGGGACCTTTCTCAACTTTGACCATCTAACCTGCAGGATTAAGAATGAAGAACTGGCAAACACAATCACCAGGATTTTCCTTGCATTTACTGGGAATAGAGTGGCACCTCTTTGTAATGGTGAATATTTTGCTGCAGTGACTATGACAAACTGATTGAGTGATTATTTCATTTATTTAAGTATTTAAGCTGGGTACACAAAGTACAGTGGAAGAATCCAGGAGCAAGTGAATAAAGACATGATTATCACAAATCATGTACTGGAAAAAAAATTTAAAATCTAAATAACTCCTTCCAAGAAAAACAAAGAATTAAGCCTTTCCTAAAAAGGCCATGTAAAAAAATTAAATTCCAGAAATAAAATGTATCAAAATACATTTGTATAGGAAAAAATGTTACTTGAATGATGCAATTGCATATCATAAAATATTTTGTGGCATGAAAGGGAGAGATAAATCTGTACTGTCTTCAGAAAATTGAAATAAATATTATTTAATTAGATGCTAATTTTTACATAGAATCCTGTTTAAACACAGTTAAAAACAGTTTAAATATACTTAGGAAACATTTCAAGGAGAGTCTAGAATTGCTTAAGTGTTTTGTAGTATTACTGGATGGAGGATAATCATGAGGGAACCATTCAATGACCTTCAATGAGAGGCTTCCTCAAACTTTCTGGAGCAGTGAATATTTACTTCTCCTACACAAGCAGAGTAGCTGTAGCAGCAAGGACTGAGGGAGCCGTGACCAAAATATTGTGTATTAAATGCATGTGGTTTTGCCTCTGGGCAACCAATGAAGCAAATAACTGAAAAGTTTCCTCATCAGGGTTTCCCTTATAGCTACTTTTTTTTCTCGAGGCTGGAGGTCTTGGGAGCAGCCATATCTTACAAATTAACAACCCCTCTCTTCTTTGTGGCACTTTAAGCACATGCCATTACCCTGCCCTTAATTCATTGTAGTGCGATTTAAAAGTCCTATAAAATATTGGAAGAAAGAATTAAAAAAAAAAAAAGGTTAAATAAATGTGATACATGTATCTTAGAGGGCATGACCTGCATGAATTTACTGAATATACACCTTGCTTATGGAAATTACTTACCTTTTGGACCTTTTACAGTCATTACGGCTTCCTAAAAGGAAATTCGTATTTTATGGTATGAATTTAGATGGGGTTTAAGGGTGTTTTTTGTTATTTGAGGCTATACTTTGTGATTTAATTTGTGTATATCTGCATATTTATTATGATATATTTCATAGAGCAGTAGCAATAGTATTTAGTTTTAGATTGTTCTTGTGATGAATAAACACTCTAGTTACCACATATTAAAAAAAAACCAAAACAACAGTCTAGGGAAGACAAATCCTCAGTGCAGTGTAGGTGATAATTTTGTCCTGGAGTGTGGGACTAAAGACAGTATTGCTGAGGGCTTGGTAATAGGATCAGAAGCTTTTCACAGTTACCCTTTCCAATCTAACCCCAGGCCAAAAGTAACTGAAAATTGTTTCCTTCTATTTGGTTTTCCTCCCTTGTTGATCTCATAACAAAGCAGGACTGACCGCAATATAAATTTAAAATTTATAAATTTAAAATGTATAAATTAATGTGATTAGCACCAGCCAAAATCTGACTGTCAAGTTGAGGAGATGGTCTTCGGAGTAGAGTGGCCTTTTATTTCAAGACATAGTCTTTGAATAAAAATGAAGTACACCAGGAAATAAGGACTACTGTGAGATTACACTGAATAATCTATGTAATAAAAACTCAATAAGTAAAGGAATTCAAGTTACAAGTCTTTAATTGCAGTATTTTTTAACTTGCACTAGAATCCAATGAAAAAAATCTGATCTCGTAATTCCATGGTTGAAACTCATGCAATTTCATTAGCAGATTATTTCTGGCCGTTCCTACTATATGGTCAACAGAGTTATGCAAAGGCTGTACTGAGACTCCAGTGTTCAGTGTCCACAGTATTTTCATACTGTACAACATGGGACATAATAAATCTGAATAAAACCTACTGCACTATATTGAAACCCATAATTTCAAAAGAATGCATTTTTCCCTAAATAATTTAAAGTAATATGGGAAAATCAATTTTTAATCTTTCCAGTGCTATTATACACTGGGGGAGGAACTGGATATATAGTTCAGACTGATAGAATGTTAGAACAAATATACAAACAGTACAGTTCGCTAGAGCGTCCTGAGTAGTTGCATGTGAATTACAAGGAAAAAGGGAAATAGACCTTACGTTGGAAAGTCAGTTTAGGACGATTTTTTTGGAGGGTAGGGGATTCTGGTGACAGCACAGAGAGGAAGCCATTCATCTGGGAACAGATAAACCATCTTGTGGAAAGTATATCAAGCTATATTGCCTTTCTTAAGAGGTTCAGAGACCAGCCAGTTAGGAGCTGGATTCTCAGATGGTTTAACTCAAAAATCAAGTCTTTTGGCTTTCTCTTAACTATACTTGTTTGCCCAAACTGAATATTTGTCCAGGTGTAAAGATGGATCTGTACAAAAAACACAGCAAGTGTGGAGCCCACAAACTACGATAGTGTTTGAAAACATTCCAGAAGGGTTATCTGAGGGCATGGCATGATTGAAAAACACACTACTAAATAAATTTATGGTTCTTAGATATTGGTTTTCTGAATCTGCCAGGCTGAATGTGCCATTAGTTCTTTTACCAAAGTTTCCACTCAGGTACTTTTTTCTAAAGTGGAAGCATGAAGTTTCATCAAGGTGATTCCCAAGGCCTGTGGTTAATGAGTCTTCACAGTGAAGTTGGAAGTTGCTGCATTCTTTGGAGTTGAGAGGGTGAAGTTACTAAGACTGCATTAGAAGCACTCAGATGCTGCAACTGACCCTGTCCAACGTCTCACTCTCATAGGATACCTCCAGTAAATCATGTCGTTTGAATGTTCACAACTGTTTCCTAAAAGAGCATGTGTGAATTAGGAGCTTCATTAAGGAATTCCTCTTATTTTACCATTTCAAGAAAAACAGTACAGTAATTCTAAATATAAATATAGCCCTTCTGCCTTTGAGTGCCCTGATGTAATTTCAATCAGTCTTTGACAGAAAGATCTTGCAGAGTTGGCACTAGTAAATTGAGATCCCCAGTGACAAATAATTTTTATCCATGGCAACATTTTTAGCATGCCAGATAGAACAAAATTGAAATATATTTTATATTCTTTGGTTGACAAAAATAGTGAAATGAAATACGAAAATATGTACTCTGTGTACTGGTTCCATTAGTTCGTACAGATATATCTTTGCCTTCCACAAATGTCAGATTGCCTGAAAACACACCAGTACCAATGGCAGAATATATTCTATGAATATTGACTCTTCCCTTGAAAAGTTAGAGCCACTCAGGCTTGTGTGTATGTGTTAATGGGATCTTCTCCTGCTTTGCTACAAGCATGCCTGTGATCCTGTCACAGTAAATAGACATAACCCAAACTAAATCCTTTCATCTTACAAAGGAATCTCAGCAGACGGGCTGGGACATGAAGGCACATCAGTGTCCTTGTAGCCTTCATTCCCCTTTAGTATAACATGTGATGGTGCATATGTTTTCAACCTGTGATGGGGAACAGGCCGCACAACAACAGAGCTTTTTCTCCATTATTATGGCACAACATTTCTTGAGGCTGGAGTTTTTGTGCAACCATGTGAAATGTGAGTGGAACTAGTTAGGATGGAATGAATATCTGTTACGTGCTGCTTCTTAAAAGTCCATGAAATGTTTTTAAAGAGAAACCAGTACACTTCAGAAGATTACTTGAAGATAGGATATTTTGGAAACTATTATACACCTCCAAAAGGAAAAATGGGCTCTGAATAGTGTAGTGGAAAAAAACACAAACCAAAACATCTTCACTTTGCTAATTATTTTAAATAATTTCTTTACTCTGAGTGCATAACTCCCTTTAATATGATAATAAGTACTGTATAAGGGTCTGCAAATTTTTTTCTAAAGACTTCTGCATTGCTTTCCTTTCCAGTTGGCTCCAGCTTACAATTAAATCTGCAAAGGTTATAACTACCAAACATGACATAGATTCTGCATGTAACTGCTACAACTGTTAGGTCTAGGAGGGACTCCCACAAACAGCAGACTAATTTGAGGGAAAGACACATTGCTCCTAGTATGTTTCATATATTCTGTTATATTCAGAGGATGCCACTGCTGATGAAATTGCTTTGTTAAATTGAAGGTGGCTTATAAAATTCAAGTGCAAAAAAGCTGAGGAGGTCATGGTTTTGTAGGCAACTTTATAACTTGAAATAACTATAATAATCTTGAATTCTACCTCCAAAACAACATACTGCTATTTTTCTGTACAAATGCTTTTCTCAGATTTTGAATTTTAGGGCTGTTTTTTAATGTTCCAATCCTTTAAGAAGGGTATATTAAAAAAACAGTACATTTGTAGCAAAGAAGGCAGGACTGAGTCACTGGTGACTTTGTCTTCACACTGCAGTTCCAGCTACCCAATCATAGTACATTTTCACATAGCTAATTGATATAACCAGGCAAGGCATTTATAATTCCCTGTAATTTGCTGTGATGCAGACATAAGCAATAGCCTTCAAGTGGAAAACAATAAGTTTTCTTACCATGCTGAACTTCCCTAAAGAAACACATTCTAGGGCACCAACTCTGCCTGCATCTGCATTCATGTGCACTGTTGGAATGTACCAAGGTCCATTCAGTATCTCTTTTTTATTTTTTGTGGAAATAGTATCTGGTTGGGGTGGCTAAATGGATTTCACTCTGAGATATGGCTGACACCCACAAGGAGTCAGGAAGAGATTCTATGGCTCAGCTGTAGCCCATTTGTTCCACTGAGAGAAAAGATAAAATACTCATTCTCAGGAGCGGTTGAAGGAAATATTATATTTTTCAGATCTTTACAAAAATAAGTGGTTAAATTTAAAGTATATTTATTGCTATTGAGTGCTTTAAAACAGATCACTTCCTCAAACTATTACTACATGGAGAGGGTATTATCTTAACCTGCTCGACCAATTTTCTTAGGACAGTATGAAAATAACAGTTCTTGGCTTTTCCTGAGAGCAGGATTTACTTTGTTAGCCCTCAATGAGTTTGAAAAGCAAGCACTTTCTCTCCTCTGCACATGCCCTCATAAATAAAAATCCTGCAGTACTCAGATCCACATAAATGTATGTTCTATGTATAACTATGAAATAACTAAAGGACAAATGATCTTCCAGTTTTATTTCTACAACTTTAAAGAACAGACTAGGATTGTATGACACAGCTGCAAGTGAGTAAGGAGTGCTGTCACTGCTGAGCCATAGAATTTCACCTAGGAAATATTTATCTTATAATGCAGCACTTGACTACAGGGTAGTTTGAATCATCTTGCGTACATGCAGTAGTGGCAAAGATATCATTCTTGATCTTTTTTTTCCTATGCCTGTTCTGCCCATCAGTAGAAAAATATATAACTCCTCTTTCTTCTGTCCTCAGTCCTAATTATATATCCAGGAATGACCTTTTATATTATATCTTGAAATACATTGGAAATAATAAGTATGTGATGTAAACCAATAAAAGGTGCTGTAGGAGAAAGTATAGACTCAAACTTCCTAATGCTTATTTTTACTAAGTCTAAGTAACCTTAATGCTCATTATATTTTCAATAGAGTCCTACACAGCTCATCATATTTTCAATAGAGTCCTACAGCTTCAGGAGCAGTACATTGTAAAAATTTACAATATTAAGACGTTAATTATGTAGCATAATATGTGTAAAATACTCTGAAGTCAATTTGAAAATAAAATCACAGGCAATAATTTATTGTTTACATAAATAAGCAGGTTTCTTTAAGAAAATGTAATCACCTATCAGAATACACATAAGTGCAGGAGGCAAACCTTCATCAGCAGTGTGCCAGTCTGCCTTCCATGGGAACAGAGCCATGTCTGTATTTCATACTTATAAACCACACACTGTTATTGGCTGATGTAGCCTGGATGCATACTGGCTGTGCTGTGAGCCCTTCACAGGGGATGCAGGGAGAATTAGTCTCATTCATGTTTTTGTTCACAAAGCTGAGGATAAGCAGCGGAGATGCAGCTCAAATTAAAGCAAATCTGTGGGTGACCCATGGGCAAATGTAATGTCTGCGCCTGAAGGCATGCCAGGCTCAGCTCGATGCTGGCATTCGCTCTCTGTAACATTCAATTTTCAGTGGGGTCGTGTAGGACGTGCAGTAACAGTTAGCTTGACCATTCCACTTTTCATTTGAAGGATTCTTAACCCAAGAGGACATGGCATTTTTATTTTTGTAGTTGTGTAGTGTTTGTATGAGCCTGTTTAAATAATGAGTCAGTGCTTTGTGATGTTTTAGCAA
The DNA here is from genome assembly GCF_026979565.1 of Vidua chalybeata. Classification (NCBI taxonomy): domain Eukaryota; kingdom Metazoa; phylum Chordata; class Aves; order Passeriformes; family Viduidae; genus Vidua; species Vidua chalybeata. Next base: position 37,202,767 of record NC_071531.1, on the reverse strand, counting down.
AGAGTTCATTGCTAATACAGGCAGATCCAAGGACAAAGTGGAAGGCAAGCACCTGTTTTACTTCAACACTTAACCCAATAGTAAAAAGGGCAAGAAGGTGTCTTATTCATCCTCTTCTCTGGTCATCTTACACATCTTGGTGCAAACCTCAGAGCAGGACAGGCCTGGAAATCTAAAAACAACAGAAAATAGACTGTGTGATTAGTATTACAATAAATATTCTGGGGTAAGAAGCCTTGCCTCAGCCTTAGGACAAGAGTACAAAGTTGATAAACATGGTGGGGTAGATTCAAAAGGACCTGAATTAAACCCTGCAAAATAAAGAACGTGTCCCAATTGGGAACTGTAGTCAGAGGTCTGTGGAGTCACTTCAGTGCTGTATTGTAAAACATTCTGTCATGACATATTCTGTCATGTTGCATCACAGAAGCTATGCTTAAGCCACAGACTGAATGAAACCAGGAAACATGTCCAGGCACTGGAAACCTTTTACATATGTAGTTGCATTGTTAGAATAATCTCTGCCATGCTTTTGCTTTGTTCTGGTGTCAAAAAAAAAACCAAAAAAAAAAAAAAAAAAAAAAAAAAAACCAAAAAAAAAAAAAAAAAAAGAAAAAAAAAAAAAAAAAAAAAAAAAAAACTTGGTAATATTTTTTGATTTATCCTATTGGCTCACTTGGAACAGACATATTATCACCTCTTTTGAAGACTGAGAGATCTTGATGGTATGGATGAAACCAAACCATGGTGAATGGTCTCAGGGCCAGAGTATGCAATAAGTGTATAATTACTAATATATTTGCAGCCTGTTTTTTTTCCAACAGAACATTTATTGCTAAAAGGGAAGCTTCATTAAAATTGACACACTGTCAATTTAATTGAGAAGCTATTTCATGCTCACACTATTTGCCAAATCTGGCAAAGAATATGAAGGACAGCAAGAAGATCTTCGATAGGTATATCATTAGCTAAAACCAGAAAGACTTGGGTATATGCAGGCCAGGTGTTGAATGGGCAAAGGAACTGGTGACAAAAACCATGTCTATCCAACTTGATAGCCTCCCATGGTGAGATGACTGGCTCAGTTGTGAATCCTGTTTGTCTTGTCTTGAACAAGGTTTTTGACACTGTCTACCATAACATCCTCACAAGCAAGTTTATGAAACATGGGCTAGAAAAATGGAAGAAAACTCATTTAAAAATTGATGGAATTTTGGGGCTCAGAAGGTTATTATCTGTAGTATGTCATACATTTGGATGTCAGGCACTGGCAAGTGGTGTAACAGAGAATTTAATACTGCTGCTGGTGTTCTTTCATATATTCATTATTAATGTGGACAATAAAGCAGAGAGCACATTCAACAAGCCTTCCAATGAAATGGAAGCACAATTTTCTGATTAATTGGGCAAATATTGTCAAGACACAAATAGTGGAAGTGACATGCGACAGAAACATAAAAGCAAATTTAGTAGTCACATAGCTGAATTCTCTGTTTCTTAAAAGAGGAAAGACATGAAAGGTCTCCATCTGAACAGATCTCTTTGACTTCAGTGTCATCTGCATCATATTAGTCATGTACTTGGTGCAGGCATCAGCTCTGGAGGCAAAGAACTCCCCAGAAAGATAAATTTTTAAATGTTGTAGAGATTCTTTTGTATCTAGTAATATAAAGGAAAACTCCAGTTTTAGCAAGACAAAAGGATCTAAGAAATGAGTACCTGAGGAATAACATCAGAAGATAATAACCTGAAGAAATTTATGACAATTTGATGCCAATCTCCCTAGAGATGAATAAGGCAAATATCTATAGCCAGTTGGATATCCCATAGATAGTGGAGGCTTCAATCAGAACCTCTTATAGTGAAAACATTTTCCTAGAATATCACAATATACATGCAGTCCCAGGTGTTGAAAGTGTAGAGAAACATATGCAAAATTTTCGATTTATTTGCCAGCTACCTAAGAAATCCAATATTTGGTCTTACAGTAAGGACTGTTTATTTGGGAAAGCTTTAAATCTAGAAAAAGTTCTTGATATAGCATCAAATTCTGTATTTCACTTTTCTATTAAGCCTATGACAATTTTTTTCTAGAGTTAAAATAGACATAAAACATACTACTCACTGGGTCTGCTAACACTTTGCAGTCTCAAAAGTACTTCTGTGTGAGGTTCAAGGTGTTCAGTTCAACGTGATTTAAAAGGTACCTCTGAACTTTTCTAGATGAATAATACAACTTCATCGCCCTGTTCACTGTTTGTATTTTCCAGTTTTGTTACTGTGGATATTTCAGACAGGCATTTGTTTGTGGTGTTTCTGAACATCCTAATGCTGAGCATGGCATGTTTTGAAGGCCTGTATAAGTGGCTTTTAGCACACAGCAGCTTCAAGATGCAAGCCCTTCAGGGAGAAGAAATGTGTGCTTTGTGTTTCACAAGCATGAGCACAGAAGATACTGAGAAATGGCATGTGCTCAAAGTGATCAGTTCATAGCCAGTCTTTTGGGGCATGAAATATTGAAAAAAATCTGAATTTCTGATCACAGGATTCTGCCTCCCGTGCTGGAGAGAATAGTTGGAAAATATAGTGATGTCCTCAACAGGACATATTTTGAACAGCAGGACCTTTTCACCTTTTGGGGAAGGACAGATTTCATCCTTTAATGAAACTCAGCTGTGAACATGTTAAACAGAGTGGAAAGATGGAGAGCCATGACATCCTTGGACTGGGGAAGGAGCATTAAAAATGTGCAGAAGGTCTCATAAATTATTAAAAGGGAGAGGAGATGAAAAGAAGCGGGGAATAAACATTTGCTACAACTAATGATGTGGAAATCTTAAGAAAGAAGCTGGCAAACTGGTTACAGCAGAACCTTTATACAAGGGCAATCTTTGAGTTGTGTAGTAAAAGAACTATAAAAAAACAAAAAGGTGAGGTTTTTAAAAAACATACGATATAACAATTAAACTTCATCTGCAGCCATTCAAACTGCCTTGAGCAAAGTAGTAAGAAGGAGGGACTTGTGTGTGAGTGACACATGTCCTATGTCTGAGTTAGGACATACAGAACTACTGGAGATGAGCGCTTTGAGGTAAATCTTATTGAATTGGAGTATGTTTTAGGGTTTAAATTGGCCAAATCAGTGAAGTTTCTGGTTTGTAGGTATAATTTTATTTTATTAAGGCATCAAAGCCCCCAGAATCAGTATAAAGTAATGTCAGAGTAAGGAGAAATGGGACAAGGAAGGCCAAGGCCCATCTGGAATTAAATCTGGCCAAAGATATCAAGGGCAACAAGAAGAGCTTGTTCAAATATATAATTAACAAAAGGAAAACAAAGGATAATGTGGGCCCATTACTAAAGGAAGTGGGGACCCTGTTAACAGAGGACATAGAGAAGGAAGACTTAGAGAACTTTTTTGTCTCAGTTCACTGATAAGACCAGCTGTCAGAATTCACTGACCCAGAAGACCAGGATAAAGCAATGGTGGAAGGAAAACTTTCTCTTGGTCAAGGAGGCTTGGGATAGAGATCACCTAGGCAAAAAAGATATATACAAACCCATGGGCTCTGATGGGATGCATCCACTAGTGATGACAGAGCTGTCAGACACCACATTTAGGTGGCTCACTATCATCTTTGAAAGGTTGTGGAGATCTGGAGCGGTGTCTGAGTGCTGGGAGAAAGCAAATGACACCCTGGTCTTCAAAAAGGGCAAGAAGGAGGACCCAGAAAATCTCAACTTCAGCAAGAATTTCTCAAGCCCCCTATAAACAAACTCAGGAAGTGTGGAGTGGATAAGTGGACAGTGAGGTAGATTTAGAACTGGCTGAAAGGCAGATTGAAGAGAGTTGTAACCAGTCACACAGAGTCTTGTTGGAGGCCTGTCACTTGCAGTGCCACCCAAGGTTCCGTACTGGGCCCAGTATTGTTTGACTTGTTCATCAGTGACTTGGATGAGGGGATGGATGCCTCCTTAGCAAATTTACTGACAACACAAATTTGTGAGGACTGGTTGATGCCCCAGAAGTCTGTCCAGCCCTTCATAAGGACCTTGACAGGCTGCGGAGATGGACAGAGAAGAACTGTCTGAAATTCGGCAAAAGGAAATGCAGGGTCCTGCACCTGGGTAGGAATAACCCTGGGCACTATGACAGGCTAGGGGCCAACCTGCTGGAAAACAGCTCTGTGGAGAAGGACCTGGGGGTCCTAGTGGACAGCAAGCTGTCCATGAGCTAGCAGTGAGCCCTTGTGGCCAAGAAGGCCGATGGTATCCTCAGCTGCATTGGGAAAAGTGCTGACAGCAGGTCGAGGGAGGTGATCCTGCCCCTCCACTCAGCCCTGGTGAGGCCACATCTGGAGTGCTGTGTCCACTTCTGGGCTTCTCAGTACAAGAAAGACAGGAGCTCCTGGAGTGGGTCCAGCTGAGGGCAACAAAGATGATATCGGGACTGGAGCATCTCTTTTATGGGTAAAGGCTGAGAAATCTGGGCCTCATCAGCCCAGCTGAAGAGACATCTAAGAGGGGTCCTCATAAATATCTTTTACTATGTAACAGCAGGATGTCAAGAGGATGGAGCCAGGTTCTGCTAGTTGTGCCAAGCAATACGATGAGAGGCTGATGCACAGGAAGTTCCACCTGAATATGAAGAAGAGTTTTACTGTGCAGGTGACCATGCACTGGAGCAGATTTCCCATAGAGGTTGTGGAGTCTCCCTCACTGGAGATGTTCAAGAACTATCTGGACACAATCCTGTCCCATGTGCTCTGGGATGACCCTTCTTGAACAGGGAGGTTGGACCAGATGACCCACTGTGGTCCATTCCAACCTGACCCATTTGGTGATTCCGTGGGGATACCTGGTGAATGATCTCTCCCTGTCCTTTTTTTTCAATCCATGAGCCTTTCATTATATTTTCTCTTCCCTGTCCAGCTGAGGAGGGTAACCAATGGAACAGTTTGGTAGGTACCTGACATGTAGTCAGGGTCAATCCATCATGAAATTTTATATAGGAATTGAGTAAAAGTCGTGAAGATTTCTCCATAATGTTCTCTGAGTCTGGCTCAGTTTAATAGAAGCCTATAGAAATAGAATAGAATTGTTTCATGGAATAAGAAATAGGCTAGTTTTTTTATGCTTCCCAGCTGGAAAGTAGAGATGGGTTAAGAAGAGCTTGATGGCCTTTCAGTATTTCCTTTGGGGAATGCACACAGTAATTAGTTGTTTGAGTAATTGCATAGCTGTCTGAGAGAAATGGAACATGTGGAATTCAGGCAAAATTTAAAAGCAAATGAAGGCTAAAACTAGATTTACAAAGCCCTTGATGATAAAGGTTGAACAGATTTCTCTTTTTAATATAAGGGATATAAACGAGAATGTAGAGGGCCATACTAGGGCTATGCCACCATAGTTGGGGACAGGCCTGTAGGGGCCCTGCTGCCACATTGAGGGTAGCTCAGAAAAGCTACAAGTAAGCACTTCTAGGAATAAATCACTTTTCCTGTTAACTGTAGGGATTTTTTTTTTTTTTAAATAACCACAGGTTTTGAAGCTTTGGCAAATGAGAAATAGGATTTGCTGGAGGGAGACCAGAAGAAAAGATGGATGTTTACATAGCTTTTCTGTCAGTGAGAAAGGGAACTACTCCTGGGATCTGTGAGATTGTTGAAGAATTTTATGAGATTCATTTATCCCCTTTCTGTGGTGTTTTCAAGGGCTTTCAAAGATATCTTGAGTGAAAGAGCATGAAGATCTTTACCATATAAAGGCCTTTTCATTACTTTCTTTCTTTGGTAAAAATTAAGATTTAGAGAATGCTAGAGACCTGAGTTTTATTGTCTATTTGAAATAGATTACAAAATTTTGATTCTGTTTTAACAAAGAGACTGGGAAATAAAGTAGCAAGGCAATTATTACATTTGAGTTACTCTAATACCTTTAAAATGTAATGAAATGTACATTCTGCCTGTCAAACTGCTACTACAAGACTTTTGACTTTCTCAATATTTACTACAGATCTAACTTGACATTCAACAGTTCCTTCCTATAAGGACACAGATTTTTTCCAAAAATTAACTTCAGTAACAATATCTGACACTGCTGCATTCATCGTCAATATCCTGATGGAATAAGATCACCTGTGCTGCAAGTAAAGCAGAAGAAGGAAAGTGTAGTACCGTGCTGCATTTCTGCAGTTCAAAATTAAGCAGTGTCATGTCCTTGGCTGCTGATCCATAACCCTGTAGGTCTCTAGTGGATGAAGAGTGCAGGTGCACTGTCAATCACAACCTACAAGGCCTATCTCACTATTGTCTGGCTTTACATGCAAACACTATCTTTTAATGAGATCTTAACTATTAGAAATCCTTCCAAGCTGTGCTAGGATTCTGGTTCTTCAGGCATTCAACTTTTTTGATTACTCTAGCCTCTATCAGTGTATTGGATTTGTAATGTCACATGAGAGAGTAGGGGAAAGGCAGGGGAAAGGTGTGGCCAGGGCCCTGCAGTCAGCCCCACACCTTCCTCACTATGTGAACTGACAACAGTAAGCTTTCTACTGCTTTCAGGCAGTCTGGATATCACAACATAAAATTTATTGCATCCCAAAATATTACTTGACCTTTGCTATAATATAAAGCTGTAGCACCAAGAGTCCTCAATGATGTCCTGGTATACTAGTACCATACCTGTGGGTAATAGAAGACAACCTCTTTGTTCAGACAGCTTGGTATTAAATAGACAAGACAGTGGCCTCATGCCTCACTTAAGTGATTTTGGTTTGTCTAGGGTCAGTCCAGGCTTCTGTGAGAAGATCTAAATATTCAACCCAAATTTGTTGAGACCTCATTTAATGTCCTAACCACAGTGACTTTTTCTTTCACAGACAGTATATTTGCTTTCTTTTTTTCAGAGGATGCTTTAAAGACAGGCTAAATTATAAAATGGAGTCACTAGTATTTGAAAAGCAAAAAGCTCAAGGACACACATATAGTAGCTCTCAACCTGCAGTGGTGTGGGGGATATTTTTCGACTGATACTCTAAGTACAGAATTAGCATAATCAGCAATCATTCCTGCAGAGTCTCTGGACTCTGTGATGCTCTTGCTGTGAGTAGAATGTGCTCCAGCATGCTGTGTTCCACTCACTGAGAAAATGAGAGATTCATGGGGACCAGGATTAATGTTGGCCAGTTTCATTTGTGTAGGTAGCAGCAGGTAAGTTGAATCTGAGGAAAAGTTCCTATTCATGTATTTGAATTTTAAAGGCAATGTCTGTCCTTTGAGTGTACGTTAGCACAATTCCCTCTGCAGTCTAGCAGAGTACTATTAATGAAATCACTGCTGGCTTTTTATGTTTTACTGCTGTTGACATTTTTGCAGCTGTTAGAGAAATGACTCAAGGCCTATAAGTTCTAGGTAATTTTTCATTTATGAGACATTTTCTCCTCTGCATACTCACTTCTGACTTTTATTTTTATTAATTTCTTATTGTACCTGAGGATCACTGTAATGTTTAATAGGAATTTTATAACTTGCACAGAGATAGAGTTATTATCTGAAACTACCTTTACCAACTTGATACCTATTTAGACAGGGCCAAATTCTCACATCCTGCAGTGCTTAAACCCTCTTTTGTGCAAGTTGCTTGGGGCATTTTGCATGATGCTTCTAAAGATTTAAATTTTTGTTTGCTTGAATTTGTATTATGACTGTAAAGCTTACAGTGTATTGGTTTACTAGCAGTGGTAGAAATAGGACACACCATCAACTGCAAATAGTGGCATTTTGGATTTGCCTTTTTGGGTTTTGACCTTCAGAGTGTTAACTGATCATTAAATAAACAGTTTGTACTTCAAAATCTTCTTGAGATATTTGAGAAACATCTGTTCTTGAATAGTGTTGATGAGATTAGGGTGATGCTTAAATATACACAGAAGAATATATTTAATAACCTTTAAATAACCTCAATATCTCTGTCTTTGAAAAATTGAATACTGCGATTTAATCCTAATCAATCAAAAACTCATTTTTGTTGATTCAGCTTCCTCAGTGACTTGGCAAGATTGTTAAAATTGGCAGTGCTAAGAGATTACAGTCCAGTTTGAAATAAACTGTAGTTTGATACTGCCTGACCATTTCTGCGCTAACCATATGGTATGTTATACCTTTCAATAGTAATTATCATATAATTCCATACATGTCAGGTTAGAATAGTTAATAGAACTAAATGGCTCATTTCCTTCTTTCCTTCATTTAATCTCCAAGGTTTATTATCCCCAGTAGAGAGATGGAGAGGGATGTCCATTGCAAGAAATTGTCCATAGTGTTTTCAAATGAGATTGCATGGAGTTATATAGATTTTTGTGTAATTACTCATCTACATTTTTCCTGCTAAACTTTATTACTCATGCTGCCTTTGATCTCACTAACAGAATTGTTTCAAAAAATGAGAGACACTTTAAAATGTTTGCTTTCTGAATCAATGCACATAGGCCTGATCAAATAAAAAATGAGTATTCTTGCCATTCATGCATTCTCTAAATCAATGCAGGTTTGGTTCTGACTCTGCCAATGCTACTAAAGTCCCTGATCAGAGATTGATTTTGTTGGGTCCCAAGGTGGGTGGTGCAGGATGACCCACCTCCTATTGTAACCTCCTCTTCAAAATGCTGGGCATATTATTGTTACCTATCAGCTGGTCCAGGTCTCCTCTGTGGCCCTGTGGCCCAACATGTCATTATTTAATGACTAAATAATTTTGTTTTGAAATACATAAAGATGAAGATATCACACTCTGCTTATAAGGTTTTTATGTAGAATAGGTAGGAACACATGCTTCAGTGTCTCAAAATGTCATTATAGCACATAGATGTGTTTGAGCCTAGAAAGGTGCCTGGGGTAATCCTAGGGGGTGTAACCTTTAATTACCTTAAACAACAAGCTGCAGTCCTGCAGACTAGAGCAAACTACCCCTCAACCATACCTGGCTTTTTCTCAGAGGATTTGTTGAGTGAAAGAGGACAGTGAGTGGGGGTCTGTCTGAATCTGAAGCACACAAATTATTATACATGCTAAATCCTACTGCCTTAAAAAAAGAATAGTACCATAGTGGTTATTCAGATCCTAAGATGCTTCCTATGTGGAACTTGGAGAGCAGAAATAACATCTACTATTACGAGTAAAGTTTGGTGTATAATATTTTTTATTATAAGCCTATTAAAACTTCTCCAAACATTAATAAATTTGGAAAAAGTTTTTCCATATTTTAAGTAGTTATTTTATTTTAATACTTCAGTAAAAATGTCTCTGTCATTTAAAATGCAACTTGCTGTAGGAGAAGAAAAACATTTTTCTTTTAAAAATAATATTACAATTTGCTTCTTTGAAGTGTTCTAGTGCCTTTGGGCTTAGGAGCAGGAGAACTACTTTGTCAGGTTGCTTTTCTTCTATGCTTATGAAAATACAGTTAATTTGGAAAAAAATATTAGACTCTGAAAGGCCACAGGTTCACATACAATGAAGCATGCCATCAAGAAGCCTGTTGTTGAATTTTCTGTGTGCTCAGGTGCAGAGAAAGTTCACAAGTCTCACAGACCTTGATCCTGGATGAAGTACAACAGCAGAAACCTTGACTTTGGAACTGGTGCAGCAGGGCTTGGTAGGGGAGATAGGGGTTTCAGATCTTCCTGGTGATTTGTTAATAATTCTGGATTCATCATGTTCAGATGGGGACAGTCGAGCAGAGTAGTATCTTCACAGATAAGTGGTCTGTCCTTTCCTTCTCTCCCCATTCTCTGGTCATTCTTCCACACAAAGAATAATTTATTTTCATCAGCTATGCTTTGCATCAGAAGCTCTTGGTTCAGATTGCCAATTTAAAAGACCTGAAATGACATCTAGTCATCTCCAAAGTCATCCCGAAGTAATGGAATTATTTGTTTATTTAGAGGTAGACTTTCTTGTTTAAGCATCCTTTTCCTTTATCTTTTATTTTAAAAGATATTTTACTCACACAACTGAGATTAAATATACCCTTTTGTTTCAGCCTTTGTGTCATGCTGATAATATATTAATTGTTCTCATTATATTTTTATATCTCCTTTGTTCATTGCACAGCCTTGATGCCGAATGAAAATCAAAGCAGTAATAAAAGCAAATATGATTTGTCATTGAGACGAAAGCTAACTAGCCTTTCTGGATTTGCCACCATTGTCTACCTAGTTTTATTTGAGAACTCGTGTAAGTGCAAAGATGCTGAACTGAAGCTGCAAACAGCTTGATTCTGTCATTTCCCGTTTTCTATGTGTTTGCTATTTTGATTTTAGTGTGCCGTTATTTAATTATTTTAAAAAGAAAGTTAAATTTATGAGGCTGCACAGTGCTACACACACATAAATGCATTCAATAGTCAAAATAGCTGAATACCCCAGGAAGAGCTTTAATATTGCAATTTTCACACTTCAACAACAATTATTTAAGTAGCAGACTCTGAACCCAGTGTCTGGATGAGTTTTTAGCTAATAACTTTATTATCATTGACACTTTCATTTTTTAATGAGACTTGTGATGCCCTACTGCCAATGTGAGAAAGTAGACTTCTGAATAGGATACTTGACAAATGCAAGGATGTCTCGGTGGAAATCCAGTTGTTGATGTGGCCTTCTCATGCATTCTCAGATACAACATGCTTTTAAAATATTATGATCTTTCTGCATTTGGAAGTGAAGACAATATTTTAAATGGTTAATAATACCTATTATAAGCTGCTAAACAGCATATTCTCATAATGTGACAAGTATGCTGCTAGCTTACGTGAGCAGTGTAATCTCATTGTGGGAGATAAATGATTAGATGAACTGGTCCATGAATTGGAAATGTGGGTTACAGTTCCTTAGGTATAGACTATACTGTTAATGAAGCAATTTGTTCTGTGTCCACTTGCATTTCATTTGCTGCCATCAACAATTAAGAGATGTTGTAGTAAGGTCATTCCAGATTAAGACCTTGTCTTTGTAGAGATCTAATTAAAATAGAGAGAAATTCTAATTTCTAGCCAAGATAATGTTAATTCAATGGGAGAATAAATATTGTGGAAGCAATTTGTGCAAGAGAAATTAATGTTAAAGGCATTGCTCTCTTTTTGCTAGAAGAAGTAATTCTTGCACAGAAAGGCTCTGTATTGAAAACACATGCAGGGCTGTTACTGTAGGAATTGACTGGGTACCTTGGCCTGGTTAAGGAAGCGTGTCTTGTTGTCTGAGCATTGCACAGATGTGGAGACCCTTAAATAAATTGAACCGAAAATAAGATTTCTCTCTTTGCTGGCTGCCAGTATTACAGCTAAACTACAAAGAAAGTAATTTCTCCAGCCATCATACATTTATTTCCCAGTCATCCTCAGAAACTTGTAACACTGAAGAGCGTTGTAATTGACATTTCATTCTAATATATTGGCTGCCTTGCCTGAATTCTGACTGGCTGATAAAGCCCAGGGAAATCCAGAGTCTCATCATGTCCTGAACAATTTCAGTCCAGCCCTGTGGCAATCTAAGTGCTTAACCAGCAAAATAAGAAAGAAAATATTTGGGGATTCTTCTTTTCAAAATGCACAAGAGCACAGAAACTGAAATAATCAATATAAGACAATTATTTTTCAACTTGCAGAGCAGAATGAAGGAATGATTTGAAAGAATATATGTGTCAATTTAAATAAGTAAGTGCACAGGCATGAGTTTATCCCAACAATAACTTCATTGATGTTATATTTCAGAAAATTTCATCCTAATATCTCATTTTTTAAAGAAGAAAAAAAAAATTAATGATCTTGTCAACAGATTTTACGTTACATCCCAGTTACTTGAAAGAAAATGTGATGCACATCAACTCATTTTCAGGTCATACTTTCTGAAGAGATGTGAATAATTTTACGCAGACTTAATTATTGATTTCCCTGGTCCTCCAGAAATGAAGTGTCATGTCATACAGCTTGTTCTTCTTTACTATATCATCATGTTTTCATTCATATGGGATTCTTTTACTGAGAATGCATTACTTATGTAATGAGCCTTACTTCTTCTTAGGTCTCTGAAAAAATGTTCAGTTTTTTCAGCATGCTTTTTTCTTTGTATGTGTATGCCCTTTGCATCAGAAGTTCAAACAGAAGTTAGGTACTTATGAAATTATGCAGATGTTAATATTTATGATGTATTTATTTGTATTTTATTTGTATAAATGCTGTAGGGTTTGGATTAATTTCCTTCTTCTTCTTTTAGTTTTTTTTTCCCTCGGTGTAGCAGAATATCAAAATCCATGCCAACCTTGTCAATAATGGCATGATCACTGGCTATACTGGCATGCAGCTGTTTACCAGTCAGCAAAATGCAATGTATTTGATTCCTAACTGCAGAATTTTGACATATTTGGATTTTTATTGTTACGCAAATAAAGAGGGACCATAAGGTCATTTTGTTCCTAAAAGACTAAACTCTTTGATCCAGAGTAACTCCCTGGGTCTTACATTTCCATATCAAGCTGGAAAGCATCCTAAATGTCTAGCTGTCAGGCAGATTACTGTGTGTCCAGGGCTTCTCATGGGCTCTGGGGAGTTTACTACAGACCCAAGAATCCCAAAACTCCAGTACCAGGTCTTCCTGCTCATGAGCACAGCTCAAGGAAATGGGGTGAACAGAGAGGTGGCTTTGCCTTGTCATTCTTCTAATAGGCCTCTGAGAATAAATGCCTGCTAATAAAATAAAGGCGCTCCATGCTGTTCTCCAGCATGGAGGGCAAAACAGGCATAAGCCTGCCTGTAAATATAACATGCAGCTTCTGCTCTGTCAGCAGGTTTGTTAAAGGTCTCTTACCCATCCTAACCCCTGAACTGCACCCAGGAACTGTTTTAAAGCATGCTAATTCATCAAGACCACAGCAAGGACGGGTTGTTCCGTGGTGCTGATAGCATAGACAGCCAAATTATCCGACCTAGGGAAAGTGTCCTTCAGATCTGTATCTGAGAGCATATGCTTAGCCCTGAAGCTTTAGGACTTTGATTCCCATATGAAGTCACACTCAGAAATTTGTGCAGCAGAATGATTTTGATTATTCTGAAACGATATTTCTATTATTTTCCTCCTGTGCATAATTTAAAAACTAGAAGAGTATTTTATCCTAAAAAAGCAAGATCTGCCATAGCCACTTTTAATTGCTTGTGAGAGCATCACTCTGTTTCTCAGTCCTGTCATTTATGTGTCACCTTGAGCTCTCATTTCCTTAAGAGACATATTACATCTACATTTTGTTAAAAGCTTAATGCATGACAAACAGTTTCAGGAGAGTACACTGTTGCTGTGCTACATTTGAGCTGCCCAGAAGTAACTGTCCATGCCTTACCTTGTGGAACCCTGTTGGGAATAAGAACAGTTCACCAAGGCAAAATGCCAGGTGCTGCACTTGGGTCACAACAACTTGCAGTGCTTCAGGCTGAGGGAAAATTGGCTCAAAAACTGGAGGAGAAAGTCCTGGGGCTGCTGGTCAACAGCAACTGAACATGAGCCAGTGTGCGTCCTGCTGACCAAGAGGGCCAATGGCATCCTGGCCTGTGTCAAAACTAGTATGGCCAGCAGGACCAGGGCAGTGATCTTCAGGAAAGAGTTGCCAACACTGGAAGAATTTGCCCAGGGAAGCAACTTAGGTAACATACCTGGAGGTATTTAAAAGACATTTAGATGAAGCATGAGACGTGGTTTAGCAGTTAATTTGGATGCTTTAACTCGATGATCTTAAAGATCTTTCCCAAAGTAAGCGATTCCCTGATTCTATGGCTCTCATTCTCTATCTTAACAGATAGAGAATGGTATCTCTATCTGTGATCTTTCATAACTGTACTACAGGCTACTGAATTAAAATGTGGAGAATATAAAATTTTTGCAAAAACTATCTGATCTAGCAAATATTGATTAGTTTCAAACCAACCTCATTCCCTGTCAAGGAAAAAAGCTAACAAAATTCAAGATAAAAATCAGATTACTTTCTTTTAAAATTGTCTTATTCTATATATCACTACTTATGGTCAGATTTAGCTTTTTTCACATTCACAATGTTTGATTCTAGAAGTCTCTTTCCATATAATGCAGTACTAAGGATTAATAATGAATAACAATAATAATATTGCATCAGATTGAAAGATATGTAAACCTTTATATATAGTCCTGAAATTGAAGGAAGATCAAAGAAAATAATTTACTGCTACAGTAGGAGACTGTCAGTTTCACGCAAAAAGCCATTAACTTTTTTCTTTTGAATTATAATTTTGTCACTTTCGTATAACACTAAAGTAATAGATTTTCATTATATCCAGAGTGCAAAAAATGTTGGCTGTGGAAAAAGCAACAGGGCTCAGATTAATAGGAGCTGACAAGCTGACCAAAGAGGAAGTGGCAGCATGGCTGGCACCATGGCTCAGTGGTTGTGACAGGCAATTAGTGAACAGAGCAGAACAGATGTAACAGGAGGCAGCAACAATTTACTGAAGTATTAGCTTTCTCACTCTGTAGTGCAGATAACTGATATTGTTTGCTGATACAAATAAATACTAATATGGTCTTGGGAGGGGAGGAGAGACTGTGCACAGTCATCTTACCATATTGAAAGAAAACACTACAAAACAAAAACAACAACAACCCAATAACATAAGCTCTTGTAGACTTAAGGGAAAACAAAACAAAAATGTCTTTTGGGATTTTGAAGATGAGATTAAGATTCTTGCCTCATTACTGGACTGAAAAGAGCTTTGAAAAAATAGCATACTAAAGAGAACTTGTAGTAGCATGTTCATATTTCACAGCACTCAGAGAGGATACACAATGTTCTTTTTATTTCTCCCCTGTTGTTCTGGAACAGACTTACATTTCTACAACTCCTGGAGGTTGCTGCTGGTCTCTGTGTGGATATGGAGAGAGGAGACTGCTATGTCCTTACCTAGATGGTCAGAGGACAGAATAATAATCATGTAGGAGGTTTTTGTGGTTACAGGTGTTGCACTGTGTTTTTTAAAACCCAGGCACAAAATCTGTACCTTGTTTTTAAGATTGTTTCTTAAAAGCACAGATATCACAGTGTGCTAAATTAAATTATTTTACCACAGGAAACAGGAATTGTGGTTCTGGAAGGATCTGGATGGATGTCTTCAGTCTCAGAGGAAAAAAGTTACCAATATACACAGGGATATGGAAACTGGATCAGTTACTGTTTTCTACTAGTCTAAGAATGGTTATAATTTTTCAAAAAGTAGCAATGAAATTAATATTGCTGTTGACAGTAGAGAGTACATCTTCATTCTGTAAATGGAGATAAATTCTGTGTGTTATGGGATCATATATTTTATTTAGAGTTGGAAAAGAAAATGGTCAGCCTTTTGTGTACAATCCACAGAATCATTATTTACATCATGTATTGACAATATCAACAACACAGTAATTTTCTCCATTCCCACAAAAATAGAGCATTTACCTGCAAAGTATTACAAATTAGGCCAATTGAAACTAGAAGTTTTACATTCTGTGCTGAGTAAGGACTGGACCTTAAGGGAGTTTCCTACCAGCAGGTGGACCTTGAAGATAATTTTCATGGTACCAGATCAAAAGTAGTCATGCTTTTGCTGTCCTTCTTCCCTCACTGAGGGAGCATATTTTAAAACAATGGAGACATGACATGGTGCCATTCACTATGGTTATGACACTTTTGTACTGCGAGGACTCATGGAGGAGGAAAGTTGCCACCACAGCCAAGATATCTCCTCTGTCTGCCTGTGGCTCCAGCTGGCTACAGTGGAGGTAAGGATGATTTCTGGAAGCTACTCACTGTTTCTGGATTGGTGTTCATGTAGGACAGTATTTTTATCCTCTTTTTAGCTCTTGCTTTTAAATACTGGAGCTTGGGTGTAAAAAAATGCAAAATATGCTTAGCACGCATCCTGCTTATTACACTTGCTTCTCCTAAATGTGCTGTCTCTTACAGGGGAAAAAGGTTAGGTCAAAACCAGACAACATTGTTTAACTCGGTGGAAACAACCAAATGTGAATACTTGAGAAATATATGATTTTAATATTTTTATTAAAAAAGATAAAATTCATTCATATAGACTAACCAGAAAAATATTCAACTAAGCTGGAACAAGATTAAGCCCCAAAGGATTCCCTAAAAATTGGAAGAAACATATTATTTCAAGTCAAGGTTTTCTTTTTTGTTTTGATTTCTTTACAAAAATATATGTGTGTATATATATATATCTATAAAACACAGAAAGAAAGATGGGATTTGAGAGAATGACATCTTCTCTACTTAGTGAATAGCTAATTCATTTCACATTTGCAAGCTGAGAAAAGAATATGGAAGCGTGGGATATTCTAGCAAATGGTTTAATGAAAAACTGACCATGTCACCACCAAAACAATTTAAGAAAATGGAAGAAAAATAGAATACAGAGACAGTTGTTTGAAAGGAGACAAGACTAGCTAGTTGTAAGCTCTAGATTTAGGTTGCACAAAAGTCCGCATTGCAAAGGATTTGCATACCTAATATTTTGAGATATTTTGAGTAGCTGAGGTTTCTTCAATGTATGCAGTGGGTCTTTTGATTTTTATCAAAGAGAATTTCAGCTGTATAAGTGGCATTTCTTTATCCCTCAAAATTTGGTTAAGCCTTTGCTAATCTAAAGGATGGTCATTTTTGCTGCAGAAGATAACTGGAAAAGAAAGTAGAATTATGGCTAGAAAAATAACTGTAAGGGAAGGCTTGGTCTTTTCAGACATTGTAAATTTTTAACTGTAGAAGATACTTGAATCTGCTACACTACCAAACTGTATGGTTTTGCAGAGTTGATTTAATTCTTGTAGCCGTTACTGAGTGGTGTTTACTTGTTAGGTTAGGCAGCATAAGTAGCAATGTTCTCTCTTCAATTCAAAGTTCAAGTTGTTATTGAAAGTTGAAGTGGCTTAAAAGCAGAGATAGATCAGGATATTGTTTTTCTCTTTCATGTAAGCCGATTCTTTGCAAAGAGTGGTTATAGCCCTATTTTCCCTGCCTAATTGCAGTTCTCATGTTCACTGTTTTCAAATCTGTTCCTCCAATCAGTTTTCTTCTCTCCCGTAAGCTTTGTTCATTTAATTGCTAGGGCCACATTTCTCCGTCTTCTGAATTTTCTGCCTTACTACATGCCTAGTGCTTTGAGGTCTACCATCATGAGTGTTTCCTTCTTTCTATTTTCAGCTATTGTCTTAAAGAGCCCTGTTTGCCTCCTAATAAAAAGTCTTGCTCTTGTGACAATTTTCTGCCTGTGGCTGACTACAGAAGTCACAAATAACTTATGGCATAACAGCGCTTGATGACTTGAATTGCACTGTAAAAGTGAGAGTAGCAGCAAGGAACAGTGGTCTGGCACTTGAAATAGTGAGAATGGCAAATAAGGGACATGGGGAGGTAGTGGATTATCATTACCTAAAATGAAGACAGAATAGGATGCTTGATTTCTTGAGTCCGTCGGACAGAATGGTAAGCAGCACGATCAATTCTGGTATATTGTTTTACTGTACAAAGCAGCTGACTAACTTACCTTGACAAAATTCTTATGCCAGATACCTCAAGAGAATTGGGTTCAGAAGACTGGACCTTTACTCCCTTCTTTTCTCTTCATCCTCCCTTTTTCACCTTAAAGCATTAGATAATTTTCTGCCTCACTCTTCTATTCAGTCAATGCAGGGGCTAGCCAATCATCCAGTTTCCCTTGGATGCACACTCTTCATGAACTGGTACCCAGCTGTGGTACATGCATTGCTACAAACAAGTCTCAAGGCAATTGATAGATTAAACTGTTTTTCTTGCTCTACTTTCCTCCTAGCTACATTATCAGGACAAGTTGCAGTTTTTGGAGTTTCTAATTCATTCTGGTACCCTGAGTTACACTTTATTTTTCTAGAGACCAAAAATATGTATGAAAATGGCATCTGTATTTTTTGGAAATAACCTGGTTTTATCTTAATGTATCAGAAGTATTACAAAAATCAGTGCTGTGGCCTATGGTATTTCTCCAAGGTTAGACCAGAAGTCCTTTTTTTGCTGTGCCAGAAACAAGTATTTTCAGAGGTCACAGACATCACAGACTCATGTAGAATTGCTGAGCTGGAAGACTTTTTGTTATCTGTGAAAGACACTGAATTTATCATCTAGGATGTAGCTTCATAACACAGGGGGAATATGATTTGTATTTATGAAAGTACTCTCAGAGTTGCCACCTGGTAGATTTTTCTTTTCCCCAAATGATTTTATAGCTTGTGATCATGAAAAGATCACTTGACACTAATTAAAAATCCCACTGAATAAATTAAAATACTGTGAGACAAAAGAGAAAAAGGCATATACTAAGATTTTCTAAAATTATTAATATATATTTCAAGTCAAACCAGTCACAGACTTGCACTGTGGAATGTGTCTATAACATTTATAATACGACCAAGAGGTACTAAGGAATTGCAGTGCAGTAGCCCAGAAGAGAAGTGCAGGTTTTCTTGGCTTAAGAAAAAAGTAGTTTGGAAAGCAAATCCTGCATTAAAAAGAGATAATTAAGATTTGAAAGTAAGTCTTCATGAGATTCAAGTTTAGTTTCATTTGCTTGCTTTGTATATTTTTTTTAATAATAGCCTTGTGATAGCTACCAGCTAATATCAGCTAGTAGCTGATAGCCTGGACTTTCCTGATGATAATAGGATAATATATAATTTTATTCTAAAGGACTGTAACTCCATATTTTGAGTGGAGAGGGCTCTTAATAATTTAATTTTGCACTGCTTTATTTGTGGCTGTAGATGTTATTTACAATAAAATGTTTGTTTTGTCAAATGCTTTTCTATAACACTAAATCTTACGGTTTCTGACGGTCAAAATGTATGTAAGGAATTTGCAGGTATTATAAGGGGGCAAAAAGGCATTGAAAAAGCAAAATCAAAACACCCATTAGTTTTCTTCATTTAGATAAAGATTACGCAGGGTTATTCCTTTAAAATTTTGCACACTTTTGATACCCTAACTCCTTTTTTTTTTAACAATTAGCATAGAGGTTTCTCAGCTGCCCAGCAGTGTGTGTTGCCAAATGAGTGAATGGCTGTGGTCTAGTTTTGGTCAAGACTTCTAAAGGAAGACCAACAGTGAGAATTACAGGTAGAGCTGGGATGGAGAATTTGGGGTATATCCTCCCCCAGCTTCCTGTAAACAAACACTTCTCCACAAAGTTTGAACCTTCATGCAAGGAAAATTACCACAGCCCAGCCCTGGATTCACAGTTTTTCAGCTGTTAGACTCAAAATCCTATTCTTGGCAAAAAGGACCTCTCAATGCCTATATACATTCAATCACAGAATAATTTACGTTGGAAAAACCTTTAAGACCATGGACTCCAATGATTAACCCAGCACTGCCAAATCCATCCTTAAAACTTGTCACTAATGTCATACCTAGATAGGAGCGATCAGCAACTTGAGCACTTCTCTGGGATGAGTTTTATGGTACTAATCTGTTTGGTTTGCACTGAGACATGAACCATCATCAAAGCTGGTCTTGGGCAGCATGTCCACTCTGTGAAGTCCTGCAAATGAATCAGGAGCGACGGCTGGGGTGTTTGTCTGCCACGTGTTAACTGTGCTCCCAGAAATGTCCTACAAATTACAGAGTTGCTGCCTGTTGTGCACAGGAGCTTCTTACTCATATGAAAGGATATTGGTTTTATTATTGCACCCTGTTTTCCAGGTGTTGTTTTGCATGTACTGTAACTCTCCTATGCAATGTCTCCTGATGTAATCCATCAAAGTTTGTTTAGGTGGGAGGCACAACCCCTTTCACAGTAAAGCTGTAGTCTGTCCAGATTGCTGGGAATTGTTAGAGGAAATTAGGCATGCCCACAGAAAAATATTATATGTTCCTGAAATCTAAAAGTTCTTTCTTAGACCATGTCCTTGAAAAATTGAAGCCATGGTTTGGGGGAGGAGACAGAGTACACGAGGGAAAGTCGGGAAAGTTGGGAAAGTTGGGAAAGTTGCTTCTTAGAGACCCTCACCTGTTTAAGGGTACACTGGAGAGCTGGTGTTGGAAAACTGCTGCATTCCTGTAGTTTCACCTGCAGTATGCAGTTTAAATTAAGTTATTTATATTTAGATCAGATATTAAATGGTCTCTAGCACAAGCCCCAGCTATTTTAAAAGTGTAGGTACATTTCTGCCAATATATATTGCATTCTATTGCAATAGTTTTATTTCTCATAAATTTTAAAGAAAGAATAAATCATAGTGATCATCTAAAAATACCTCCACTCATAGAATGAGTCATCAAAGTTTATCTAGTAATTATAATGACATAGAATTTACAGAAAATATCTTAGATTTAATTTAAATGTTCCAGATGCTGAAGAAGAGCCAGGGCAATGGCTTAATTTAAAAAAAACAATTAAAAATTAAAATATTCAGGATATTTCTGTGTGAATCCTGTAAAAACAAGGTGAATTCTGCAAAAACAAATCTTAATAACTACTGTGTTGTGAAAGTTGAAGGATATCTCATTTCCTTGAGCAGGCTCCAAGATAGGTAGCTGAAGGTAAGACACAGGAGTTGGAAAGCAAGGCAAGCTTAGAGCAAAGCTCTGTTTGAAACAGAGGGGCATCTGAAGAAGCTTGTTCTTTCAAGCTATTGTACAAGCACAGGTGTTCAGGTTCTGTGACAAAAGAGAAAGTCATGTTTCCTGTTACCGCTCAAGACTTTAGGGTAACTACTCTAGTGAAATTCAGAAGAAGACATTTTTGCTGTATTTCTTGCTTGGTGGGAAGCTGCTCAGTCCAGCCCTGGAATAACTCAAGCCTTATTCTTAGATTTCCATTCTCTGTAAATCTGATATTAAGATGCAATTCACTTGCTGCAGATGCAGCACAGGCATACCAGTTTTTTCTTTGCCTGCCACATCTATGTGTCCCATTTTTCTTCTAGTGCCCTCAGGAGTATCAGGGATCCACTGTCAGAGAAAGGGGATTGCTGGAGGTCCTTTCTTAAAAGCCTGGAACATGCTATATGCTTGAATTCAGGTTAAAATAATTTTGCCCAGAAAATGTGGATGAGTAGAGTCAGATTTGAGAAATACTTCACATTTCAGCCAACTCTTCATGTTGGGGAGTCCATATGTTTGAGTTTAGGCTACATAAGCCCATTAAATAATATCAGCCCACTAGGTACTTGCTATTCCTGAAGTCTTCACAAGATACAAATTCCCTAAGTTTGGACTCATCTTCATCTTTGCTCAGCTCCATCTACTTACCACTTTTAAGAAACCTCTGTTTAATAGCTGCCAACTGTTTTGAAATTCTGCTTATATGATAAAGCGTATGTTTAATTCCCAGCAATCAGTAGAAGCCTCTAAAATACATTAGGTTTCTCAGAACCACACCCAATCTGACTGAATATTTCCAGGGATGAGGCATCCATCACCTCTCTGGGAAACCTGTTCCAGGATTTTACCATCCTCATTGTAATAAACTTCTTTCTTCTATCTAATCAAAATCTACCCGCATTCCCCCTTTCCTGTCACTACGTGCCCATGAAAAAGTCCCTCCAACTTTCAAGCACAGGAAGGCTGCTCTAAGCATCCCCAGAGCCTTCCCTTCTGGAGTCTGAACAGCCCCAACTCTCTCACCCTGTATTTAGGGGAGGGGTGCTTCAGCCCTCTGATCATCTTTGTTGGCCTCCTCTAGATTCACTCCAAAAAAGGATGTATGATCAAGGAAATAACCTTGACATTCTATCTACATTCACACTCTTCAGTCATCTGGCACTGAGTATAATTCCTGATTTGGGATCTGGGGGGTCCTACCACATTCTGATTTCAGGTATAAAAATGTGCGTGATGTAATGTGATTGTTATTCACCAGATAAAGATCAATCATTCAGGAAGCCAGTTTTCTCTATGGCTGTTGAAGATGCAAGGGCAGCTCAGATAAATGAAAAACACTGCTTAAGACAGTGTTTACAGCAAAAATAAGGGTGTTTTTAGCTCAGGGAAGCTAAATAAAGATTGTGATCTCCATGTGAAATCTGAACAGAGACAAGCTAGTGTTAACCTCAGACCACAGTCTGAGATAAACCTCGAGAAGGACACACAAAGCTGACCTTCTCTGGTCACATCAAGGCATGGATATAGATAGCTATCTCATTGTTTGAGATAGTCTCTTGTTTGTTTTAGTCAAAACAATATATTTCTGTCCTTGATTTACCCTTATTTCAGTGATACAATATGGCTACTTTTCCAGTTCAGAGGTGACATATTTTCTGTGCAAAACAGGATTAGGCTTTAGTTTTCTGCTGTGATCGTTATAGGAAAACAGTGTAATCTTGGAAGGTCTGCTGTTATGGAGCTGACGTGCTAAGTTTATATTAAAAATTACTGTACCTTTCCAGTTAATCGCTTCTTTTCCACAAGCTTCATTTCATGCTAATTTGTTCACACGATAACCAGCACATTTTAAAGCTTGCTCTTTCCTGCTGGAAAGCGATGCTGTTGTTGCCAGGTACAAAGGTGCTTTGAAAGTTATATTGCCTCATTTCAGTGATTGAATAACAGGGTCGGAGTTACCTGAGGGAATGTGTTTTGCCTCTTTTTCTAGAGGTTACATTCCCCAATTATAAGAGCTCTGTCCTTCATTTAGAGAGACAACGGTGGAATGAGATACTCTGCAGGATATTTATAACTGTCTATTCTCAGCCTGCATCATTGTGGCTAGTTAGAAGGGTAACATATGGCACTGTAGAGAAACAAATTATTATTCTTTGATAACTTGCTTAGAAGCAGTTATTCTAGATGACTTGCATGACAGACTTTTAAAAACTGTAAAAAATTATTGACATAAAAATGCAATAAACGCATATATTTTTTCACAGTTTTCAGAAAACTTAATACCCTTTAATGTGTTTTTAAACTTCCAAACATTTATTTATCTTTGTAAAAATCTCAAAGGTAGTCACTTTGATCTATATTCAGAGTCATTGCTATTTATGACTAATTTACTGTGGACCAAAGTCCAAGAGAAGGCTGACTGTTTCAGACTACCATCTACCTAGGGCTAAGAATTTGGAGCTCCAAGACAGTCATTTAAGAGAAGTGGTCATAGAAACTAAGTTCAAGAGCATTAGTCCCCTTTGTGGAATAGCTTTATTAGAAAAAGAAAACCAATCTTAGCTCAAAATCAACCTCTTTCCAGTTTTCTTAACAAATCTTAGAACATTTCAGATTTTTTTTTAATTGGAATATTATACCCACTCTTATAAGATGATATATTTATTTTAAAAAATTGCATTTGGATACAGGCTACAGTACATATTTTACCACGCTACTTAACAGTAGCATGGCTAGTAAAGGAGAAAGGGAGAAGCTGACTGCCAATTTTGTAGGTCTGCAGACAAGAAAATAAAAAGGAAAACTTCTACAGTGTCATGGAAGATACTGTAATAGCTCCTTGGCTTATAGATTTAAGTTGTGATAGCACAGGGGCTGTAGTGTTGCTCTGGGACTTGCAGTTGAACTGGGGGCTGAAATTCATGCTATGCTTTTTCAAGCATAATTACCTGGTCTTTAAGTAACTGCAGTGAATTTTGCCCCTGAGAGGAATCATTATCCTGAATGACTCCATTTGACTTTTGATCCGTGCTCAAACTGAGAAAAAGCAAACAAGAAAAAGAAGTTAATTTCCTTGTCATCATAAATTATGTTTCTTATATTTGTGGGTAGTTTATTAGAAATACAGCGAGACAGACTGGCATACACTGTTTTCCTTTCCACAAACATGAAAGGCAAGAATCCATACAACACACTTCAGGAGGAATGAACTACACATCTGCTAGTTAGGCAAAGGCAGAGATAATTCAGATTTTAAAAAGTACCTGTTGGCCTCCTAAGTACAGGGAATCAGGTTTCTTTTTATGTATCTCTCACCACAATCAATGGATCTGTAGAGATATGCTCAAAATATTGACTTAAAGATACAGCATATTTCACTGTATGAGCGGGATAGGGTTGATTTTGCAGTGGCCAGGAGGGGACATGGCTGGGACCTGGAGGTTATTCAATACCACCTGATGTCATTGCTGGAGGTGGGCGGGACGGGGAGTTTATTCCAGGGAGAAGAGGTCCTTTCTGGGTTGGCCCAGTATGGTGGAGGGACTGACCTGGGTATTGCTTCTGTGTGAACCATTTGCCTCTTTCTTGTACCTTCTGTCATTAGTATAGTTGCCTTTACTGTTAATTTTCTCATCTCACTGCTGTTTCCAGTACATTGTTTTTTATCTCAACCTGTTATCTTTACTTTTTATGCCTCCAATTCTCTCCCGACCACCACAGGAGAGGGATATGGAGAGAGTGAGTAAGAGAAACATACTTTCAGTGGGAGCTATAAACCATTCCTAAACTATGACATTTATATAAAAGTAACCTAATAACATAACCGAAATCTTATGTTATTGAAGGAGAAAAATTAATACTGGAGTTAAATCTGTTGTGCACACACTTAAATTTTTCAGCTTTTCCTGGTGTAATGCTCATATTTCTCATGCTTCCATAGGTCCTTAAGGTAGGTGGCTTCACCCTGGTGGTGGCAATGGGAGGTGTTAGAGCAATTTGTGAGCATCTGTAGTTCTTTGATGGGTGGAATACGATGCTCATCTTGACGATTTTCTTTGTCATCAGCTTTGGTTCCGTGTAGGGGTGGATTTTTTTGTTGTTGTTGTTTTAAAATTTCTCTAACATACTTTTATACATTTTTCTTATCCAGAGAAATACATTACACATTTTCTTATTTTCATTAGTCTTATTCATTGTTTTGGAGACTTACATTTGAAAACTACATCTGAATTTGTTCTATGTGGTGTCTCATGCACAATAGATAGCAGTGCTCTGATTTCTTTATTACCTCTAAAACTAGTTTAATTTACTACAAGGACTGCATTTCTTTAGCTAATTATTGGTGAGTGGTTTATATATGTGAGATTTCCCATGGCAAGCATCTCCCTTATCTTTGATCAGACCATGCCTGTTCCTCCCTATATCACATTTCCTGTTTCTCCTTCCCAAGACTTCTGCTGTTGTGCCAGGCCTGCCTTTCTCCACATTAAATTGTGAGAGAACTGTAAATACCTCATTCTACATAAAATAATTCCCCACTATTTCTATATGTATAAAATTATGAGTTTTAAACCACACAGAGTTAGAAAAAAGTAAAAAAACTAGCTGTGGACACCTGGTCAATTAAAGAAATTGCTGTCAATTAAATCAAATCACAGAGAGAGTAGGCAGCTGAAGAAAGTTTCAGTCAAGGACTAGCATGTATCAGTCCCGAAGTCTTCCAAACTCAGCAGAAAGCTTACAGACCGTGACTGGCAGTGGCAGTTCCATAGCAGAAGGCTGATCAGTCTTGCCAGTCTCAGTAAAACAGCTGAAACCCTGTACTGGTATTTATGCCTATCCAAGACCTAAACATGAACCCCACCACCTCTCTGCCTTTAGTTCCCCTACTGCCTTCCTGCAGCAGCACCACTGAGCAGAAGCCAGGTTGTGTTTCAGTTGTTTCTTAGTAATTCTCTGGATAATTCTCCTAAGGTCTGATTTCTCTAGGAACAAGCAACCTGAAGTGGTGGTCCCACAACTCTATTAACACCTCGTTCACAGTGGTGTGAAGAGGGGTGTTATGTGCATTTCAATGAAGCCAGGCTGCAAGTCACTGAAGACAGTTAATAGCCCACCCATGAGATAGGGAGGCAAAACCTAAGTATGGGATAAAAATATTAGAAGATCATTCACCCTTTTTTAACTCTAAACTATTTTACATAATTGCATGCAAAACAGTGTACTTAATGACTATTAAGTTTTCATATCTCAGCATAAAAATTCCAGGAAAGGTCACGGAGAAGATTGTTCCAAAATTTTGCAAATGTGCAAACCAAATTTTTTTATGCCACCTCTTGATACATGCTATATTCAGCACAGAGAAAGCAACTTCTATTAAATCAAACTTAGGGATATTTTTATAGAAATGAAGATGGACTTCTTTCCTCTACAGAGTGCAGGTAAAGAAAAATCTTTGCAATACTTGCCCAATCTTATTCAGAAAAATAGCAGAACTCTTGTCTTGAAATCCCCTTTCTTATAATATTGATAATAATAATGTCAAGAATTCTGATAATAATGATGCTTTCAACTCAAGGTTATATTTTGGCAAAGATATATGAAATGGAATGGAAAATTGGGTTTTAAAGTAGAAGTCACCAGGCAGTATTAACTCTAAAAAATGCTGCATTCTCTCAATAAGTGTTGATACCTTTTGCATTCTAACATTGAATTAAAATCTTTTCTATGTCCTTTTCATAAGGAAGGACTAACAGTATAAAAATATAATAATTAAAAAGACAGAGCCCACATTTAAAATAAAATGTAATCTGTAATCTATTTGTTCCAGAGAAAACTCCATCTGCTATAGAATATCTTAGAACTTGCTCCACTGGTGCACATTATTCTTCCCCCCCCTTAGGCTGTCCAGTTGCACTTTAGAAAACTCAGCAGTTGGTATGATGATTTCTTTTAGACTTTAGGCTATGAAAAATCATTTCTGATTAAACGGACTTGAGAAAAGAATTGCAGTTGATTATATTCTGAAGGTACATCAAAAAGGACATATTTTGAACTCTTGTGTGTCCGTGTGCTTTCTGGATTGTTAAGGTATCCCCATATTACTACCTCTTAAATAATTTTACCTTTGTCCTGTTTTGTTTAATGTATAAATATTTTGAGGCATTATGATAATTATCATCATTCTATGTCTTCATTCTTTGATTCATGTTTAATTTGCATTCATAAATATAATTTTTTAACATGATTGGTAATATATGCTGGCAAGCAGTTTGTTTTTTTTTTTTTTTAATTAATCAAAAAGAAAGAGCTGTACCTTAACAATTCTCCATTTTGTATAGCATGAAGCTGTAGGCGCTTCACAAAATATCACTCAATCAATGAGAAGAGAGGAAGTGGAACCTAAAGGTTAATCAGTTAGCAAAGACAGAATTTCCTTGTGAGGTACTGGATTTTCTTTTTTGAACAGCAGCAATCCTGACTAGCATATTATTGATATATGTATTAATACACTGTATTGCATTGCCATACTCAAATATAAGCATTCAGTTGGGCAAGTTTCAATGTTTCAATGTTTCAGTTTCAACTGGTGCAACTGGTGACAACTTTAGTACAGGTGCAATCTTGGTTATTTTTTTCCATTATATAAGCAAGCTGCTTATCTACATTTCCCTGAAATTTAAAACCAAGCTAGATATGTAACAAAGGAAGTATCTAAGCAATGGGCCTAAACAGTCCTAATAATAAGGCTGTCACATCTTACAACAATATTAAAAGTAATTTGTCTGTTCTTCCACTATCATTACACTATTTCATGTCATAGCAATGAGTTGTAACAGGTTTGTTATATTTTTACAATTGCTTGACATTGAGTATGAGATTAAAAATATGATTTTTTAAAATATAATTTATGTCTTTTTGAGTGCCTACATATATTATTGTCACTCATATAGGAAACTCCTGGCAATTACCAAAGGATATGAGAGACCTGGGGTACCACAAGGACTGATTTTCAGTTATCGTAGTCTGATGCAACTTGTTTAATTTATCCTTATATAGTACTTCAGAGTCTTATTTTTATTTGCTACTTTCCTACTTATTTCTAAGGTTTGGAAATTATTTCTGAAGTTTGCAAATCTCAACATCTAGTCTTTCCAGGAAAACCATACAGAAGTCAAAACACATAAAATGTGTGGGAAATTTAATATGGCAAACTTCAAGATCTGAAGAAATAGAAAGAACCCAGAAAACAGAGAGGGTTGTGTTTTCAAAAGTACATAGTTTTGAATTTAACTTTTGCTCTTCATACACATTCTGCCTATGAATTCAAAATTCTTAGAAACAGTGAAGTTAATTATCAGACACTGTATTTCAAAGGTGCCTGTAATATCTGTGGAATTCTTAGAGTAAAACTCTTACTAAGGGATACATACCTTACCTGAGATATTTATCAATTTATGTGGTTGACAGATATATATGTCCTTTTTGCATAGATAAAGCTGCTTTTTGTGCTCATCTTTGCTCAAAAAAGAGACAAAGATGGAGTTATGAGTGTCCATTTCTTAGCTGAATGACAGGTGATATAATAGTTCAGTTTCTCTCTGAGAGTTGTCAAACAATTAATAGTATGTCATCCACAAATTTTAGGGATAAGGAAGGTAAAATGATCCTTTTGGCACTTCTGCATATGTTTTTCTAGGGACTATCACTGCTGGAATTACATAAAATATTTTCTGTATTTACCCTCTTGGCAGTGTCTATGGTATTCTGTTTCTCCATCCGGCTGAACTGGGTGTTTCTCCCTTTGTGTCACCACTTTGTCTGGCTCTGGTTTCATTCAGACCTCCTTCCTTCTGCATGCTCGTGTAGCTTTTTCACTACATATGGTGTATGCCAGTGGCAACATGAGCATTTCAACAGCTGTGCCCCCAAATAAACTTGTGGCTGTGTTCATTATTGCTGGTGTTGACAGACCAAGCTCTGTTTGTAGGCAAGCATAGGCCAGCTGTAAATATATTTAAAAAAAATAAAGGCACGTGTCATGATACTGGAGCAGCAGGTATTACACTAAGTTCCCATCTGTTTAGTCAGTATTAAAACATACTTTTTAAATTATCTATTTATTTTTATGCGACACAGAGATACAACCTTATCTGATATTTTGTATGTGTCATATTCTTGTTGTTGCTTTCCACCAAAGAAGAAAAGATGTAATAGCAGGGCTATCAACAGGTAGAAACCAGAAAGTAACGAGATATACGATAACTAGTCCTCCCTGGTGGAAAGATGTTGGAATCCTGGAAGCTGAGAATTTTAAACTTTCTGTGCTGAAAGGCACAGATCCACAAGAGAACACTGCATTTGACCTGAGGTTGTGGAACAGGCTTTTAAAATTGATTAATAGCACTGGGATTACGGGTGTGTAGTTGGTTAGAAGTGCGTAATATCACTGGGTGGAAAACTTAAGAGTTTGGGATTTTAGAATATAGAAATAAATATGAAGCAAGATGGAGGTTTTAGGGAGGAGGCTGGTTGTTCTTCTTCACCTTCTTCTTCCTTCTTCTTCATGGGTTTGGGTGGTATTTTGTAATTCGACAGAAAAGTCCGCATTGCGGACTTTGGGAGATCAGTTATTGGGTGAAAAGAGAAAATAATCTAAGTGTCCTTTCTTAATTGGATAGTTTAGTTTTAAAACACTTTGTAACAAGAATTAGTTAACCATTTTGTGCCTTGCTAATGAAAAAGCTGCTGAACTCATGGTTGTGAGACTGTAACACAGATAAGAAATAATAAATACCTGAGTCCAAACATGAAACACCATCTCAAATGCCTTCAATCCCAACCTCAAGAAACCGATAGAAAGAATAGCAGGCTTTTGCTACCAAGTATAAGTCAGGTCTCTGGAAATCTCACTGTTACCGAGATAAAGAGGCCCTTTAAAAGTCTTTTGACTGTTTGGCAAATGGGTCAACTTCAAAAAAGTGTTAACTTCATTATTACACCTCCTGCTATAGTGCCTGTTTGTGACAAAACCCAAACTATTAACCAATCCAGATCTTTCTGACATTCTGGTTCTAGTCCTAAAGAGCTTGACGGGGATTCTCTTACAGCCATATTCTCTGTATCCAAAACCAGGCAGTGATTTTCTGCCTTTCTCTGCCCTTTCCAACATAGGAAGAGAGACATTTTTCTCTCATAAATTGACTGCAAGGCAAGCTTAGTATGTTCAATAATACTCTTTATGGAGAGAACCCAATATTTTATATTGACAAAACATACTCAAGGGCAAGGGCTGATTAAAGCCAAACAATTTGGAGCAAGACATTCAAACTGTGCAGGGCTGCTTGTCTGTCCACTGTGTGATGAGGATGGCTCCATGCTCAGAAACTGCTCTGAACACGTGGCTTAGGCTTCTGCACTGAATTATGGATTTTCTGAAACCCCTCTTGTCTGCCAATCGCTCCTTCACCTGCATAATAAGATTAGCAGAGCCACTTGAAGGACAAAGAAGCTTTTCCAGCCAAGTGAAGATTAACATCATTTACACTGGCAAACACCTGAATTAGACAAATATTTCTGAAAGAGAAGACATACACATTATTAGAACCAAGCAAAATTCTTTAGTGAAGAAAATCAGTAAGTTCTTGATTTTCACTGGGGTTGTTCAGTTAAGAATAAATGCTGTTCATAAACCAGGTTGAACTATAGCGACTAGTGAATAATTAATATTTAAGTTCAGTTGAACTTGAAAATTTATATCTAGAGAAACTACTCCAAAATGCCTAATGCCTCAGTTTTCAAGAAAGGTAGATGGAAAACTCTGCTCCACCAAACAATTTCTGTCATAAGTCTGCAAGAGAAAACTCACAAACCCACAAAGCACACTTTTCTGTACTGGAAAATGAAATAGACCTTGAAAGATTACAGATAAAATAAAGATACACTATACACAATCATGAATAAAAATAACAAACCAATTTCACTATGACACTAAGTGACATCAGCTACACTTGTTTTATGAATAGCAGATACCTGGTTACTTTATGTCAGTATCAAAAGCAACAAAACCTAAAAGAGAGCAGAAGTATATTGCTTTTATGAATGTGTCTTGAAGCAATTTGCTCTTATTATGTCAGCATGAGTTACTGAAATTAACTGGAATGTCAAGAGACTTTAGGGAAAATACAGTGAGCTATTGTCAGAAGTTCTGTGGTGAATTCAGGGGTTTCTGGTCAGTCACTCCTTTTTCCACTTAGAGTCTTACTAGGTATAGGCAAACACTGAGCTTTTCTCTGCTAGTTTAGGTCAGTAGTGACCTGCAATGCACTTTCCCTGACCAGAGTTTCTCCTGAGCAAAAGTTGACAGTCACACAAAATTACTTGGTGGTTTTGGGATCCAGACACATATATGGACAAGCGGATTAATGGAGACTACTACCAAGCTAATTTAATGTGTACCATAAATCAGAAGTGAAAGTTACTCTCCCGAGGGATGAAAAAGGACCTAGTGCATGAAAACACTTTGATACCTTTGATCTTTGTTGTTCATAAAATGAAGTATTTTGTAAACACCCTTAAACTGAAATGGAAAGATACACCACTGAAATTAACCCTGGTCTTTCTAACCTTTCTTTCTTAGTAAATGTGTAACTTCAATGCTGTCCTAGATATGGATATGTAATTGCTTCACAATGTTCAAAAATCCTTATCTGAAATCTGGTTTTATGCCTAATGGGTGCAGAATCATTATTTTCTTTAAACAGCTCTCCACTTCTGTGTACAAGGAGACTGTTGTACTCCCAGTTAGACTGCTAATAGTTTCCAGTTTTCCTTCAATTGATACGATGTGAGATAGGAAAAGACTGTATATACATCCTTGCCCTTGAGCAGACCATGCACCCAAGTAAGAGACCTGCTGAGGTTAATGGAACTGTCAATTTAATAATACCATTCCCTGTTCTATGATTTCTGGTTGCAATTAAATACATGTGGCATTTATTATAAAATATCTAACTTATTAATAACAATTATGTTTAATACAGACATGCAATCACACATATGCATATTTAGCCCTCAAATTGCATTGATCTTTTCGTTTAATTGACTCACTGTTACAGGGTGTTTTTTTTTAATTAATGCCTGGCTATATTTCAAACAGCTTCCGTGTTTATGGATTTTGGCCTGTCTAAACACTCTTTGCTTCCATAGTCATTTACTTGAATTTGATTCTTTTTTCCCCCAGTTATCCCAATTTGGGAAACCTCACTAAGTAAGTATTTCAGCTGTTGATAGAATTCTTGATTGTTTCTTTGTTGCATATGTGAATAATGGCCTTTATGTATAGCCTCCATAATATGCTTTATGAAATGATAAAATGAAGCCAACAGTACTTAATATATACATATATACATGTATATATATATATATATATATATATATATATATATATACACATGTGAAAAAAAAAGTCAAAAAAGACAACCCCTACTGAGCTTACAAAAACATGACTGTCAATGCCTACACAACCTGACTGAGCAGTCACAGTGAATCCATACAGCTACTTGTGGCTGTCTCTGCAGCCCTGGCATCACAGGGACCACTGTCAGGCTCAACCCTCCTCTCAGATGTCCTTTGTTTGGAAGGTGCAAATATACTGGAGACTCAAATAAATGTGATGAAGCATCTCATCTCCTCTGCTCCCACTTCCTTGGTGATACCATGAAAACCGTGGCCTGCATGGGAAAGTGAATAAATGCCACCTACACAAGATTACTCAGATGTTGATATATTTGCAATGATTTTAAGTATTTAAAAGCTGAACACTTAATTTTAAGGGTTTTTTATCCCTATAGACTGTGATGTACAGGCTGATTCAGAGTATGACTCAGAATGCCTGAACTGAAGCACTTAAGCACCTAATTTTAGGTGCAATCCAGCTGGCCTCAGTCTGGGCTGTTTACACCTCTCCTTAAGATAAATGTTTCAGATTGTTTTAGATGCGTCACTTAAGAATTTCCTCCCCACCAGCTGATATAATAGGTGATTTATATTGATAGCTTTTAAATTACTCTAAATGAAACAGATGAGCTGATGTCCTTA
Source organism: Vidua chalybeata (assembly GCF_026979565.1). Lineage (NCBI taxonomy): Eukaryota > Metazoa > Chordata > Aves > Passeriformes > Viduidae > Vidua > Vidua chalybeata. The sequence goes on along the minus strand of NC_071531.1, from coordinate 37,169,972 downwards.
CACACCTAAGTGAGATGCCCAAAGTTAGGATACATGACTGTCAGTTTAACTGTTTCCCTTTAGCTACACAAAAAGGCCTCTCTGAGGATCACTTAAGAAAAAGAGGAGACTTTCTTTAGGAAAGCTCTGAAAAGGCCAAACTTCTGCCAAGGCAAAACACCACAGCAATAATCAGCTTCAATTAGAATGAAGATACCAACAAGATATGCTTCTACTTAGTTCTCCCAAAGTACCTAACATTTAAAATATGCTCAGACCTAGGACTGTGTAAACTGGGAATTGAGTCAGGGAATTCTGACAACAGTTTTTGTTACAGACTTTTGATAGCCCTTTTATTGACTTAGACTCAAAAGTGGCAAAGGAAATGAGGACAAGGTTATAAAGGTTATAAAAAATATAATTTTGGAAACAGCTTTTTTTTCAGTCTAAACTGGAGGAAGAACAGAATTCTTAATTTCAGGCTGCACCTTAGGGAGCAATATCAACTGGTAGAACTCAACCTTTTTTGGGGGAGATGAAAAGGTTGTTTTTGATTGCCTCTGCTAATGAACATGAGACATTTCACTGTAGATATATCTGAGAAAATTTAGGTTAATTTGTTGGGATGAATTATGAGCAAATTGCCCATGGAAATGTAATTCTGGCCAAGAAATTTTCCTGAGAAGGACATCATTAAATGCAATCATAGAATCATAGAATCATAGAATCCAGAATGGTGTCCTGGGCTAGAAGGGACATTAAAGATTATCCATTTCCAAACCCAGTTCCATGGAGGGCAACAGTCAAGATAGGTGAATAACAATTCCTGGCAGGTGTTCTAGCAGTTCTGGAGGAGAAAATGTCTTGCCAAATTGGAACAAAACATTTGAAATTTCCATATTAAGACTTCTGGAAAATAATTTTAGCAGTGAAAAAAAATTGTCTCATTTTGAGTTTTTACATCAATATATGTGGAAGACAGCTATTACTTTTGCTAGTAATTTATTGCTGTTGGTTATTGTTTCTTGACTGACTTTAACATTTTATAAGAGGAAAGGAGGCATTGTTATTGCCATTGCACTGGCAGAAAAATTGAAACCTGATTTGAAGGGCACTCCCTAAAGTCAAGCAAGGTTATTGTAATGACCTCTGGGGAAATTAAAAATCCTTGCAAAAGTTTAGAGATTTTTTTTTGTTAGGGCATCTGTGTCTTGAAACGCTCTACATCTCTTAGTTAAAATAAAATTGTATTACATAACCTGATTGATTTCAGGAGTTAATAAGTGACTGATTTTCTGTTCCCTTGATAAACAATAATTCATGCAAACAGATTGACTGAGATTTTACAGTGCTACTGAAAGGAGCAACCAGTGTTTGAGACTTTTTAAAAATTAAAATGACAGCATATAAGGGAAAAATGTTATAAAAGGTGAATAGTACTCAAAATATAATAGTATTGAGAAATCTAGGCTTATTCTTTTGAAGCAAATAATATTAAATTAACTGATAATAAAAAAGGCCACTTTCCATTGTACGTGGAAAGAAAATAGACATTAATATCCCAAATGAGCCCAAATCAGTATATTTATGAAGTAATGTACAAACAGAAAATACCTGACATCAAAGCCATTTGTAATTATGAGATTGTTTACAAGGAGCTGTAATAAAAATGAAGAGAGATTGAAAGTTTTAGAAATGCAACAGAAGTTTTGTCAGCTTGTGCTTATTTTAAAGGCTATTTTTCTGGAACACATTTGTGTTTAGCTTGAGTTCTTGTGAAATGCAGGTATCATCATTTGCTTAAAAAAAACTGTACATTTTAAACTACTATTGACATTGTCAGCAAAAAGAAGCTTAAATTAAAGAAAAAAAAGGAAGGCCATAGTTAAGCACATAAAATGAAAATATCTTTTACTGTGGAAAACCAACATATGGTGTTATGCTCATTATTACATATATATATATATTTATATATATTTTTTTAAATTTTTTTTTATACTCTGTTGATATATATTTACTCTGTTGTATCAACTCTGTTGTATAACTCTGGTCAGAAGAATGAATTCCGTAATTCTTTATGCAGTGGCATCACAGGAAAAATTTCTTCCTTTTGATAGGATATGAGAATCTAGTAAGCCTGTTTCAGAGGCTATTTGTCTCTCCTAACTTTAGACACCATTAACACAGAAATCCATACCTGAGCTAATAATTTTTAGGCACATTTAGCATTCTTCTGACACATACTGGATGTCTACTTTAGGATGAGGTGAAGCCTGAATATAAACCCAAAAGTGTACTTGAATATGAAAGTAAAAGCACATACTGTGATTATAGAGTTGTATCCCTGGGAGAGGGAAAATTTCCCCCTCTGCTTATAAAATTTTTAAGAAAGGTGTAGGAAATTAGCATTGAAAATCCAGATGCCAGTGTGAAAGTTTTTCAGATATGCTGCTGTCTAAAAATAGTTAATATCAATCCTTTCTCCTTCATATTCATATAAAGATTAAGGTTTGGCACAACAATTATTTCCTAGTTTTCCAGTAGTTGAGATTCTCCAAAGCTTTCCATGAGGAGGTTTCACAGATGATTTAATAGCACCTTGAAAATATAATACACTACTTCATAATGTAAAGGGTGCCATGAAATATTTAAATATCAATGGATTAAGATGGAAAATGCCTAATGACTTTTAATGTGGAATCATATCTCAACTATTTTGGATCCATTTGAAATCTTAAGGGATCCACCTAACACCATTATCACTGAAAAAAATGATGCAATAGTTACATCTGTACCAAAATTGCTTTAACCAGGTCTTGAATTAAAACCCACTTGTATTATAACTGCAGAACATGAATTCCAATATATCTGTAATGGCAAATTCACCTGAAAAGCTATTAACCAGAAGAATTACTTGGCTGAGCAAACCAACCTACTAAGCAATTTTGTGAAAATTAAAATTCATTTCCTATACTGTATAGTAGCTGGTTCACTATAGCTCCAGTAAATAGCTTTTTCTATTGATGTTTCCCCTTTTTAAATTGGGAGAAGCAGTCATCCTATTTCCTTCAGTTCCAGAGCCTTAATACCAACTGACCAAAAGTGCTGGGGATTTGTGAGAGACATTTAGGTTTTTATTTCATAATTGTCTATCTGGTAGAATCACTTTAAGCCAAAACAACAAAACTCACTTTTTATAGCCTTTCTTCATGTTCCAGTGGGGGGAAAAAAAAAAAAAAAAAGTGATTTTGCTTAGAGACCACACAGATGGAAGACTCAGTCATTATTTGAGTAGTTATTCTGCTTAGGATAGTGCTGCTGTGGCTGTTTAATCTGTCTTGAAGATTTTTTCAGTATTTTGTGTAAAGGTTACTCTGCCTAATAAGAGTATCCAGCTTCTGCTAAAGAGCTGTATATCTCAAATTGACAGATTATCTGTGGCACAGACATTCCAGCCTACAAAAACTGGATATCAAAATAGGCATCAGCTGTTCAGTGGCTTCACATTTTTCTAATAAATATGAGGTTAATGTGGGTAGAAGGTGACATGTGTTGGTTAATCATTTCAGAAAAGATCTAGAAGTATCCAAAGCACAGCCATATTTGTGATTAATGTGGCAGGAGGGGACACAGCAGAATTGAGGAATGCTGCAAATCTTTTCAGTTTATAACTGTTTATTTTCATCAGGCTTTTGAAAATAGGCATAAAACTAATGAAGTGAATGTTACTCCTTGCCAGCTGAAGTTACGCCTTGCCAACTGAAGTGTTCACAGAGACTGACCTAAATGTCTGAAAGGTACCTCTGTGTCCCAATAAAGAGATTTTGGAAACACATCAATGAAAAGGATTCAGACTGCCTTGATGTGCATTAATGATTCAGAAGAACTAATCCTAGTTTTTTCAATTACTAAAACCTCAGAGATGAATTCTCTCCATTGAAAATCAACCCACAGTATTTCTGTCTTAAAGTTTGAAATACCCTTGACTCCTAAGATAAATGGGAAATTCTTTTCTTTTCATTGTACCCAGGAGATTTTATGTAGTGTATTACAAAATGGCAAGAAAAAATGCTTAGAGAAGGCATTAGGGCAATAAAACTGTTTTTCAATTAAGATGTGTACAATTTAAACAACAGTACTGCATTTGGGAAACAATTAGTCAATGATGTCTTTTGATCTCTGAAATAAATTTAGAAGAAGCAGATATGCCGTGCTCTAAAAAATGACAACTTTAACTGTTTGGTGGTTGGTTTTTTGTTTTGTTTTTCAGCCTTTGCTTAAAGAGTTTTTTTCCAAAGGCAGTTTCCTAACCATCTACTCATAATTATGTACACATGGATAGGCCTTGAGAAAACCATACAGGTCTGTTCATCTATGCATTACAAGGATTTTTTTACAAATTTGTATTATTTTAGTTCCAATAAATGCTTTTAGCTAAGGGTGAATAAAATTTTTGTCTTTAAGACCCTGCTTTGAATCACCTATAATTGCCATATTTAAACAGTTCAGACTGATATGTCCCATGATAGATGTCCACTTTAAGATGAACAATTTTTGGAAAATTCCAGCAAAAATACCTCACCACTTTTCCAATTTTAAAGAAAGACATTTTTCTCTTTCTTTTTTCTCCATTAATGCATTATTTTGAAGCAGTTTACTTTAATATTCTTGGTATTTTTGAACAAATATATTTTGAACAAAGACACTTTACAATGGTGTCTTTGTATGGGTCCAAATGAAGCTTGAGATAAAATCTTAGCAACAATAAACTGTAGCAACAAAACAATCGTACACACACAGAAAAACACTCCCTTCCCATTGATTTTATTAAGGATGAAATTATGCCATTTGGAGTTAATGATTTTATACTAACTACTAATATAAGCATAGTTTATAAGTTTAGTATTGTTCAAATATTTCATATTTGTACCTGCTTTCTGTTTCTGTATCTGTTTCTCCTCTTTTGTTGCCTTCCCCAGGCCCTTGCATGTATTAAATTATAAGTCGTCCGGGCTTCACCCGGGTGCCCAGCCAGTCTAGGGGAAAACCCTCGGCTGACTGGTCCGCGGGGAGGAGGTGGCGGGACCCGGATAGCTCCACTGTACGGACGAGAGGACTCTGGAGTAGCTGTATTCTTAGAGGCTTTATTGTAGGAAAGGCACAGGAACAGGAGGAGGAGACAAGGGACACAAGCGCTCTAGGGGGGAGCAAACTCCGGAAGCCCCGAGGGAAGGCGGGGCTGGGTATTAAGGGCAAAGGAGTAGGAGTGGTTAGGGTACAAAACAACCAATGGGCAACGGGTAAAGGGGGGGAGACAGAGTGGGGTGACATACAGAGAACTAATCGGGGTACAGAGGAGGAGTGGTATTCTAACAGGGGCCAATGGGGAAAACAGAATAACTGAACTTTCTGGAACTGGGGAGAGTACCAAGCATTGATGGACAGCTCCTCTGGGGCGGAGGGCAGCAGTTGATTGGCAACCTTTTCTAGACTGTTGCTGCCTCCCGAGGGAGAGCAGGAATCCCTCCCACACTTGCACATGTTTAAGGAAGCAGGTGCTTGTGGACCTACAGGAGAAACTGTATAGATGGTTGAGTCAGCCTTACTGATGGTAAGTACACTGTCAGAAAGGGACAGCAGAGGATCACAGTGACAGGAAATCCTACCTGAATGAGTCTCTTTTACAGGTGTTACTAGAAAGAAAAGAAAAGAAAAGAAAAGAAAAGAAAAGAAAAGAAAAGAAAAGAAAAGAAAAGAAAAGAAAAGAAAAGAAAAGAAAAGAAAAGAAAAGAAAAGAAAAGAAAAGAAAAGAAAAGAAAAGAGAAAGAAGCAAATAATACTCAAACCAGTATTTTGACTCTAAAAATGAATCTTTTTAAGAAAAATTAATGCTCAAAAATATTAACTATGAAATAGAGAACCATCATTAAGACCTACATACACATACACTTTTAAAATTTATTTAGGCAGCAACATCTTTAAAATGTAACATGTTATCATGATAACTCTTCTGTCTAATTTCTTTGATTTTCTTCTTAACAAAAGTACTTTTTCAAAGCCTTATTCCAAGCCTCTGGGGAGATCTTTTTAGGAAAAGTAAAAGTGAACTTTTTAAAGGAATACTTTTTGGCATCCAAGGTTGAAAGTTGGCTATTATTCATATACAGTAGCTCATAACATGTTAGGCTTTAACTCCACCAATAGAAAAAAAAATTGTGATCCCCATGAAAAATTTGCCTTAGGGTAAAAATGGGAAAAGATTTTAATGGCTCTACAGATTATGACAGCCTAGTGTTCATAAACTAAACCTCTAGTTCAGTTCACACTGAAAATGTCTGGTCACACAAACACTTGTAGGCTGAGTCTACTCTCATCTGCTGGGTGCCCTCATGTCCTCAGCACATGGGATAAGTGCTCAGTGATTACACAAACTTTCTTCCTGTGGCACCCACTCCACATGTACATGTGCAAGTCTGTGCATGAAGACAGTGCTTCATTATGGAGCTTGAGTAGGGCTAAATTGTTCCCTTGCTCAGGGGAACTTGGGACTGTTTCTCAGTTTAGTGAAAAAATACCGTTTTAGAATTTAGAAAGAGTCTTTAAGTGGTTAAATATACATGTAAGTATTTGTAGGATCAAAAGATAGGTAGAATAGAGAAAATTAGATGAAAATGAAAAATACCTGTTTGCCATATTAGGCTGTATAATGTACTAGTAACGCATTCTTGTCATTTTAGTGGTATAGAATTTGTTTTCCTGTACCAACACTTCAGACATAATCTTTCAGAAGGGTTCTTACCTCTGATTTTAAATTGTAAGGTGACAAAAGACTTCCATTTTACACATTAGATGTTCTTGTTAAGTTTTTTTGGGAGAACCAATCAGTGTGTTGAAATGAATGGAAATCTACTACATCTCATAATATTCAATCACCATTTAGCAGATAAATAATGAAGATGAAAGTTTCTTCATTTTTACTATACATCACTACTTAGTCAGTTTGCCGCTTCAGCAACTCCCTGAAAAAGATATGTCTTGCAGCATGCCCTCAAGGGCATTACTTTTGGACTATTGAAGATTAAAGAGACTTTACTGAGAACACTGCAAAGATTACTTTCTCTTTTACATCTAGAAGAATCCAGCTTGAGTGACATCTGACACATGTTGTGCTTGAAAAGGTCCTGTAAGGGATATAGGGCTGAGAAGATAGTAATGGCTTTACAGATCAGTTCAGAAAGGGCATGCCCTTTCAGCCTTCATGGTCTCATCTGGATGTCCATCAGCTAAGACAAGTGATTAAAATAGTCTTTACTGCTGTCTAACTTTATGCCCAGATAAGGTGCGTATCTCCAGTCTCTGTAAACTTATTCCATCACTCTGCTTCTGTTCTCCATTGAATCCTAGCCAATTCTCTTTCTCAGAAAAGACACTTGGCACCCACAGTAACTAAGAATAGTCTTATTGCCTTATTAAAAGGAAGTTGCAGCAGCATCCTTTGCAATTACACAGTGCACCAGAAAGCACCATACCTAAAGGTCAAACACTAATTGCTTTTACAGGAGGGATTAGCCTGATCAAACATAGATACTTAACCAATAGGTGTCTAGAACTGATCTAGAGCGAAGAAACAGACATTTTTAGGCTGTGGTTTATTTGACCTATTTCAGTCAGTTACTTTAGTTGGTTACTCATGTCCTGAAGGACCTTTGATTCTTTTTATTGACACCTCTCTACTGAAGAGAGACTTCAGTATGTAGCTCATATGAAGGTGAGGTAAATCCTGTGCTGATTAATGTGTGGATCAGAGCAGGCTGTAGTCAGATGGAAGTTCTGTGTCTCTGTGTGTGATTAGACTGAATGCTTTCATCTGGAAATAGTAGAAAGAAGTACCTTCCTAGCTTTCTGGAAACAACCGAGTTAGTGGCTACTCTGCCTTTGAAACTTGGAATTGACTTTTACAAAACATCCTTTCAAATTATGTGAACTTTAAATTAAATGAACTTTCAACTTTAAATTAAATTAACTGGGTTGGTATTTCTACAGATGCAGTAGCTCTAAAATATTAATGTATCTACTCTTTTTAAAACTTCAGAGCTTCAGAGTTGCTTCATTAGCACTTATACACAGGGGTCATCTTCATAGTCAGAAAAGGAAAAATAAAAGCCAAAACATTGACATTAAAATCTCTTGGAGAATTAAAACAAAAAAAAAAAATCTGCCATGAATGCTTATCATGTTTTTCATTGTTTTAAGCACCCAAGTTTGAAAATAGAACCTAATTTGTTTGTTGGTTCAAGTAAGGACATTTCATTGGCATAATTTGTGTCAGCTGTATAGTCATGCAGATCTTGGATGTATGAAACTTAATCTTTCTGAAACGTAAACTTTGTAGGAAATACCTTATATTTAACTCCAAAATCTTCAGCAGAATTTTGAATCTGCAAATTCTGATTATGCATATATGGTAATTCTGCATATATGGATACATAAAGTATGATTTATATGTGTATTTTCTGGTTTGTGGTATTCTAGAAAAATTGAACAATAAATTAAACTCCCATAAATGCCTGGAGTCAAGTCATGGGAATTTCATAAGGTTTGTACTGGTTCTCTAGAAGAATGTTAATCTTACTTAACTAGTCTTTACAGGAAGAAAATGGACTTCTTTGTCCATTTGCAGAACTAGATATTATAGTCAGTGGTTTCAGGAGTAAACATATTCAAATACTTGACAACATAAAAGATCAAGTAAGTGTGATTAGTATTTTATTTTGCTTTGCTATTTGGGAGAATACTTGTAAATAATGCTATCTTCTAACATAATAACCCTCTTGTGACATTATGTAACATTATATGTGTGTGTGTATATATATATGTATATATTTGTGACAATAACTTACCAGGCTGAATTGTTTTTATAATTCAGAAATTAATTTAGGTACCAGTGTGAAATGTGGTAAAGATTTATTTGAATGTGGACTTGTAAGTAGATCTAAAGTGCATGCAATGATAATGATTCTTCAACTATATACTCTGAGATCAGTAGGACTTCACATTCGCACACCATGAGCACTGTCACTGTAGAATTTCACTCTTTGCTACATACTAGCATCAAGCAAAGGACCAATATAATGATATGTTCTTTTCCTTTCCTTTTTTTTTCCTCTTTTCATGTTTGTTTTCACTTATGAAAACATGTCTAATTTAATTTCATACAATAAAATAATGAAACAATGAAATAAACCAAAATTGGATGCATGAGAGAGTGAAAAGTAGAGAAACTACGAAAAAAAAATATAAGTCATTATTTTCTAAGGAGATCACTCTTGGCTAGGTAGAAAACTACACAGAATAATTTAAAATAATATTTTCCTAAAATCCCATTACTCTAAGGCTAAACATAATAATACTAAGGCAACTCAAATTTTGTACGTTTGGTTTATGTCATATTAGACCCTAGGACCATTTAATTTTTAATTTTCAAAATTTTATTAATCCTATCACAAAATAAACTAATTATGAAACTTGTTATTCAAATCAATTTAATTTGTAATATTACACTTTTTAAAACATTACAGAAAATTTCAAAAATATAAGAATTTACTTGTATTGCAAGCAAGTTTGGGAAAGGATGTATTTCAAAAGACATTAACTTTTGTGAAAAGCACCCCTATTTTCATTCCTTTAGGAGGAGCATATGTTGTTTTACAGAATCAGTCATAATTCTTTGGATGAGGAAAGATAATTTAGGTTAGGAAGAGGGGTTTTAAACCATCTTTTGAAGTCTTGATCTGGCTGATTCTCTGCCCCCTTGTATAAATTAGAAAAGTCTAGAGACAACAGTAAGAATGAAGACATCTTCCTTCTCACTTGTTGCCTTTGACTGGTAGAAGTTACAGTACGAACATCAAATCTGTCACTTCAATTTTTTTATCTGCAGTGGATGCTGAAATTAATTTTAAGTCAGCTGTGAGTTACAGAAGAAACATAAAACGTTCCTTTGTCTCAGAAATTGAGGCCTTGGTATTTTTTCTGGTTCTCTAGATAAAATCTACATTTAAGAAAGAAGTAAAGGAGTGACATCATGAGATGAACCTCTCAATACTCTTAGTGGCAGTGTCTTTCACACACATTCATTTCCTGGAAAACAAAACAATATCAGAAGAAATGATCCTTACAAGTTTGTATTTGTACAGAAATGAATTTATTGTGAGAGTTTAAGTGGGCTGTAGCTCTCAGCATCCTTGAACACTGTAGCATAGATAGACCAGGTTGTTCATCACCATGCAGCACCACATGTGTGTGTCTTGCAAATCTGACTTGTGTGTCTCCTTGCAGAAGGAGAGAGTTTAACAGTAATGGAGTTCTGTCTTGGAATAGTTTTCCAGAGACAGTTCAGTAAAATAATAGATCTAGTTTGTAGATATGTGATGTGGACACTTCTATAACGTTATCAGAAGGCATAAGTACACTCTGTGCAAGTCACCATATGCCTTCTGTAAAGTAACACATCCTAGGTCATGATGGTGAGGTGATGTGGTTAGAACAGGATTTATCTCTGTAAACTCACCATATAAGCAATAATTTTAAATTATTGCACTTAAAGGTATCTTCAAAATAAGTGAATGCAGAAATAAATGTGAGTTTCCATCTTGCTTTAGGATGAGCATGATGGAATACCAGTTATAGTAGGATATATTTCTGAATATTTTTTCCAAAGAGCAAAAAGGGAGATTTATTCTTTGTACAGTGTTCAGTAAATGCAGCGAAGAATTTTGCAGTCTGTATCTTGTTATCATCAGAGAACTAGGGGTTGTTTAATTCTATTATAAAGGAACTACTTCAGAGTGCTTATAGTTATTCTAATGTCTCTGTCTCTAATGACATGCTGTAAAGCTGTAGTTGATTGTATTGTAAGATCTTGAGTAATAGGGTAGCAGTTTTATTTTGGCTCATGGATCAGGATGAGAAAAATCAATTTTCTGTCAAGAAGACAGAACAAGTAGTGTAGAAGAAAAATCTCTAAATACATATATTGGTTTTGTGACAGCAGAAAGTTAAAGAGGAATCAAAACATAGGGACATGCATATTGTATCCCACACTACATAAATGACACATCAGAAAGAGTTTAGTTTCACTGTCTGCTGAAGCAAACAAAGTAGAATAACAAAGACAATTGTACTTCAATATGATGGAGAACAGGGCCATGTCTAATATTTCAATGAAAATTTAATTAAAAAAAAACCCTTAACTGACTAATAAAATATTCCTCCACAATAATGACATCTGCAAGTGATAATTTCCTTTGTGATTTAATTATTGTAAACTATTGAGCAATTCATCCTGTTTGCATTTCAGCTTCCGAAGTGTTCCCTGACTTGCGGACTGGAGGGAATATTACTGGTACCACAGCAGGTGGCACTATTTCCTTCATATTCGTTCTGAATTTGTCTCTTCAGACACAGAATGCACAAAATAATTCAAAGTATTGTATTTCATGAGATCTGTGAAATTGTGTTCATAACAAGGTCTGTTGGCTGAAGACCAACTTGAGGGTCTCTGAGTCTTATTACTATTCCAGTACATTTCCAGATACTGCTGAACTGGTTTTCAGATGCATAGCTAAGTAATTTAAGAAAAAGAGCAAGGACAGTTAGGAAGTAGATTGTAGAGACAAATTGCATCCTTTCTCTTTAAGAAAGTATCATGTCCTTGGGTTGCTATTTCTTGGAACATAAGTGAGAGAAGACAAATTAGAAAGTACCTGAGGTCCTGCCTTGTAGGGAGATAAAAAAGTCACCTGCCTGGGTGTCTTTGATGCAAACAAGACTAGGAAGCATTTTAAAGGTGCCTTGGTAAAAAAAGGAGTCTTTTCATTGGGGGTTTAAAGAGCTGTAATCTCATAATTTGCTGTCTGAAGCTAGAGTTTATGGCACAGCCATTTTTTTCCACAGTATACCTGTCCTGGCTTTACTTTATGTCTTCCACCCGGATAAAAAACTCTTAAGGCCAGAAATGTTTGCGCTGCATGTTTAAAAAGAGTAACACCCAACTATCCTACACCCTAAAATACTGGAGCCTTGATGCTAAAATGAAGGGTATGGAATTTGTTGTGTGATTGATGCAAACATTGTATCTTGTCATGGCAAATTCAGCCTACCCTGGGGAGTGGAGGTGGGTAGGAATAATTCCTATCATATCATGACAAGATAAGCAGGACTCATGGTAAGTAGGATAAATATCTTTTCAGGACTAGGATCTTCTATTCTGTTTGATATGTGCAAGCTAATTGATTACATGGAAACTCATCTGAACTTTCTTTTTTTGTCCTAAGTATATCAAAATTTAAGGTTATTTATTTTCAGAATTAAGCAGCAGATTAAACAACTAGGCCAAGATGTATCCTGAGGTTTTACCCTTCCTACCAAGGCCTTCTGTTTTCCCTGTGCCTTCTACATGAATTAGTTTGGCTGTATTTTGTTCCTCCAACTTGATAAATAGATTTCTCTAGAAATAAGAGAAAATTAATTAAATTGACAGTTATGAACCCATTCTGAGGTAATGGTGTTGAATTTTTATTAAGTGAGGTGAGGCCTTGAGGTGGTATATTCTGGAGTTCTTTTTGTGCAGACATTTTTTCGGTTGAAATTAATGGTTTTGTTTGCTCTGAAAAAACAAATTTATTATAATCATAATGTCTATTGTATCACAAGTTTCTACTGTCTATCAAAATCTGCACTTTTGGCACAAATATTTTGCAGTGGATAAAGGTAACCTGAAAGCATCTAAAAAGTAATGTAAAAATTATTCTACTAATGAACAGGTTGACTTTGCAAGCACCCACTGAATTAATTTTCTTAAGAATACGTTTGATCTGAAAGTTGTTTGTTACGGAGACTTGAATTGAATTTTGTCTGTGGGTCTAGTTGCATACAGAGTTGTCAATCTTACTAAAAAGGAAAATTTTCAAATCAGAGGGATTTCGCTTCTGTGTATGATGTACTGCAGCATAGTATGAAAGAAAACCAATGTAATTCAGCAAAATATTGTACAAATTATGCTTCTTGTTCCATGAGTAATACAATGATTGAGAGGTCCTAACTCTCATGAAGATGAAAGCTTGCATATCAATGCACACTTGGCTCCCAAAATTCAAGTCAGCTTTAGCAGCTTTAGCAGCCAAGGGTTCTTCCCTTGTCACAATGGGTACGAGAGCTGTGACAAATGACACAGACTTACCATCAGTTGTTCCTTGAGGCAGCTGGAACTAACAGAGCTCAGTGATAAGGGTCAAAATCTGCTCAGGACCAGCTCCTTCATTTATGTCACACTTCTGTACTCCCTAGGGCTGGGCTAACAAAAATGGTTATGACTCAGTGACAGAGAGATTAGGGCTGTTAAATGAGGCAGTGTGCATCACCTTCAACAATTTATAGCAATGTCTTCAGTCCAAAATGGAGTACTTAAGCTGAGTGGTTTTGGATAGGTGAGAACAAAATCTTCCTAATTAAATTCACTGACCAGTGTGCACTGCTGGAGTTACTGCTGAATAGTGGAGACTTTCACTCCTTTCCTTAGCATTCCCGTGATGTTTTTTAAAATGGTGCCTTTGCCTAGATCTCTTTGTTCTGTATAATGAGTGGAGGGGGGTGGATGGCCCTGAAATGTGATTTATGTCAACTTTCAACTTACCTCCTGCCACTGGTGACAGGGGGAGTTGGATGACTTAATTAGACTGGACACCTAAACTGCAGTTGGCAAAGTTAGTAGAGATGGTGCTCTCTCTAAATGACAGCAATCTAGAGAAAATATCAATTTTATCTTAAAAGTAGATGGGATAATTCAATATTTCTGAACTAATCTTCTTAAGATTAAAAATGACAGGAATGAAAAAGAGGCAGAAAAAATATGGAGACCACTGCACTGTGATATGGAGAATTTTAAAAAGAATTGGCCAAGAAAATAACTAAAATGTGGAATGAGATTAATCAAGTCATATGCAATCCTGCAGGAGAAAAAACTTAAAATGAAATAATATTAGAAGAGATGAAATGTTTGTGCATTTTATGTGGATGATTGTATTTAAAAAAATAGCAGAGGTTGTAATGAGCAGTAATTTCAATCAGAGCTTCAAAAGCAGTACTTGAGATGCTGAATAGCAGTTCTAAATATGGTAAACAGCAAAAGAGCCATCTCCTCTATGGTAAAATTAAAAAGCTTCATTGAAGCTAAAGATGCTATAATGACTTACCTCAGCTGAAGAGTTGCCCATGAAGTTTATCAGTTCCATATGGAAATATAAATTGAAAGGCATGTATAATAATTACTTCGGTTGCTTCCTGTCAGACAATATTTAAACCTGAATGCTATATCAAAAGGCTGCCTCATCCAAAAGGGTCTGAGAAGGAAGCCAGTGTGTGGAGGGGAGGAACATCAGAAGAAAAAAAATTAAAATAATTTGTCTATCTTACAGGTGGAAAGAAATGCAAACTACTCCTTATTCTTCACAGCAGATTTTTAACAGAATGCTTCAGCATGGACTTTGATTATACACTAACACATCTAGGCTAATCTTCAAACAAATAGTAATAAAAGGATGCAGACATTTGCATCAGATTTGCCTAAACCACTTAATAATCATGTTGCAGTGCTCTGAACAAGCTGCAAGCTTGAGAGTAGGGAGTGACAATAATCAGGCATCATTGTTACAGAGGCAGATGCCAGTCTGGAAAGTTACCACAGAATGAATCAAATTAAGCCTTTGCAGCTTGGCTAGTGGAAAAGGAAATTAGAGGACATATTGGTGGCTTTTGGCTACAGCAAATGACAAAATTCATTACTTTTTGCATTACCTCATGAGGATTTTCTTCCCCCAGACAAGAAGGATTTTGTTTATGAATACCTCCTCCCTTATAATGAGGAGACATTGACTTTTATTTCCTCAGTTCTTGACATCAAGATCTCATCTTTTCTGTCTTCAGTCCTACCACTCACAATTTGTGGCTTTATATATATATATATGTATTCAAACATATATACACATATATGTTTATAAGGTATGTATATCACTTTCTCTACATATATTGAGTGATCCAGTCTTTACAGAAAACAATTTTTAAGTGGACCTCTCAAATTCCTTAAAGACATAATCTTAGCGAAATAAATGAAAAATAATCATAATCCCCTTCCCTGATTAGGGTAGTGAAAACAGTGGCCAACATGTATCCTTATTGTAATAAGTTCCTCACTACTTGTGGAAAATATTCTTTTTGACTTAAGTTTTTTTTTTTTTTTCTAATCACAAAGAAATTATACAATATATGCAGACAAAAAAGCCCCCCACCACTACAAGGAAAAGAATGCCAGTTCAGATCCTGCACCAATTAAAAAACCAAAGGCTTTTAAAAATTATTTTAGGTAGAGACTTAGACAAAGTACATATGGATTTCTTCTTTTTATTGTTACGGTGCTTTTACATCTATTGTTCTTAAATCCACCTGTACTTTCGGGGTGCAGAAAGACACCTGGTAATATGAACAGACGACTTCAGAACATTCCTTAGAACATTCACTGCTGAGAGTCAAGAAGATGTAATGCTGTGAATCTCTAGCACCATGGGTGCTTAGCCATCTCTGTACTGTCAAAATAGATCCATCCAATTCTGGTTACAAGATCTGGAATGGGACTGCTGTCTTCTCTGAATGGTATCACCTTAGTGTTGCCATCTTCTGAGAAATACGGAAGGGAGGAGAAATGTCTTATCAGCTCCTGCCCATTCCAATAAGAAAAAGCTTTTTAGGAGCTGGGAGAAAATGTTGGAGGTGAGCAGTTTAAAGAAATGTGGTCATGTCATTCAGAATGTCCCTTTTATTTATTTTTTTCCCCACCAAGTATTGGATATTTCAGTTGAAGGTGCTGCCCTCTTCCCAACCATCATGCACACATGTACAAAAATTTTTGCATCAGTTTAGGACAGAAATGTTTACAGTGCAGTAATATAGGGATATGTTGCAAAATGCAGGTGTTCCAGAACACGGAATATGCCACATAAGTGGCATCTGTGACTCTGAGTTTTTAGAGGTGAACTAACTAAGTAATTCTAGGTGTATAAAGGATGTTACTGTTATCAAATACAGTAGTCTGGCTTTATTTCAGTACATCTTTATATTGAACTAATGGAAAACAGATGGCCAATTTATGCAAGTTGAGTATTAAAGGACATTTTCACCCTTATGATGTTCCCACTAATGGATAAAATGAACCACTTGTATTATCTTAGAAAGCTGTCAGCTTTAGATATTAGGTATGCTTGATTAACTCTCACTGTATTTGTACCTTATAATGTAATATGACTTCAAATGAAACGCAATAAGATGGTGTTTTAAATTTGAGAGCTCCTGTTGGAAGAAACATTTTCTTTTTTTCTCTTTTGCTACAGAGTAAATCTGATTGCTTTTTAAAATCTTGAAAAATAATTTTTTTAGTTGTATAGATTTATTTAAACACATATTTTTAAGGCAGTGTACCTGACACCATTAATCCTACAGATAATATGACTATGATAATATGACAGTAGTTTGAGTGTAGTAAGCGCTGCATTGTCCATAAAGCAATGCAAAATGCTCTGTGAAAGAACTGAGATCTCATTTCCAAGTTAAGATATTCTGAACAACTGGACCATTGCTTTAATAAAAAAGAATCTGTGTGAATGCATTTTTCATTTATTTCTTTGCATTGTACAAGAGATAGGAAGTGTATTGTAGAATTTTTGTGGCAACTATTGTGATCTAGCAATTTTTTTTATTTTCTTAAAGAATTACTTAAGCAAAAATTCCAAATAAAAATATTTTGCTATATTTCAAAAGCAGTTGTCTCTGTTAGCCTTTTAGAAAACAAAACTATTGGGCTTTTTTATATGTCTTCCTTCTTCTACCTCTCTCATTTGTGGTCTTAAAATCTTAACTTTGCATAGTGCAAATAGTTCCACTAGTCACCTGAACAAATAATTCTTATAAAGGTAAACATGGATGTGATATTTTGAAAGATTTAACTACAGTAGTCTTCCAGAGAAAAGCAAAATAAACCCCTCAGTCATTCAGAGCCATGTGTCTTTAAATATTTTTTAATCCATTACCTTTTCTAATTTAATTTCTGTCAAATATATTCTGTTTTACTTATAAGGTTAACAATTTTATTGACTATGTCTGTACAGCTTTCTATGCATTTTTCCCAAATTTTAATTCTAGCTAGAAGATTTTCCTGCCCCCTCCATCCCCCCCCCCCATTTTTTTTTTTCTGTTTTGCAGTCTATCTAGGTAAAGAATTGGTCTTTGAATCATAAAGAATGGAAGCTTAACTGAGGCTGATATTCAAAGGATGAAAATATTCTTCTATAGAAGGCCTGGGCATTCATTATAGCAGGCCTGGACATTCATTTCCTTGATTATACATTCTGGTATTTTCTGTTAATTTTAATTTGTTATCTTCTATGAGATAGAGGGTGGATGAAAATGCTTAGGAATTTATCTAATCTGCAATTGTACTTGAAGTCCTTTGATTGTCTTAAAAGCTCTTGGTGACCTCTTGAACTTAGTGCATATGCCCAATTTTAGATCTCTGGTTTCCATGGCTTCCAAACGTTATTCATTTTGTTTAATAAATATCATTACTAACACTCATCTTTCCAGCAGCTAGAGTAATTTTTTATCCAAGTGAATCCCACAATAGTTCTGCAGTCTGACTTAATGTGATCCTGAAAATCAATTTCCCATGCAACTTCTGCCATTAGGAGTGAAGTGGTTACATGCTGAACTGATTTGCCTTTGAGTTCTGAACTCCAGAGCTGGCCTCACTTCTGGTCAACATAATTGTAGCCAAGCAGCAATAAAATACGCTTGAAGTGAAGAGCCTTTAAATGTTACAAGATCAATTATATCGGTTGGTCTTTTCTAGGACTCAGTACCGGCATAATCAGACTTGTGAACTACCATTATGAGTTGCTGAGAAATGCTTCCTTCTCTGTTGAAAATGAATGCTCCCTCTCACAAACTGCAGAACTTTAATGAAAACAAAGCTTATTGATGCCTTTTACATCTTCTGTATTACAGCTGCAGAAATATCTACTGAAATGTATCTTGAGATGAAGACAAAAAGACATTGTCAGGTGGAAAACACATGCTTATGGGATAGAATTCAAATTTTGCTTGATAGATTTGTGTCTGTGTTGAAGACTTCTTTATTTTTCCAAATAGGATAACACACCAATTTATAACAACAACAACAAAAAAATCTTATTGATAAGTATGGGAAGGATAAGTAGCAGATGCAGTCCATCCATTGCAAGAAAGACAAGTTACATAAATAAGGACAGCTTGATGTAGGTAAATTTCCATAGTCAGGTGATCAAGTAATGTTTGAATTAAATGAATGCTGAGTATCAGTCTCATATTAGCCAAGTGTAGGGATTTCTGTACTTCCAAAGACAAATAGTGATGATAAAGGGAGTATTTATGTAATTTATGTGTTTGTGTTTAGTTGAATGTTTCTCTGTTTTCATACATAAAAAGCATAGAAAAGATACTGAAATTTAAGTTCTGATGGTGTTTTATATGCTACAAGGAAAGTGTAAAAAATCAGAGCATTCCTTACTTTTCATTTTTTTGGATGAACTTGTTTTTATTTTTAAGAAGGATAGTTCTTTGCAAGACTGATATTTCCAAAGAAAATAGGGTGGTTTGATTTGACAGCCTGGTGGCACATTTCAGGACAAAAAATCTAATGAAATGTTGTTTCAAGAAAATTAAAAAGAGAGAGACAAATGAACCATGTACAATATATAATTGTTCTAGGAAAGTCAAGGAGGTCTCTAAAAGCTTAATTTTACTAGTTAAACCAAATATTGGCAGTCTGCTTTGTAAAAGACCAAGTGCCTAAAATTAAGAGCTTCACAGGACTACCCTGATTTTCGGTATCTGTGGCAATGAGCAGCAATATACATGTGTATAAAACAGTAAATGGTTTGCTCTAAGTAGTCTTTTAAGTTAGTGCTTCAAAATTCCTACAGTTATTGTAAAATATTGACTTTCTCTTAGCAACAAATTCACTTTTGGGGTTGCTTGCCATTGTCTGAATACCAATGTGATGTAAATGAAGAAGTGACACTCAGTGACTGGCAACCTTATGGCTGCCAGCCTTTCAGTTGGTACCAGCACACAGAATCCCAGTGATTTGTATGCAGTGCTAAAACACTCTATCTACTGCCTAACTGTGCAGCAGATGTATTTGACCATAATGTCAGATAGCATTCAGTAAGCAATTTAATGCTGAACTGTTTACCCAAATGCTTGACTTCTTGGCTCTGCTCACTAAAAAAATCCAGTTCAGAATGAATAACTCACAGTTCAGAAATGAACTGTGGGCAGCCCTGGACTCTCTTGTCTCTTTGCTTCTAGTTTTAATCTCCTTCACACTAGCAGTGGACCATTAATCCTGAAAGAAAATTTATTTCATGTCTCAAGAGACGTTGGTTTAGTGCTCTATGCCATTACTTCAGCTATGGACAGGCAAACAAAGATATGCTCCACTCTTTTCAAATCTGCTGTCATTCACCCTGATAAAAGACCGCAGCTTACAAAAGAATATCTTTGTTTCATATAAGTTCTGGAAATAAATAATGGTTTATAAATTAAGATTTCTTTTCTAAATGAACATTTCTGTTTACACATCACCAGGAGGTTTTTAGGACATCCATGAAAGGGAGTACAATAAAGAGAAGTTAATGAAACTGTATTAATTTAAAAGTAGGGACTGAGATGCTGTGCTGAATGGATAAGAAGAACTTTGTGTAATAATTCACCTGATTGCTTTTCGACTGTTCATGTTATTTTAATATTATAATCCAGGACTTGAACATCCACAGTAAAGGTCATTACGTAACTTCTCACAAATAAAAACAATTCATAACTTCTTACTATGTTATCATGCTGGAGAACGAAGACTATAAGTCTGAACAAAAGTATGAAGTTAATATTCAAAAGGTTGGACAAAATGGAACAAGCTGGAAAAGACACAGATCTAAAAGCTTCAGTGGGAATTTTGCCACTATAGAAGAAGAGGATGTGCTATTAATCATGTAATTATATTTCTGCACAGTCTTATTCTTCATCTCTTTTTTCTGCTTCAGTATCTTGGCTCTCCCATATAGCTTTCAGGTCTCCTAGGTCTTAGGGAAAGATGCTGGGAGTTTCTGCAAGGGAGATGAATGTGTAGAGCAAAGCCCTCATAACTACATGGGTACAGAGAAGAATGAAAACAGATATCAGTGTTAGAATTTTGCAGCATATCTCATTCCTCTTCTTAGCATGACTCTAGGCAGAAGGATCATACTGCAAACATAAAATGGCCTTCTTAAGCACAGGCACTAGCCTCTGAAGTGCTTACAAAAGGGCTATATGCCAGGAAACTGGAATGGAACAAATACTACAAGAATGCTGAACAGTTTTCCTTGTAACAACAAAGACAATGTTAGATTCCAAATAAAAGACTTTAACAACCTGCCAAAGTAATAACTATGCTTTCTATCTTGTGCCTTTGGCCACGCTCATCTCTGAGGATTAATCCTGTGTGAGATATAAAGGAGAGCTAAAGCTAAAAAAGCCCTTTTTCTGTTTCAAGAGGATGTTAGAGGTCTTGCCAGAATAGGGAAAAGTGTACAGCCTTTTCATCTAGGATAACTAAGAAGACTTAGGCAATGGATTTCAAGTGCAGAAAAGGGACTTTTCTAGACCATGGTAGCAAAATTTTGAAATTATTTATTCGCAAATGTAATTCCCTCCTTAGCTCTTCTGATCAATTAACAATATATTTGCACATTTGTTGAAGATGCAATTATTTGTAAATACTGCAACGTTTCTCTGCTTTAGTTCCCTTAATATTGTTGAAAATAATTCAGGTATCTTGCTTTAAGAAGATTATTTTTATTTTCAAATCTGATGTTAAAGTCATGATGTCTTAGAGGACCTCTTTTTCACATTTACACACCATTAGCTGTGAAATCTGCATCACAAGAGTGGGTCCTGGAGCAGCACAAGCCTCTGGGTGAATTTTGTTTTCTGTAATTGTCCACCTCAATATATTTTAATGTGAATGCCTGTATATGCAAATAATTATATTTAAGTAAGCTACCAGCTTTAATTCTTTAAAGGAAAAAGGAAAAATATAATCAGGCAAACCATCCACCCAACTAACTATAAATAAATTGATGAAAACTTTTTCTGCACATGGATTTTTTGAAAAAGCATAATCTTTCAGGCTTTTGAAAAATTATTAGTAAAGAAGAGAATGCTATTCATAAACACTGAATTTTCTGAAGCTGAGGTTTTGAGGTTGTTCTGATTAAGCACAGGCATCTTTGCATTCCATAAAACCAACCATTATTACTGATTATTTTAAATGGCAGATAACTTTACTAGTTTGATATAATGGAATGCCAGTTCAATTGTGAAGTTTTGTGATGTGAAGCAGCATGTTTAGGAGAATATTTCACTCTTGACAGTAATAATCCTAAATTAATACATCTCAGCAAGATTCAGAAAATGTGGTTCAAATCTAGTGCCACTTATACAAGTTCTGTAGAACAGTAAGAATTAGAAAATCATATAATGATTGCAAATTAGTAAAACATATACTTAGGACCTGTTAAAAGAATGAGTTAAAATGTGAAAGTGTTATGAAAGATTACTTGGTGTGTTCAAGGACACAGAATATTTATTTTACAGAGGTGGAAGACTGGATGCATATTTGTTATTTTATTCCTGAAATATATTCTAGCTTAATCTGTATTATAATACCAATGTTAAATGATTTTTGACAGACACATAACAGTTTCTTAGGCTAAGTTCCATTTCCTGCTGTCCTACTGCTGACTGTATGATCCTCACTGAAACACGCTGAAAGAAATCTCTTCATATGTGTGAAAGTGGGAGGTGGCTGCAGGGTGCCTCAGTACATAGTTTTCTCTCCTGTTAGCTATTAATATCTTCTTTTCTCAGCAGACAGAAGGTGAAAAACACCTAGCTTTTTAAGCTGGAAGAGGGTGTGTTGCAGATTGACACAGCTCCAGATAAACGCAGAAGGTTGTAAGAGAAAATCAGCTTCTTTAGGCTAGCTGGGCAATCTTACTACAGATTTAAATAATTGACAATACAAAATATTAATTTTGATACCAAAAAAAAAAAAAAAAAGTCAGCTATTTTACCCATCTACTGGGGAGATCTGATATGTGTGTTTTGTGTGGGTTCCCATCTAGGCTTCCTTTTCAGTAATAACTGTTCTTCCATATAAATGTAATGTTAGTATAATGTTCCTCTAATTAGGTTATACTTGAATGTTTTTTCTTTGGAGAGACTCATAGTGTGTACTTAAACCCATCTGCATCTAAATTTGTCCTTAGCTTTTTCTTGAGAGGTTTTATTACTAGTTTTTGACCATTTTTTCCTGTTGCAAAAGCAGAAGTTCCCTAACTCATATCTTAAAAGCAGTTAGGAAAGATTAGCTATCTATCTGTGAAGGTTCTCATGGAATAGCCAAGGTATAAGGATATTAGGTTGCACATGTGTGGGGAGGAAGCCAGCACCAACCAGCCTGATTTTCAATTCTGTAGACAATGTTAATTGCCATGAATACCACCTCTCAGAGACATGAGAATCCTATAAGATTGCTTGAGCTCTTTTCCTGTAAAAGCATTTTTTTGAAGACTTTTAAAGTTCTATCAGGAAGTTGCATAGAAAATGGTTTCCGTTTTATGATTTCAGCTTTCTTAGTAAAATATGATTGCTTCTGACTATAATATTAAATTTCTCTGCGTAAGTATCAAGATGCACAGTGATTAAACACATCCAAAAAATGGACAAAATGTGACCTGTACATTTATATGAAATATGTATTAAGTTTCCATTTAAATGGGGGTAATTTTTGAGATATGCTGCATTGACTTTCTTGTATATCACATTACACTGTATTGTATGTCTCATTACACTGTGTTATCACTTCATGGTATTGTAGTTTGTATGGTGACAGGGAGAGTGTAATGTAATGTGATGATGTACTGTAGCTGTGAAATACTATTAAATTATGACACTCTAGGGATTCAGTAAAATATACCACTTCACTAATCTCAGTTTCAGAATCTGTAGGAGAGTGCTGAGGGAAATACTTGCCTTGAAAGGATTTTCTGAGTTTACTTACCTCATTTGTGACCCATATGGCTTATTGCTGAAATTGCCATTGTCATAGGATTCTGCTATTGAGTTGATACCTAGACTTTCCTTGTCTACTGCAGTAATGTTCTAGTAATCCCTTAACTGCATGCTGCTAAAGGAGTGGGATCTCTTGCCGAGATGGTCATTTAATTTAGAAGATTATGAATGCCTCCACTTGACCTCATCTATGGCACAAGCTGAGTATTTAAGAGACAGATTGACTTGGGAAGGCTGTGAGCACTGGCAATTTAAAAGCAACAACAAAACCTCCAAACTTCATGCACTTTCCTGTGTCTCTGTTTTTGTCAAAAACTTTTTGTCAAAGCAAGTCTGTGTTCAATTTTTTATTTATTAAGACCACGGGAACAGTACTCTACCAACATGAAATACAGAGTGATATATTGCCTTATATTACAAAGTATATTTAACCTTGAGATAGAGTGATTAAAAGACTGACTTTTTAATCTGATTATAGAGGAAATTATTACCTTCAATCTTCATTTATGACAAAAATATATTTTATTTCTCAGGTATGTTCTTTAGATGTTATGTATCTATGACAGATACACAGCTTAGCCAGTGGTACATGACTAAGAGAATTTTTAAGTTTAAATGGTGTAATTGATTATCAGATTGGTTGTCATCATGTCACTTATTTTTTCAATTTTCCTGTCATGGGACAGAATAGTAGTAGACGTATTGGAATAGAGGTCTTGGGGTTACTTTTTTTTTTTCTTTCATGTAAAAATGACTAGCCATATGCAGCCTCTATGTATATCTCCTTTGTTTAGACAGAAAGAATATCTTAAAGCATTTTTGAGAATCTGAAGATCTTTATCATATTTCATATTTGTTATCCACAGTGCTGCTGTCCAAGTGCTGTGGGAAAAACAATAGTAATTACACTTTTTGCCTCTTTTCCTCCAAGACCCAATTTGTAGAGAAAACAAAGAATGGTACCTTTCCTGTCTTCTGTGAAGTAGATGCCTTCTGTTTTGTTGGAATGACAAAATGTCCAAGACCTTGAACATACTTGAGTAATCAGAATGCTCATATGTGATGTGTCTCAAAAATCTGTTTCTGGCTTTTCCAAAGGTTATCACACTATTTTAGGAGAACTACACAGGGATATACCCCAATGTAATACAGTCACGGGTCACAAGGTATGTGGAAAAAGATGGGCAGGAACAGACAATCCAATTGGATAGTGTGAGATTTGAGTATGACTTAAATGGTATGGCATAAGGTGTGGAGACTTTGCTGGTTTTGCCTGGGATAGAGTCGATTTTCTTCATAGCAGCTAGTATGGGGCTGTGTTTTGGCTTTGTGAGAGAAGCGATATTGGTAACACCAGGAACTTTTAGCTGTTGCTGAGCAGCACTTGTACAGAGTCAAGGTCTTTTCTGCCTCTACCCCACCCTGCCAGGGAGTAGGCTGGAGGTGCACAAGGAATTGGGAGTGGGCGGAGCTGGGACAGCTGATC
Organism: Vidua chalybeata; assembly: GCF_026979565.1. Taxonomy (NCBI): domain Eukaryota; kingdom Metazoa; phylum Chordata; class Aves; order Passeriformes; family Viduidae; genus Vidua; species Vidua chalybeata. The sequence continues at coordinate 37,145,251 of NC_071531.1, read as the reverse complement.
CCAACTGACCAAAGGATGTCCCAGACTGTACGATGTTCTCAGAAACAAAAGCTGGACTATGTAGAAAGAAGAGGGAGGTCATTCGGAGTGATGCTGTTTGTCTTTCCAGGTTGCACATGATGAACCCCAGCTTTCCTGGGGATGGCTGAACACCTGCCAGCCCATGAGAAGTGGATGAATGCCTTGTTTTGCTTTACTTGTTACCACACTTTTTGCTTTACCTATTAGGCTGTCTTTATCTCAATGCATTGTGTTTTCCCACTTTCACTCTTCTGATTCTCTCCTCATTCCACTGAAGAAAAGTGAACAGGGGCTGAACTGCTGGCTGGGGTGAAAACATGACAATAAGGCAGACAAGAATGAAGGGCAAAGGTCTTTACATCACTCTTCCCTGTATCTGAATAGTTACAATGTGGAGAAGCATTTATATAACAAATGTATTATACTGATTTTGATTGTGAATCACACTTCCTTTCATGAGGTAATTAAAGTAAGACAGCAGAAAAAAAAAAAAAAAAAGAAAAAAAAATTCATGGTTTCATTGGAAAGCCTTAATAATCATTTGCATGTTAATTTACTTCTGAAAGCTAATGAGAATGATCAGTTCTTTGTAGCTTCGTGTTATAACCATGCCTTTGATTACCTCCTTCATTACCTCCTCATACTACATTATGTCTTGGTCTATATGTACTAGCCACTTTTTAGATCTTGAATTTGCAACAGGATTTTTTGTCAAAAATTCAGTACAGTAGTAACAACTCATGATTAACATCTGAACTGACCATAGAACAAGTTCACTGGAATTCAGAAATCTTTCTCAGTTCTGATGAAATTTATCAAAAGTTACTATATTTGGAAATGTTTCACTTAACTGCTTGACTTTACATGTGGTCTTTTTAATAAAAATTCTGAAAACCAAGTGCAGCTGTTCATCTACAGCTTCTCTTCAGTGAAACTGCACTGCTTGTAATTTTTTTCAGCTTTGATGCTTTTCGTTGTTAAGGAATACATTCGGAGCAGGTACCTCAGTTTGCAAGATGAAGTGCTAGATGCAGACTGAGCTCTGGGTGGAGAAAGCCCTGGGCAAGAGGCTGTGAACAGCTGACCCTTTGCCTAACAAAGGGCACGGGGACTTGTGGCCCAGCCAGGTGAATGCACATGGCAGGGGCTGATGACACCAGACTTCTGCTTGCTTAAAAGCCCACGGGTTCCTTCTTTTGACTGAGGACCCTCCTCGGAGGCACCCAGCTTGAGCTGCCATTTTGTTATTGTTATTGCAGCAAGATTAAATTATTTGAAGCATCTGGACATCTCAGATTCTACTGTGGGGAGCCTGGGGTTGAGATGGTGAGGAAACCTGGTGTGACTGTGTGAGGGTGGGGTGTGCAGTGAAGGAGCCTCAGTCTGAGCTCAGGTGGTTAAGTGTGACTGCCAGAGGAGTGCCTGGATGGTTGGACAATAAAGTTTTCTTAATAGCATATGCTATAAATATACAACACTAATTTATATTTTCATTTCCAGCTGAATTTTGGTTTTAGCCCTCTCAGAGCTTTTCTAAAAGTCATGATGTTGTGCAAATATCAAGGTTTGTTTTAAATGCATGCAAAATTCCAGGTTTTCACACATAAATGATTAAATATGTTTTACTTTTGTATGTATTCTATACATTTTTGATGTTGCATTTGTGAATTGGAGATACTTGGGACTTGTAATATACCCTGAGTGATTTTTCTTTTGCTACATTTACCATTATCTTTAAACAAAACTCAGTCAAGCTACCTTGCTGGCTAAAAGTTGGACAAACACTAATTATTTGGTAATAGAAACTTAGCACAAACACTGCAGCTGAGATTTCATCTTTTGTGCAGCTTTTTTGGCTTTCCTGCCTTTGTCCCACTCATTTGTTCCTGAAAAGGGGCAAACAATAGAAAGTCAAAATGAGTGACAAATCTGTTTTGGACACAATGCATCTTTTCATGGTTAATTAATTTATTTACCCCCTAAGAAACTGTACTTACCACTTCCAAGGAGATCCTCAGCTGATTTAAACAAAATGGCCAGAGTTCATTAGAAACCAATGACAAGCTGTCCACTGAGTACCAAACACCAGAGAAAAGTTTTCTTAATCACACTAAGACATTGCAGTTTGTTTCTATATTGCTGAAAAGACTATTAATTGTGAGTGCATTTTTATGAACATATCACTTTTTTTTTTTAATGATGGATGATCTTCAGAAGGTTAAGCTATGAATAACCACGTTAGAGCTTGTGCTAGATTGATTAGAGTAGTGAAATAGATCTGCTTGTGTGCTGCCTGGCTCTCTGTGCAGAACAGGCTGCCGTGACCAGGCGGCACAAACAGGGCCTTGCAGCAGCCCTGTGATGTGGTCCAGCTCCCAGCCTGCCATGCTGGGCTGGCAACGATGCGGCCCCTGAGGGCTTCCCTGGCGGGCAAACCCTGGCAGCCTCTAGCCTGGCGCCACTGCTCTGACAATGGTGAGGGAGGTGTCCCACAGCACATGAATGGCTTTCTAAAATATATCTTATACAACTAGTTTCTAGGGGAAATGGCAATACACTGACTCAGTTACATTTTAGGGGATCTCAGCTGAGCCTCTGGTATCTCCTGAAAGAAGCAGTAATAGATGGAAAAGCCGTTCTTGCTACAATAATATCTGTTCACTAATATCCCTTCAATAGATTTCAGTAGGGTACCATGGTTTCCTGACAAGAAGGTTAAATCCTGTGTATCTTTTCTGCCTTCTTTCATTTTTTTTTTTTTAATTCAGGCAATCTATTAACAAATGTCTTTATTTTACATGCGCAAAAATGGAGTTGGTGATTATTACTTTTCCAGAAAAATATATACACATTGCCAGAAAAGTGATATTTTGTGGTTACTTATAATAAAATACTTTATGAATGTATTGCACCTGCTGCTGTACTCCAGTAGAGCCCAGCATTGGCTGAAAAACTGAAAGAACAATTCTTAAATTTAATATAAAACAAAATATCAATTATTCAGTTTTATACTGAATAAAATACAGTTATATTTATAAAGAAAGGGTTTAATTTTGAAATTAAAATTATTTGATACTGGAACAGCTACTTGACAAATGATTACTTCTTTCTCTAGTTAGCGTGATCATTGGTAGTCTTAAAATCTACAGATCATTTCTTCCTACTTTATAATATCCTCCCATTACACTTGAAAGGACCAGTGATTCTCACTTCTCTGCTTTGCAGCTTCTGCTGGGTGAACAGGCAAGAAGACAGAGGAGGTAAAGTATTTTGATTGTGCATTTTTACTGTAACCATAGAGACTCATTGAAAAACTCAACTAAAGGTACTCCTTAAAATGTCAAACACAGGAAGCAGGAGGGAAATTTCAGTGAAAAAATATCTGAAGAGCATAAAGCTGTTGTATTAGCTAAACCCACTCCTTCATTCATTGTAGGTTAAGCAAATCCTGCTTCTGAACCTAGAGGGAATTATTTCCTTTCAAATATAGGCTTTCAATTACCTTTGAGATATGAACTCTAATCTCTTTGGTAGAAGATGAAAATTAACTGTATCTACCAATGCCAGTCTTACATGAAGATTAATTAATTTGGATTTGATTCTCGCTCTCACTTCAACAAAAAAAAAAAAAAAAAAGTAAACATGTGAGTAATAATCTTACAATGTGCCGAACACTAGGTACATCTCTGATTTTATTATGGAGTGTTAAGGATGAGCCAAATTCATTTTAGCATCACAATTTTTTATTACTCATTTTCCATTGAGGGGTGGGCTTTCAGCAAGGGATCAGTAAGCAGTGAAGCCAACACAGCTGTGGGAGTGGGTTCTCTTTGCTGCCCTGTGGGGTGATCCTGGGAGCCTGGCACTGACAGCCTCTCCTCACTCGCTGTGCTCACAGCCTGGCCCACACTTGCCATCACCACCTTCTCTCTCTCCTCTCATTTAAAGAGATTAAGGATGATTATTTAGAGAGGTGTCTTCACTATTGGCAGCAGCGCTGAACTATGGAAACCTCCCAAAACTCATATCAGATAGCACCATAACCGTTTTAATAGGAAATACTGTGCACATGATGAAAAGTAAATGTAATATGAAAATTGTGCATTGTGTGGCTTGCAGGAGGATTAATATAAACTTGCCTAAAAAACCAATGGGGATCAATTTTAGAATTAATATCCTGTCAGCTCTGGGTAGCTCTATCATGTAGACTAAAACACTTTGGTTAGATTGGATATATTAGAGTGCAGTATTTATTTTGTGGTCATAAGTACTGGGCTATGGGCCAGGATTCCCAAGTCCTTTAGTCCTTTCCCATGTTTTGACAAATATATTGCAGAATTTTCTTTGACCTTCTTTCCTCTTTGCTTGTTTGCCTGTGAAACTACCACCATGGTACTGAGTATGTAAAAATATTCCATAAAACTTAGGTCTAATGTTTTAGTAGTTAATCTTGATAACACTTGGAATTTCTTATATCTGAAGGAATAGCATGCTGTAATGAATTCATAAACATTGGAAAAAAACATATATTTTTTCATTCACAAGTCTCATCTTCATTATTTCTTTAGTTGGAGGGTAGACTTTTTTCCATGCAAAAAGTCTATGTTAAAAAATCAAGATTCCTGTGCAACGAAAAACATTTGGTAATATGAAATATTTAATTAGGTAAAAGATATAGTAATAATTATCAATAAAAACATGAATCTTTGTTTAGGTGTGTGCCATTTTTTCCTCTTCTATTTTTCAATGCCCAAATGAGGAATGAAACAAAAAAAAGGCAGCAAAAGAAGTAACTTTACTCAAAAAAGAAAACTTTTCCAATGTATCTCAAAATATATTTTGAATTGTATCTTTTTTGCAAGTCCTTGTTTTTCAAGTCTCTCTTGTTAAAAGGTATTGCTTAGTGGCAGTAATTTAAGAGCATTTAATAAAATACTCTTTACAGTTTTCTTGCCAGATTGTCTCAACACATCCATTATGTTGCAATTCTTGATGCATGCTGAATATGATAAATGTAGAAGTTTCTATTTTGACATGATATAATGTTAAAATAAATAAACCATAAGAAAGGCAACTTTTCAAATAGTAAAGGCTTGTGATTTTTTGAAGATATATCACATTAGTGCCTAGACTGACAACTCTTAATCCTTCTTCAACAAGGAAAATCTGTCCCAGAAGTAAAAAAAAAACAAAGGCTTTTATTGAATTAATGGGAAAATAATAGCAAATAATCTAATAATAGGGAATGTCTTGGGAAGTATATGTAGACTTTTATACCCCAATTCTGTCTAATGATAAAATCTTTCCACATAGGTTTAATGTAGCTTGTAAAATGAACCACTTTTATATTTCATCTGTTGTCTATTCTCCAATGAGTGTTGTGCATCCTCTCTTTATATGAAAGGAGGTCAAGAGATCTCACTTGTGCTGTGACATTGTGCTCAGTCCCTGCCTAAAAGAAGAGATGATAACACAAGATGCTCTACAGGTGTGACGGACAAAGCACTCACGTCTTTTTCACCTTAAATGCTGTTGATTTACTAAAAGTAATTTATGAAAATATTTGTTTACTTCCCCAGATATTAGCATATGTCTGCAAATACTATGACTTATTTTGTGGATAAATGGCAGCCTCAGAATGAATGTATTTGAGAAAAGCTCTTTTTAGGATGTAATTGCCTTAGAAAATTCTGCCATTGGATATCTAACTTAATAAACTTGTATGATATCTGGACAATGTTTTAAAATTTAATCAGGAACATGACTTTGGTGCTTACTCTTGCAAAATAGTTGTAAATTTTGTGTTTACAGAAATTCAGAAAAAAAGGAAAGATTCTATAGATCACAATGCTATAAAACACTAAAATAGGATTTATGCTAAAGGACTAGTTTTAACCCTTTCAGACTTTCAGGAAATACTGAATGCCACATAGAAGAAGCATGGTATATTTTTTATTTGATATAATTACATGGTATTAGTTCTCATTTTTTATAATCCTGCTGTGACTCAGGAAAATCATGCATAAAAGAATATTAAAAAGTTTAGATTTCAAACACACCTTGGACTCTGTTACTTTTCTTGCTACTGTAATGTGAATTTTGTCTTTCATGGCTACTGATCTGTTCTATGTTGCAGTAAAATGCTAATCTAAAAATCAATGGAAACATTTTTCCCATAAAACACAACGCCCTCCAGAGGTTTGCTTGGCTCTGTATAGGTCAAAATCTGTGACCTCACAGTATTTGTAAAATACCAGTGGTAACTTCTCAGAGTGTCACAGCAAAATTGTTTTCAGGTCTCCAAGGAGGGTTCAGACTCTAGTGTCAGTGGAAACAAAGGTAAGGGCAACAATTATATGTCAGCTCTATTCTATCTTCAAAGAGGGCATTTTGCCAGTCTGACACATTGGCTGAAGAAGCCTCACACATACAAATCTTTGTTTTCTTTCTAATTTATTTTTGGAGGTGTGGTAGAACCTGAGATGAATCTGTAAAAAATAAGTAGGATCAGAACCTGAGATGAATCTATAAAAAAAAAGTAGGATCTGTAAAGAAAAGTAGGATCATAAGACCACCACAGAAGTAGTCACAGGTAAACTGAAAGGAAGTTCACTTTCTTTCAATTTTTGGAGCAAAATATATATTCCAATCTTTTCCCCCGTTTTGCAGTTTCCCATAGTAATAAGGGGTTTTTACATTGAGCAAGCCAGGAACTAAGAAAAATTAAATTGCCTAAATAAAAATAACTGTAAAGCAGTCAAATGCTTCAGACTATATGGGGTTTTTAAAATTATTTTTTAATTAAAACCTTTACAGATTTGCTCATTTTTCTCCTTCAAAATATTATAAAGGGTTGGGGAAAAATGAAGAAAACTTTTTCAGGAAAACAATATTTGATTGACTGCTGGTTTTATTCTATGTTTTTTTAAAAAAGGTCTTGTCTTTATGCAATGCTGTTAGTAAAAAATTGCTTGTCATCTTTGCAGGTATGGAATAATTAGAAAAGAGGACATAAATGAGATTAACATCTTAACAATACTAGGGAGTATTCAAATATATTGAAGGAAGGAGAAAACTACTTGAGGGAGCAGAAAGGTTTCAGATAAGGGAAACACAATTAAATTCCATTATGAACTTGCAAGGGAAGAATTAAATGGAATGCACTGTCTGTGAGACTTCCTGGATAATATTTGTGGGGAAAAAAAAAAATAGAATAATGGGACACCCATGGACGTATCAATATGGGACCTTTTTTGGGAAAAAAAATATGAGAGTCAGAGAGGGAGCTTTCAAGAAGAAATATAGTCCTGAAAGACTGCAATCCTAAAGAAATACTGTGAAAGAAATGGCAAGTTTCTCATTCATGTAAATAGAATTTAAGTGTTCAGCTGACAACTTCTGACCAAACTCAGCTTTGATCACCTCCACATAGGAAGGAGCCATTACTCTGGTTTAAGACAAAACAAAGGTTATGCAACTGCTGAAACTGGATCAACTGAACTGAAAGATTGTTAGAGCAGAGCACAGATCACTGATGTTCTATATTTCCTCAGGGAGACAATTGCTCTTTCAAAAAGGATAAGTATGCATACGTAGAAATGACTCATGATACTTTGAACTAATTATTATTTAATCAGTGCCTGATAAAAAAAATTAAACCTCAGAAGAGGTAATTTCCTTTTGTTTTATTGCATAAACAAGGGTCATGTAAAGCCAGCTGTGTAAATGTGTATTCTTCTTTCAGGCATGTTTTTCTAGGCAGAGCTAGTAGCAGTCTCTATTTTTAGAGCTGTCTGATACTCCCTGCTGTGCAAAGCTGTCTCTATTATATGAGCTTTGGCAAACTTTCTTTTTTCACTTGAAAATTATTATAGTAAACATCTTCATGAATGTTTCCAAAAATTTTCAGCAATAAAAGTGTAGTTATGACCAAGAAATCAGAGAAGAAAGCAAATTTCTCCATCTTAAATACTGCTTGAGACCCAGAGAAGTGCTACAATACATTGAAATACCCTATGCATTTCACTTCCTGAAACTTCACATTTTGCAGGTATTATTCTTGCATTAGATATGACCCTTATGCCATCTTTAATGGTGACTTAAAATTTAACATAGTTGCATTCTTTAACCAGTTTATACTCATACTCGCCACTGGTATGTTCTCATCAGAACTCATCATTCATCGCTGTGGGTGCTGAATTCCCTTACCATACTCAATAGTGCTGTACTCAAGGCTGCTCTTACTATCAATGGAAGAAAATTGGATATTTTAGGCAAAGCCTATCCCATTTAAGCGTCATTTGGAAAGCAGAATATAACATGTGAAAAGGATACTACTACTGTACAAGCAGAGTACCACATATATGCATGCTGATTTTTTTAATACCACTTTAATTTTAATTTCTTCTGACCCAGAGCAGTACATGCATGTACTGCTAATCCCAGCACATCTTTAGACTTCTCAGCAATGCTGAAAACAAAATTACTTAGCTTAGACAGGGTGTACCCACAGTTATGGCTTCTGGCCCCTGAATAGAGGTTTTAAAAGTCTGGTTTTCTTATTTTCTGTGGATATATATTAAAGCAAGAAACATACAATGATGCATTCTCTGCCACTGACAATTTTTTAAAAAAGAAACACTGTTCTACTGTCTAATTGAAAAAAAAAAAAAAAAAAAAAAAAAAAAAAAAACCAAAAACAGGAATGGGAACTGACCTTTCATGCCAGTCATGCCTCTGAGCCTCCACTCAGTGAAGAACTAGAAAATTTATTTGCCCCAGCAGAGACATGCCCTGGGACAATGTCATGCTGCTCAAGCTGTGATATGTAGTAAAACCAGAGAAAGTCCAGAAACATGCAAAAAAGGTTGTGACTTATTAGTCATTTGTTCAAGTTCTAGAAGGCTATTGTAAAGGTGGGATGATCTACTAGAAAGGGAACATCCAATATTTGATTTTTTTTTTTTTTTTCTACTTATTACAATACTTTTCAACTTTTGGTAACATCCTCAGTGTAAAAGCTATGTTTGTGATAAACTCTCCCAAAAGATACCTGGAGTTTTCTTTATCAAATAAGTTGGTACTGGCTGCACAAAATTCAAACAGATATAGAATGAAGGAGAACATTTAAGACAATTGGATATTTTCAGGTCTTGTTTGAATGGACATGGAACATTCAAAAGGTATTAAGTAAAATTATTTAGTTTCTTATTCAAAGTCAATTCTTTCACACTAAAAAGCAAGAAAAAATTTGTTAAAATAGCTATTTTCATAAAACTTACAAGGCTAAAAAATGTGCCTAGTTGACAATCCCCAGTTAAATGCACGTCTCCTTGTTGATGCAAACAGAATACAAAATGTTCAAGTCCATATAAAAATGCTAGAAAAACTTGAAAGTACAACCAAAGTGTAACTCAAACGAGTTGGGATGGATGAGAAGGTTCTGATCTGGGTAATAAAATAAAACTAAGCTATTATGACTTTAAAGCCCTTAAAAGCAATAAAGTATCTTGAAGTTGATCTCGGAGCACAAGTCTGTGAGGTGTTATCTCTGCAAAAGAAAAAGCACTTATTGAAAATTCCTTTAAAGGTTAGAGATTTTTGCAGCTGTAAGTCACAAAGAGCTGAGGTATTAAAGTGCTACACTGATATCAGAAAAAGTCCCTCCATCAACTTCATTCAGTATAAATTCTTACCTAAAAAACCAAGTAGTTTTATTGAACAATACAAAAAGAGGATGGTATAGAAGTGGTATAATTGCACCTTGTTTTCTCTTGGTTATTATCAGGAGCAAAAGACTATTAAAGGTTATAATAAGGTGAGCACTATCTATGTGCTGTAAATGTCAATCATCTAAAAATCTGAGTAAGACTCTTGTCCTTAGTAATCTAAACTGAAGACTGATTATGTTCAGATACAAAAAGGTAGACATAAATGTGCCTCAATACTTAATAGTAACAAGAAATCATTATCCAGTATTTGTAAAATACATGTAAGCTGTTACTACTCTTTATGTCATCTGTGTATAACACTTGGTTGTAGAGGGACAGAACAGTTATTTTGAACCTCTGGTGGATTAGGTTGCTTTATCCGGATGGTGTGTGTGAGAATATGGCAGCAAACAAAATGACCTTCCTATGAAAAAGTAAAGAGAAGAGAGCCTAGACACAATGGAATTGAGATTTCATCTCCATGAAGGCTTGGGAAAAACCCCGATCTCTCGTATGACTATGAGACAAATGAAAGAGCTATGCCCCAAAGAGATAAGCATGTGGAAGTTTTTACACCAGAAATATGCACAGCTAAGCGTACCAGCTCCCAGTCATGAGGGTAAGAGTCCCTGATAAAACCTTGACTCCACACTGAATCAGTTCTACTAATAAAATACACAGGTCTGGGACATGGGTGTAGAGAAAGGTGTTACATGAAGCAGTAAATTGTAGGCATTTAGGACTGAAATGAGACCTGAGAGCTTTTTGGTCCCCTGTGGAGACAACACCACAGAGCACCTCTGAAGTACAATGCTTCTGTTAAGAAGTTCCTTGTTCCTTTCTCTGGCAGATATATACAAGACATTTAGTAGCACATGTTCATAGTTGTGACTGTTGACAAAATATGGTCCTCATACTTTAAAACAGACACAGAACAAAAACCTTCTCATTGATGAAGCAAATCCCACAGCAGATATGTAGAAACATGCAGATGTAACTCCAAAATCCCAGCCAAGTCAGATTTTCTATCTAAATTCATATTTGGAAGGCTCTAAAACCAAAGAGGAAGAATATTTACCTTTAAAATGGAAGATGTAAAAAATATGAGCCATGTCAAAATGGTAGAACCACTACACGGTACCTAGATGTATGACAACATATCAGGATGAGACCTGAATGAACACCATGTCATACAGCATCCTTCCACTGCTTCCTCTTTCCATCAGATGAAAATGTGGGTATGTGACTAGAAAAGGATTTACTGAGAACTCTGGCTGTTCATGAGAGCAGATTTATGAGAACACGACATAAAGCTTACACAGCCAACATATTGCCACTGCTCATGCTCAACTGGTTAATATTTCAGAGGAACTTCCATTAAGAACAATGCATAATAACATATTATAGTAAAGGTGGAAAAAACTGTTCCAAAGTAGATTACTCTTTCTACCTGATTAACATAAATTCCTACAGCCCAACCAGGATCAAAGTTTAATCTTTCCAAGGCTTGTCTTGTATACACACATCTGTTGCATTTGACATTTTAACAACATCTGTTTTCACTTATCTGATATCTCTATTTCATTCTGCAAATGATGAGATTATGTTCTTGTGTGCACATGGAATTTTATCTTTCTGAGTTCCCAAGTCAGTGTGGACATCTGGTGTTCATGACTATTTACTCTGCCTACTGATTTTGAGGAAGGAAGGTGTTCCTATTCAGAAAAGGAAGTTAAGGTATATTAAAGTTTTAACCCCTTTGTTACAGGAGACAGGTAGTTTTCCAGGGTAATATTTTTGTAGAGTCAACCTTGAATATTGCTTCTAAGCAAGGATTGCTTGTAGTGAATTAGACAGGAAAGAATGTGTCCTTTCACAGGAAAGAATGTGTCCTTAGTATTCCAATGGGGAAAAAAAAAGAGTGCTCAGAAAGGCAGACAGGATTTGAGGCTTACATGTTTCATTACCTTTCTTCAGTGAGGCCAGATTCATCTTTGATTCTCTGAGATAAAGGCAGGCAATAAATTCTTAGGGATAGTTTCTCTGGCCTAGATGTAAAAGAAGTTAAAGCATTTCTTTTAAGTTCTGATTTTAAATGTTAACAGTCTCTGCTAGTAACTTAGGACAATTTGTATCAGTGTTGTTGATGCAATGCATGATAGAAACAGAAACAGGGTCAGAAGGGAAGTTTTTCTTGGCACTAAGAAAACAGGGAAATATTTATGATATGAGTGGAAAGGGCTTGTGTTTCTCCTATATTTATAGCAAACAATTCTACTACTAAGAATAGTGTTATTTAAAGGATTGTGTAAGGATAGAACTGTCCCCATGCAAGATGAAACAGAGAATCTTGGCAGCCCTTAGCATAAATTTATCTTCTCTCCAAACAGCATTAACTGGTACAACCATTTCCCCACAAACAGCAAAATACTACCTTGTAAGAAATGACAGTGAAGATCTACAACACACAGGTATACAGATACACAAAATACTCACTTGTGCAGTGGAAAATGTTACTAATCTCATTCAAACTGCATAGCAAATGCACTGAGTCAGCAAACACCGTTTAATCACAGTATTTTAATGGAACAGAAGAATATTAGTTTTGGCACTGGGGAAAAGGAATTCTCTTGTTACTTGAATAATCAGCTGATTGAGCATATTCTGGTAACTGGAAAAACCCAAAGGCTCATCTCTCTAAGACCGAGTTTGACAATACAATTTGAATCTATACAGCCAAATTCTCCCTCCTACCCAAAAAGAACTGTCTCATCTTTGTTACCTATTGGGTTACTTCAAGCCCTCTGTAGTCTTCTGATCAGATCATTAATGTAGCTGCAGTTTTACATTGCAGTTTTTGTTAACGAGAGTGTGAGCCAAAAATTGTGTCAGGCAATGGGATAACTATGAAATACAGTGGATTATTGTAGACCAGTGCTACATGCTATGTGTGAAGCCATTTACTGATCATACTTGCTGGTACAGATGTAGCCACAGGGATTATGATTCTGGATTTGTATGTGGTTAGTAAAGAAACAGTACCTAGACCATTTTACAGCCATAACTTGCTGTATTTGAGTGATAGCCCTACTTTGACTGGGCGTGATGGTCTAGCTGTCCTCTAGAAGTGTTTTCCATCAAGCACAGTTCTGTCATTCCTCTGAAAATAGTAGCAATTTTCTTTCCCTCTCAGGGTTGACAGGTTATATTCACTTAGAAATACTTGCATTTAACAATGAAGAACTCCACTTATCTACAGTATCATTCATGGCATGTGCCATGTCATAGATTATTCAAAATTTACTGCTCTGCAAGATACAGATGTATGTAAAGATGAAGGGCTGTCAAAACTGCAGCACTTACAGTGTCCTGTGGTTTTTAGAACTTTCGTTCCCAAGAGTGAATTTTACGATAGGTTGTGAAGAACACATTTCATAACATTACACTTTCATGATGATTCCTGTCTTGATTCAATGCAAACTGGTTTTATTAGTCCTCCAATGTGTAACAGGGAACAAATTAGAAGCAATGTTATGTAATAGTTCATGTGACTACAGTGTGGTAAATCAAAAAATTTTGATTATTTTCTTTTGAATATTACAATATTTTTTTTGCCATTTAGACAACCTGGTGATTGTAGCAAGAGCAATAGATATCTTTATTTCTTCATTTTATACTAAATAGGTAACAATCTTAACTTCAAGACACAAGTTTTAGTGAATGAGCTTAACTTTATATAGTATAAATATTCAAAAATTATCTGCCTAAATCTAGGATCATTTCCTTATATTTCTTTTGCTGTAAACAACAACATCTTCAGAGTAGCACATTTCACCCTAAAATAGTTATTTCTTTCATCATGTCATGAAAGGAAGGAATTGTGGTGCAAGTCCAAGGTACAAAATTATTTAATAGCTTCAGGACTTAAGGTTTGCATAGGCAGAACAGTTAAAAGAGAATTTTCAAGTGGTTAAAAGGACATAGACAGCAAATATTAAATATTTGACCATGTTTAACTCTTATTTCATGCTTTGTTTATATTACATTAGGCAAGGAATGCAGGAAGTGCTCTATGGAATCCAGCTGAAGTTAAACACATTCTGGCATCCTGTCCTTGGAAGTAACACTAATGCTTAGGAAATGTAGGAAGCACTGGGTGATCCATCTTTTATTCAACTCTTGATTTCTGGTAATTAGACATTTAAAATCTGCCTGTAAAAATTACACCTGAAGTGTAGTATTTAATATTCACTATTGGCCTAAATGCCTGAGATGTTTTAAATCTGTTTTCTGAATACACTTGCACATTTGTCCTCCAAAATGGCTATAACAAAGAACTCAACATTGCATTCAACACAGTGTTGTGTGAGAAAAACAGTGTTTACTGTCTATCTAATGAACTTTTGATGAAAATCCGTAATTATAATGTTAAAATAAAGATAATATGATTCATAATCACATTTACCATTTCTTTTTCAAAATTGTACAGATCTTGATGCTATTTTTCCTCAGTCATACTTTTTCAGACTCAGTTGCACGTTATATGGGTGAATGTCGTGGTTTGACATGGAAGTGAATTTTTTCCAGGAAGTTGGGTCAAACCAATCAGTGGTCAGGTTTGGATATTGGCACCTGGAGTGACCACTGAAAGTATGGACACGCCTCTGAGAACACAGGGGGTTAAAAGCAAGAACTCCCAGGAGAACTCTCTCTTTTGGTTCCGGTTGTCAGAGAGTGCAGGCTCTCCCCTGCCCAGCCATGGGCTGGGTGGGGGAGGGGAAGCCACGCGGCCTTGTCCAGGTAGGCCGAGGGGCTGAAGGTCTGGAACTGAGCCAGCTCCTGGACGGAAGGGTGGAGAGAAGCAGAGATGCCTTTGTTCCCCCCCCCCTCCCAAGAGGGAAAGTGACAGAGAGCCTGGCGGCACCTGGAAATTTGCCGGCAGAGGAGAAGGAGAAGGGGGGGGGATGATGTCCAGCGTGGGAGACGGAACGCTGGACCGAGATATCAGCCGTCCAGGGAGTCTGAACTTTTAACCCTTTCCAGGAAATGAGGGCTTTGTAAAATATTACTCCTCCTTGATTTGTAGTGGAAGAGAGACAGTCCGGGACCTGACATGTTAGAAGAAGAAATATTTAGTTGGGAGGAGATGATGAAGTAGCTTTTGGCTGGACTTTTCTTGTTAGCCATGGACTGAACCAAAATCTCCTGCAATAGAGACTGCATTTTAGGGGGATGCAGTGGTGACCCAAGGAGACCTGCTTCAGCTTCTAAAAGCACAGGAATGGCAAGAACAGAAGAAAGTTGAGGAGGGAATGGTGATGGCCTCAGTCTTCGGGAAGAAGATGATTCCTGTTCTTGGACCCTTGGCCCCAGGGGAAAATGGGGGGGACTGTAGTCCCAAGATGAGGAGCTGAACTGTTGTATCTTTGGGTCCGTGGCAAAGCATCCTTAAAGGAGCCCTATGAGCAGTCTGTCCATGCACGGTGGTGAGAGCACTGTGACATGGAATGGAGAGTGTCACACTGGCAGATTTTCTCTGGGCGGTTGCCATGTGTGACAGGGAAACACAGGAGGTGGCACCTGTGTTTCCTGGGGGGTCTGTGGTGCAAGAGAGACTTCTCTCTCCCTTGATAGTTTGAGTATTGATTATCTGAAGGGTGGTAATTTGATCAGGAATCCCGGGTGATGTTTCATGGTGGGTGTTTTAGGAATTGGGAAGAGGAGGGGTGTTTTAGAAGCTCTTCATCCTGGATTTAGTTTATGTGTTTTCTGTAGTAGTAGTAGTTTAATAAAGTTTTTTTTTTTCCTTTTGTTATTAAGCTTGGGCCTGCTCTGCTCTGTTCCTGATAACATCTCACAGCATTTATTTAGGAAAGGTGCATTTTCATGGGGGCGCTGGCATTGCGCCAGTGTCAAACCATGACAGTGAAATAACATATGTCTGATTGTTCTTTGTTATAACATTTTTTTTCTAGTTCTGCCATAGTCTGGTTTTAAATCACAGATAATATTTTTAATGTAACATTCCAGATTGCAGTATTTATTCAAGTCATCTATGGGTAATATACTTTCCCAGAGACCTGTCCATATTGACTGGAGGCTTCTTTCTGTATACCCAAATTAGAGATTTTCACTTTAACTAAGTTGTGTAGGTGCTTTTGTTTTCCTTTTGTGTGCATTATTCTATGCTTACTATTTTTACATTTCATATGTTTTTTCATCCTTCAGTCACTGACTGTGGAGAAATCCCCTTGAGCTCCTTACAGACACTTTTGATTTTGACTATGTAGATTTATTTTTAATTATTTGGAAACATCACTGCCTTGTTATTTATCATGTTTCCAAACATTTGGGCATATATTGAGCAACCAATTTCCAAATTGAAGAAATTCATGTGAAAACGTGTTGAAAGTTTTTGAAAATAGAAATATAATTAGATCATTCTTACCCACCTACTCAGTGATACATTGAAAAAGCAGAAAAGTTTGTAAGGCATATTTTTCCTTTTCAAAGCCCATATTAACTCCTTATCAATATTCTTTATTTATCCTGTGTTTACTAGTTCCTGTCTTTGCATAGGCTTTACCAGTTAGAGTGATACATATCAGTCAAATCCTTAGTTTTCACAGCTTTAAATATTTTTCATATTTTTCTCCTTCCATTCCTCTGCCTATTGATTAAAAAAATAGGATACACATGGTAGTAAAATCCTCATAGCTTCATATCAGATTTCTCTAAAAGTTTGTTGAAAATTATTTAATTTTATTCGGTTCACTGTTCTTGCTTATAAATACTTTTGGGTATTTTTTAATCTCACTTAGGACAGATTCAGTTGGAAGTACTTCCTCAAATTCATGCTGCAAAATTAAGACCTGATTTGAGAATCTTCTGAATTATCTCTGGATTAAGCACAATTTTAGAAATTCACTTCTTTATTCTGCAGTTTTCTCATGCAAACTTATTGTAAGAGTGTTCCTCACATTCTTTCATCATCTGCTGATACCTTTCACTCTCTGACAAGCCCTCAGCTTTCGATATGTTTGAGAATATTTTATTTTGAGACTTTACAACTTAAATATACAGATTCTTGATATGCTTCTTGACCTGACATTATGGGTTTAAATCTGAATTTCCATGTTTATGCTCTATTGAGTCTTTCATGGATGCAACTTGTATTTTTGAGGCCTATTTCACCCATGAATAAAGTCGATTTTAAGACTCATATATTCTGCCATATCAGTTTTGTAATAATTATCTTTCTCACACATATCTAGGTCCTCTTTTCAGTGAATTTTGTCAATCTTTTTCTTCCTACAAGATGCAGAACTAAAATATATTTTGATGATTGTTGTGGCCAAATAGCAACTTGAAGGTTAATCTAAAAAGTGGCCAGTGAATTTTATTGTGCTCTCTAGAATACTACCCCTCATCCCCTCCAGCTGTCTGGTTGCAAATTCCAGAGGGTTTCACAGTTCCTTTTCTTTCAGGAGCAATCTGAATGTATTGAGAAAGAGGAAGGGAAAGGAAGGTGAAAAGACGTGGAAAGTTTTTTGAGATATTACTGTACAGATGAAGCTTGAAAAATATGTTTTGAACTAAAGCTAGTGTGATAGTCAAGATTAGAGCAGGACTTGCCTTTTTTTCCTTGTGGTGTGTCTGATCCTCCAAGAAAAAGTAAATTATATTGTATAAAAATCTAACACCCACAGTTTGACTTGAATTTTACCTAGTATACATAGGAGTAATTGAAAACTCTAATTATCTTTGTATTTCAATCTTTGCAGCTCCCTGATTTCTCTTTGTATATCATACTTTATGTCTATAATAACAAGTTTGAAAGCAAAAAACCTGTAGCACATAGTTATCTGCAGGTTTCTATTTCTTGAATAATCTCTAGTAAGATCTAATTCAACCCAGTTCTTTCTGTGTATGCAGTAATTTCTGAAGTACCCATATCCCAACAGAGTTCTTATCTCTATTGTAGAATACATACTAAAGAAGGTATTCTTGTGACATATGAACTAATCTGAACAACACAGTATTTTCTTCCTCAAGTTCTTACTAGCATAAACAGACAATATATGGAGAAGAAAAACTGATTAAGATAGGCATTTGCTATTATCATTATTACTGTTCACATTAAAATATTCAATCAATCAATCAAATGAAAACCTCATCTTTTTCATTGTAGTCATTAGGTCAATCTATCAGGATTCTGCTGGAAAACAAACATATTCCCTTTTTCAGTGAAAGGCACTTGGAATTTTAAACTTTCTATCTTAGCTTAGTTGTGACTTCATTTGATTTATTTTGTAATATGTAACAGAACATACACTTTTATTGTCCTTATAAAACCTCAGAAATAGCCGTCTAGTACCTATGCTGAAGATACAT